>NC_086445.1:233609235-233942013 GCF_028390025.1 Pseudophryne corroboree | reverse complement strand
GTTAATCATGTCCCATCTTAATCTCCTCTTTTCCAGTGTAAACATGTCTAACCTACCAAGCCTTTCCTCATATTTTAGCGTCTCCATCCCCTTAATTTGTTTGCCCGTCTCTGAACCTTTTCTAGTTCCAGGATATCCTTATTGTAGTATGGTGCCCATAGTTGTGCACAGTATTTGAGATGTGGCCTCACTAGTGATTTATATAATGGGAGTATAAGACCTGTTAAACTTCCACACATGAATCCTTCTGTTTTGCCCTCATCCAGTGCCAGCTCCAGGCCTACTAGCACCCCGAGCGAGAAAATCACCACCTTTACGTGTACTCTTTTCCACATGTGCAGATGGTGCAGAAATGGTGAAATGGGGTAAAAGAGGCTTCTCTATGAGGACAGTGGGACAGATGTATTAAGCCTGGAGAAGTTATAAAGCAGTAATAAAGCAGTGATAAGTGCAAGCTGATAACGCATCAGCCAATCAGCTCCAATATGTAAATTGACAGGAGTTGACTAGCTGGTGCGTTATCACCTTGCACTTATCACTGCTTTAATTGGCAATTTCAAAAGATTATCCCAGTTTACTTTCTCCTTTACACTGGTATTTTAACCAGTTTTTACTTAAAAGCAGGAGATTTAGCTCCCTGATCTTCTTCATCAGTAATAAAACTCCCTTTGTTATACTGAGTTACAGATTATCCAAATTATCTAATTTAGCTGTTCTTTATAAATCCTCCCTAGATCTAGCTATTTTAATTACCCGAACCTGAGCGTTCCATCTCCTGCTGTACAGTCTCTGAATAAATATATAGTAACTTCTAAATAGCTTCATCACACAGAGTCATATGTTATTACAATAATGAAACAATATAGCACTCATTTGATACATTTTCAATCTATACCATTATATCACGTAAAGCCACAGAACCAGTTTCAAACATTTACAGTAGTGATATACTGTACACTGCACATCAACCAGCCACCTATACAAGCACAACAGGGTTATAACTGCTGCCACTGCAGTGCAAAAGGCTGATAGAGTACTGCGCTAATCATGCAAAAAAGGCACAATATTACATCTTCATTTAAACCATGCGACACAAAGGTATTTAGGGGATAAATCCAGAATGTTTCACGCTGCGAAAATCTCTTTAAAACACCCCCCTTTCTCTCATCCATATTGATTTTTTCAATAGCTTTAAACAAAAAGCCACTCATGTTTGGACCTCCACACTCTGCAAAGTGGTAGGGAACACTATGATTTTCGACTTTGTCTAGGGTATGTCTCATATGCTCAATACGCGCAGTTTTAATTGGCACTTGGTCTTTACCGCATATCACTTGCCGCAGCCACATTCCAATAAATACACAACATGTATACTTAACTCAATTTCCCTTTATTTTTCCAGGACTCATTCTTGTTTGAATTAGAGAATTGTCTATTATGTTTATTCTCAAATTGTCAGACTTTACATTTCCTACTGGCATAAAAACCTTCCAGTTTCTTGTTTTCCGTACTACCCTTCATACTTCTCAACTTACTTGGTGCTAGACTATATTTTAGAGAACATGATTTCCTATATATAGTACTACTCGAGGATAAGAGAAAATTATCTCTTTTAGGATGGGATTAAGACAAAGAATATTCCAGTGCTTTTTTTAAATCTTTCCAATTTCTAGAGATGAGTGGGTTCGGACCTCAGAGGTCCAAACCACCCTCCCCCCCCCCTACCTTCCCCAAACTTCACGTTCCAAGCCAGGAATCAAGTCCGGCTCAGGACTTCTCAACAGACTCGGAAACCAGAATGAGGCAAAACATCATCATCCTGCTGTCGGATTCTCACGGGTTTTGAATTACATATAAACAGCCGTGCGTCACCGCCATTTTCACTCCGGACTTGGAGAGTGAGGGAGAAAGACCTATGTCTCTCTCTGTGGGTGGTGGCATCAGGTAGGGTCAGTGTGTGCTCTCTAGGGGTTCTGTCCCTATCACTGTGGTGACCCTGTGCTGTTAGGGGTGTGCTCACCAGGTGAGCTGATTGGGGAGATTGTAGCAGACCGGGACGTTTATCTTTGGATACTGCAGATCCATATAAGGACACGGCACCTGAGAAACTCGGGAGGTACCCGTGGGATACCACTATGCTTGTTTGGGTGGGCATTGTATGACACCCCTATTTATCCGGTACGCTTTTCTGCCTAGTCATTGGTGGATTCATTGTGTGCAATTTGCTGCATTTTTTAACAAAAAAATGTTTTTGGGAAAAATTAATAAACTGTACTACATTATATATCCCTCGCTTTCTTCCTATTTTTTGGGTCTATATGGAAGCATTATTCCACCAGGAGAAAGGAGAGAGGATTTGAATGAGTAGGATACAGAACGGACATTGAGCCTACTTTGGATTGGACTGAATTTGGATATTTAATATTCTAGTTCTCTATATAAAAGAACTAGTGTCTTCTGAACTTTGTGAGGTATAAATTTCTACTGGCCCTGTCTTGAATGCTATAAAAATTCAGGGGTGCTTTTGTTAAAATAAATGTACACTGGTCTTGTTTATAGAATGTACATGGGGACCTTTATAGAATCCGGAACCTGCAAGAACCCAACAGCGGGAGGATTATGTTTTGTCTCATTTTGGGATCAAAGTCATGTGGGAAAACCTAAGCCAGACTCGGATCACGGCTCGGAACGCTATGTTCTGGTGGGTCTGGTTCTCAGAGAACCAGACCTTCTCATCTCTAATTATAATTCCGATGGCTGCAGTAATCTTCATTGCTGAGGGTCCCAGTGCAATGAACCATCTACACCGTTGCTGGTTCCGACACTGACCCATTTACAGAGTTTCTTCAGATTTTTGAGTTAACAAAAAGGTTAATGTACTGTCATTTCATAAAGCAGTTCCAAATTAGAAAGAAATACATTATATCCGATATTTACAACATATAAACACCTGGAAAAAAATATTACTGAGTACATTTGCAATTTTTACTATACACTACGTTGGTAATCATAATCACCTGCATTTCCAACAGTGATTGATACCCAATTGGCAGCAGAGCTCACACTTTTGCTGTCAGTAACATCCAGTATTACAGTCTGCAGCCTGCTGGAGGTCTCCTTCTTCAGGTTCTCAGCTCCTTTCTCTGTCAGACAGGCAGCCAGAACCTTCATTCCACGTCTGTCCAGCTGCTTTGCCAACAGATTCCCAAATCCAGAGTCACATCCGGTAATGAAGACATATTTATCTGAGAGATTCTCCAGTATCTGACTCTGTCTGTACCATCTGTACAGGAGGATGAGGACCAACACCACCAGCACAGGGAGCCACATGATGAAAAATTCAGATTCTTTCCTGTAACATGAGTTTGAAATTTATTTTTTCAGAATCTTTCTTTATACATATCATACTGCAGTGTTAGAAAATGAAAAGAAATAAAACAGGATACCAGTTCAGAGCAGAATCTTTCCAGAACAATACGAGGTCATGCAGAACTTTTTTTTCCAAGAACTTGTAATATCGATTTCAGAATTCTATGGTTATATTTTATATTAGGACCGAAATCTTATCAGGTATCTTATTTACCATTAATTTGTTTAGGCGCTTTATTGTGAAGTGCCTTAGTATTATAGATGTCTGTTGTACTAATTTCTTTTGCATGCTTGTTTTCTGTGTGCATAATGTAATAATTAATCGAACTTTCATATTGGTATGTGCTGATTGTGATATTGTTTACATTTTGTGCATATTACATTTGTTTATACAGTTGATACTGTAGTGTGACTTTTCTCATTTACATTAGAACAGCATGTCAAGCTCAAAACCTCCCTCGAACCTCAAGGGATCATGAAAAGGTCAGCAGTATGAATGGTGTACTGTAATGGTTAGTATTACTGCCTCACAGCACTGAGGTCATGGGTTTGATTCCCACCATGGCCTTAACTGTGCAGAGTTTGTATATTCTCCCAGTACCTGCGTTGGTTTCCTCCGGGTACTCCGGTTTCCTCCCACAATCCAAAAATATACTGGTAGGTTAATTGGCTCCCAACAAAAATTTACTGTAGCATGAATGTGTCTGTATGTACATGTGGTAGGGAATATAGATTGTAAGCTCCACTGGGGCAGGGACTGATGTGAATGGGCAAATATTCTCTGTAAAGCGCTGCAGAATATATGTGCGCTATATAAATAACTGGTAATAATAAAAGGTCAAGGGTCTGCTTCCTTTTAGTTATCACATCACATGTCTCATATGCAAAGCAATTTGCACGTGGAAGCCATAGGATTTTCCAGCTTTGTATTGTCAAAAAGTGTCTTGCACTTTAGCTGAGTAAAGCCCCTTTCACATCTCCAATGCCGGATCACAGCCGGGAATTTCATACGGGTCCTTTCCGGGTGGGATCCGGCATTGGAGCCTAAGCTCTGACTTCGTGACCTGGCAATATGCTGGGTCGGTTGCCATTGTGGCGGGGCGGAACCGGCAGCAGGGGCGGAGGCGGCGCTGGGAGATGAGATCATCTCTGCGCCGCCTCTCCCTATGTAGTGAACGGGTCCCGGGTCACATCAATCTGGGAACCCATTTACACTTCCACTGTCCTGATATTCAACCCTTCTTATAACCCGGGTTGAATTACCGGGTCAGGCGACCCAGGAATTCTCCATGGCCCCTTTCACATCTCACAGTGACCCTCGTCAACCCGGCAATATGCCGGGTCGATACCGGTTTATTTTTGCTATGTGAAAGGGGTATAAGGGGAGTTTTGTGCAGTATCTATAATAGGTACAGGGTGTGCCATGCACACAGGACCTTGGGTCCAGTGCAGCCCATACCACACACCCTGAAAACATGATTAATACTTACCCAATGCAGTAGTTGGGGCACTTCTGCATAGATCACCAGGAAAATGATGCTCCAGTTATGTTCCTGGAGACCTGTGCTTGTGCAGTAGACTCTTGCATGGTGCCAAAGTCTACTCACCTGTGTCGCCGGAGAGAGAAGAGGAGCACGCACAGAGACTGCACATGGAGGATGGTAATGGGTGAAGAAAAATGAGAGGTGGGAAAAGGTATAAGGCAAGAGAAAATGGGATTATGGGAAAAGATATGCTAGTGGTAGCTGGTAGCACGGGCAACAGATATACCAAGTTTGATAGATACAGATGGGTCCTCCGTTACCTTGGCTGACTGAGGTGTTAGTCGCGATTAGGCATACGCAGCGTGCCTGGGCGCAAGGAGGCACGCCTAGTTGAAGGGAGGTGCACAGAGCGTTTGACATTACCTTTGAGTGTAATACCTAAGATCATCCACCAGATGTCACTTTTTAAAATCACCAATGTGCATTCGTGTGGTCTCCATTAAAATACAATACTGAACTACAGCGTAAGAACTACTTTACTGGTGTGTCTCATTACGCTACATTATGCTACAGTATGTCACAAAGTCTAGAACAGTATATACAGTACAGATGCAAATAGTACAGCATATAAAGATGCAAACGAACAAGTTACAGATACAGTATAGTCTATTGATGTTAGGGATTTGTGAGCATCCAAATCCCATAGTATTACGTATAATGGGGAGAGATAAAAGCTCCTCTCTAAGTTCCTGGAAGCCAAATCACTGTGTGTATAGTTTATACAGATGCAAATTAATGTGTTAAAACACTTGTGTATGCAGACGCAACTAATGTGTGAAAGGAATAATGTAGCTCATTGACAGTATGTACAATGCACGAAATGAGCGTCTGACATGAACTTGTGAATCTTCCATGCAGTTTTGTAGGCTAGCGATGAGGGCTCCCGTCTGCCACGCTGAGAGTCCCGGGTTCGATTCCCAAAGTGCCAATCTTTTTTTTTGTGTTCCCGTGACATTCACTTTATTATTATTATTATTATTATTTCTGTGTAATCAATTGTAAAACATTCAAAGGAAGGGTGCACACATGTTTCACTCAAATCGAAACAACATATAACAAACAAAATAGCAGTGCTACAATCAACAATTTAAATATAAATTAAACAGAGCAATCCAAATCGGTTGGAACATATGGAGATGAATGGACTGAAAATGGAAAGGTACCAAAATATTTAATGGTATATGAAAATAAGAATGCACAACAATGCTAGTACAATGAATTAAAAATGGATATTTTAAAATCAATAACCAGGATCACCAAGGGGCTACTGAGGTGAGTGTCCGTTCCTTAATTAGTGTGGACTTCAGATGAATGAGATCAGAATAAACAGTAGAACTGGTGGCACAGTCCTGATGGTGATAGTTACCACAATGATTACCGCTGGAGGGAAGGTTTTATTCCAGATCACCTTGTCTATTGGAAGCTGCATGGGCTACATCCGGACCTTTAGTGGACTTTGACTACAATTCACAGATGACTGGGCAAACAACTCATGCCTATCGGTGACATCATATTTTCAACTCAGCATTGAGGATTCCGTAATCTGGTGAGGATTTAGGATCCCAGAGATTCCACCCATTTAAAGGGACGCTATCCAGAGGACTCCTTCCCTCCAGCGGTAATCATTGTGGTAACTATCACCATCAGGACTGTGCCACCAGTTCTACTGTTTATTCTGATCTCATTCATCTGAAGTCCACACTAATTAAGGAATGGACACTCACCTTAGTAGCCCCTTGGTGATCCTGGTTATTGATTTTAAAATATCCATTTTTAATTCATTGTACTAGCATTGTTGTGCATTCTTATTTTCATATACCATTAAATATTGTGGTACCTTTCCATTTTCAGTCCATTCATCTCCATATGTTCCAACCGATTTGGATTGCTCTGTTTAATTTATATTTAAATTGTTGATTGTAGCGCTGCTATTTTGTTTGTTATATGTTGGGGTAAATTTACTAAGGTCCCGATTTTGACCGAGATGCCGTTTTTTCATCAAAGTGTCATCTCGGTAATTTACTAAACTCAAATCACGGCAGTGATGAGGGCATTCGTAATATTTGGAAGTCCTAGGCAGGGGTGTATCTTCCTATTGGCCAGGATGGCACTTGCCAGGGGCGCCGGCCATGAGGGGGGCGCCGCCCGGCAGTGCCACGCGCGCCAGGGGGTAGAATGACATAGTAGTTCTCAGTCAGTACATCCCTTAGCAGTGCTCATCCACTGCCGGACTCTCAGAAGCGTATTGCACTCTGACACTCTCTGTGACTACAGTCACAATGATGGTGAATATAGCTGGGGAGCGGGGCACTTCCAGGTATGGGGTGGGGCGAGGCACCTCCTCTTCCTCATCCGCTTCCCTTCTCATTGGTCCCACGCGGTCTGTCACCAAACACCAGTCACTACAATCAGCACCAGTCAGCAGTGCAGCATGAGCATACCTGTACATTTTCTGCGGTACCGTAGCTGCACTGCATGGTCTATCCTGGCAGTCTGGATCACAGGTTACTAAGAGCTCTGTATGGAGAGGTATCTAGACCAGTGACTGCCTGTCCAGCTGTGTTGAGACTAAAAGTCCCAGCAAACCTTGTCAATTGGATTTGCTGGGACATGTAGTGCAATCACACCTAGAGAGGGGTTTTTAACTGTATATATGTGTGCATATATCCCCTCGGTGTCCCTGTCCGCACCCTCCTTGTAATTCCCCATTAGTGTCACTGCCCTCACCATCCCTGTAACTGCCCCCTCAGTGACCCTGCCCATACACTCCTGTAATTCCTCCTCAGTATCCCTGCCCGCACCCTCCCCGTAATTTCCTCTCAGTGTCCCTACCAGCACCCTAACCGTAATTCCCCCTCAGTGTCCCTGCCCTTTTGTACAGGGCCGTAGCTAGGTGTGTGCTGAGTGTTCTCGGCCCACAGTACATACCTGTAGGCACTGAGGACAGAGAACCGGCACGTAATGTGTAAAAGGGAGCTCTGCCTGTCGTAATGTGTAAAAGGGAGCTCTGCCTGATGTAACGTGTAAAAGGGAGCTCTGCATGCCGTAACATGTAAAAGGGAGCTCTGCCTGACGTAACGTGCAAAAGGGAGCTCTGCATGCCGTAACATGTAAAAGGGAGCTCTGCCTGCCGTAATGTGTAAAAGGTAGCTCTGCTTGCCATAATGTGTAAAAGGTAGCTCTGCCTGCCATAATGTGTAAAAGGTAGCTCTGCCTGCCGTAATGTGGAATAGGGGCTCTACCTGGAGTAATGTGTAAAATGGGGCTCTACCTGGCGTAATGTGTGTAAGTGGCGTCATTTGATTAATGGAGACCACTGTGCAGCGTAATATGAATTTGTATTATTTTGTGGTCACGCCCCTTCCACATAGAGCCACACCCCTATAGTTTTGGTGCACACCTACAGTGCGCACTGGCCCTATTTTAAATATGGTGGGGGCGCTGAGCCTGTTTCTTGCACACAGTGCTAAAATGTCCCTGCCTGCACCCTCCCCATAATTCCATCTCAGTGATCCTGCCCGCACCCTCCCTGTAATTCTCCCTCAGTGTTCCTGACCTCAGCTTCCCTGTGACTCCCCCCTCAGTGTCCCTGCCTGCGCACTCCTGTAATACCCTCTCAGTGTCTCTTCCTGCACCCTCCCTGTAATTGCTTTTCAGTGTCCCTTCCTGCACCCTCCCTGTAATTGCTTTTCAGTGTCCCTTCCTGCACCCTCTCTGTAATTGCTTTTCAGTGTCCCTGACCTCAGCCTCCCTGTAGCCCCTCCCTCTCATTTTCCCTACCCGAACTCTCCCTGTAATTCCCTCTTAGTGTCCCTGACCTCCGTCTCCCGGTGAATCTCCGCTCAGTGTCCCTGCTCACACCCTCCTGTAATTCCACCTCAGTGTCCCTCCCCGTACCCTCCCCGTAATTCCCCCTCAGTGTCCCTGCTCGCACACTCCTGTAATTCCCCCTCAGTGTCCCTGCTCACACCCTCCCTGTAATTCCCCCTCAGTGTCCCTGCCCACACCCTCCCTGTAATTCCCCCTCAGTTTACCTGCCCACACCCTCCCTGTAATTCCCTCAGTGTCCCTGCCCACACCCTCCCTGTAATTCTCCCTCAGTGCCCCTGACCTCAGCCTATCTGTAACTCCCCCCTCTGTGTCCCTGGGTGGGGGAGGTGGGGGACGGCAGTTCCTTACTTTGCCAGGGGCGCTCAGACCCCTAGATACACCCCTGGTCCTAGGAAAAAATCACGAATGAATACACCATCGGTCAAAACGCGGCTGTTTAAGTATGAATCTCGGTCATTTACTAAGAAGTGCAAAGCCAAAAAAAAAAAAAACACTGCCGTGAAAAATTACAACTCGTAAAAAAGTGCTTTAAAAAAACAGACCTGCTTATTTTATCCGTGATTGGATAGGCATGCACGGATCCATGAGATCCGTGCATGTATATCAGTGGGAAGGGGTGGGAAAGTGATTATTTTCTCAAAAAAAATTGCGTGGGGTACCCCCTCCTAAGCATAACCAGCCTCGGGCTCTTTGAGCCGATCCTGGTTGCAGAAATATGGGGGGAAAAATGACAGGGGTTCCCCCATATTTAAGCAACCAGCATCGGGCTCTGCGCCTGGTCCTGGTTCCAAAAATAAGAGGGACAAAAAGAGTAGGGGTCCCCCGTATTTTTAAAACCAGCACCGGGCTCCACTAGCTGGACAGATAATGCCACAGCCGGGGGTCACTTTTATATAGTGCCCTGCGGCCGT
The DNA here is from genome assembly GCF_028390025.1 of Pseudophryne corroboree. Taxonomy (NCBI): domain Eukaryota; kingdom Metazoa; phylum Chordata; class Amphibia; order Anura; family Myobatrachidae; genus Pseudophryne; species Pseudophryne corroboree. The sequence continues at coordinate 233,932,358 of NC_086445.1, read as the reverse complement.
GGCATAAAAAATACAACTAGTCACCCCTGGCCGGGGTACCCTGGGGGAGTGGGGACCCCTTCAATCAAGGGGTCCCCCCCCCAGCCACCCAAGGGCCAGGGGTGAAGCCCGAGGCTGTCCCCCCCATCCAATTGGCTGCGGATGGGGGGCTGATAGCCTTTTTTGAAAATGAAAAGATATTGTTTTTAGTAGCAGTACTACAAGGCCCAGCAAGCCTCCCCCGCATGCTGGTACTTGGAGAACCACAAGTACCAGCATGCGGCGGAAAAACGGGCCCGCTGGTACCTGTAGTACTATTACTAGAAAAATACCCAAAAAAAGACAAGACAAACACACCGTGAAAGTAAAGATTTATTACATACATGCACACAAACATACATACATACTTACCTTATGTTCACACGCAGGTCGGTCCTCTTCTCCAGTAGAATCCAAGGGGTACCTGTTGAATAAATTCTTCTCACCAGATCCAGGGTCCCAGGGTCCTCGGGGCAACCATTTGTAATCCAGGTACTTGAATAAAATAACAAAACGGAGACCCGAGCCACGAACTGAAAGGGGCCCCATGTTTTCACATGGGACTCCTTTCCCCGAATGCCAGAAACCCACTCTGACTTCTGTCTAAGTGGGTTTCTTCAGCCAATCAGGGAGCGCCACGTTGTAGCACTCTCCTGATCGGCTGTGTGCTCCTGTACTGAGTGACAGGCGGCACACGGCAGTGTTACAATGTAGCGCCTATGCGCTCCATTGTAACCAATGGTGGGAACTTTCTGCCCTGCGGTTGACCTAAAGTGACGTCACCGCTGAGCAGAAAGTTCCCACCATTGGTTACAATGGAGCGCATAGGCGCTACATTGTAACACTGCCGTGTGCCGCCTGTCACTCAGTACAGGAGCACACAGCCGATCAGGAGAGTGCTACAACGTGGCGCTCCCTGATAGGCTGAAGAAACCCACTTAGACAGAAGTCAGAGTGGGTTTCTGGCATTCGGGGAAAGGAGTCCCATGTGAAAACATGGGGCCCCTTTCAGTTCGTGGCTCGGGTCTCCGTTTTGTTATTTTATTCAAGTACCTGGATTACAAATGGTTGCCCCGAGGACCCTGGGACCCTGGATCTGGTGAGTAGAATTTATTCAACAGGTACCCCTTGGATTCTACTGGAGAAGAGGACCGACCTGCGTGTGAACATAAGGTAAGTATGTATGTATGTTTGTGTGCATGTATGTAATAAATCTTTACTTTCACGGTGTGTGTGTGTGTCTTGTCTTTTTTTGGGTATTTTTTTTAGTAATAGTACTACAGGTACCAGCGGGCCCGTTTTTCCGCCGCATGCTGGCACTTGTGGTTCTCCAAGTACCAGCATGCGGGGGAGGCTTGCTGGGCTTTGTAGTACTGCTACTAAAAACAATATCTTTTCATTTTCAAAAAAGGCTATCAGCCCCCCATCCGCAGCCAATTGGATGGGGGGGACAGCCTCGGGCTTCACCCCTGGCCCTTGGGTGGCTGGGGGGACCCCTTGATTGAAGGGGTCCCCACTCCCCCAGGGTACCCCGGCCAGGGGTGACTAGTTGGATTTTTGATGCCACGGCCGCAGGGCACTATATAAAAGTGACCCCCGGCTGTGGCATTATCTGTCCAGCTAGTGGAGCCCGGTGCTGGTTTTAAAAATACGGGGGACCCCTACTCTTTTTGTCCCTCGTATTTTTGGAACCAGGACCAGGCACAGAGCCCGATGCTGGTTGCTTAAATATGGAGGAACCCCTGTCATTTTTCCCCCCATATTTCTGCAACCAGGATCGGCTCAAAGAGCCCGAGGCTGGTTATGCTTAGGAGGGGGGACCCCAAGCAATTTTTATTTTTATTTTACACTGTTTAATTTAAAAAAATAAATAAAAATGAACCCCAGCACGGATCACACAGATCCGGCCGAGATTCATTTTTAAAAAGTCGGCAGTGTTTTGCTAATCACTGCCGTAAAAAAAACAAAAAAAAAACCCACGAATGACATCGACATCGGAACAAAAGAAAAACCCGAATACGACAGCTTAGTAAATTAGTCGTAATAAATTCAAAAAGTTGCAGTTTTACACTTTCGATGTCATTCGTGATTGAACTTTGACCTGAAACGGGAAAATACAAATCTTAGTAAATTTACCCCGTTGTTTCTATATATACAGGATTGACTAGACCTGTTTGTGTAGCAGCTGCTCAAAATTAGCACAGCAGCCCTTCTTGCGCCTGATTTAATCTTGGTTAAACCCCCCTTTTTCACTCAAATTGAGGTAAATCTGCAGGAGTGACTCATTCGCTATCTAAAATATACAGTGATAATGAGCACCTATAGACATACCAGTAAATATAAATTAGTGTATTCTGATGCAACTAACTGTTCAAGCAACACAGTACTGTATATCGTCAGTGTTAGAGAATCTGTGTTGTGAGAATCTGTGTTGTATGTTACAAGCTGTTCGTGCTAATTAGTACACTAATAGAACATACTGTACAGAGATACTAAGGACGGTGATTTGGCATCCAGGAACTTAGGGAGGAGCTTTTATCTCTCTCCATTGTAATCTTTCTAAGTATAGCAGAGAGAGATAAAAGCTCCCCCTAAGTTCCTTGATGCCAAATCACCGTCCTTAGTATATCTGTACAGTATGTTCTACTAGTGTACTAATTAGCACAAACAGCTTGTAACGTAGAGTGGCAAGTTGAATCTTTCTATGTATAATGGAGAAAGATAAAAGCTCCTTCCTAAGTTCCTGGATGCCAAATCACCGTCCTTAGTATCACTGTACAGTATGTTCTATTAGGGTACTAATTAGCTGTTCGTGCTAATTAGTACTCTAATAGAAAATACTGTACAGAGACACTGACAGTGATTTGGCATCCAGGAACTTAGGGAGGAACTTTTCTCTTTCCATTATACACAGAAAGATTAAACTTGCCACTCTATGTTACAAGCTGTTCATGCTAATTAGTACACTAGTAGAACATACTGTACAGAGATACTAAGGATGGTGATTTGGCATCCAGAAACTTAGTGAGGAGCTTTTATCTCTCTCCATTGTAATCTTACTAAGTGTAATGGAGAGAGATAAAAGCTCCTCCCTAAGTTCCTGTATGCCAAATCACCATCCTTAGTATCTATGTAAAGTATGTTCTACTAGTGTACTAATTAGCACGAACAGCTTGTAACGTACAGTGGCAAGTTTAATCTTTTTATGTATAATGGAGAGCGATAAAAGCTCCTCCCTAAGTTCCTGGATGCCAAATCACTGCCCTTAGTATCTCTGTACAGTATGTTCTATTAGGGTACTAATTAGCTGTTCATGCTAATTAGTACTCTAATAGAAAATACTGTACAGAGATACTAAGGATGGTGAGTTGGCATCCAGAAACTTAGGGAGGAGATTTCTCTCTCTCCATTGTAATCTTTCTAAGTGTAATGGAGAGAGATAAAAGCTCCTCCCTAAGTTCCTGGATGCCAAATCACCGTCCTTATCTCTGTACAGTATGTTCTACTGGTGTACTAATTAGCACAAACAGCTTGTAACGTAGAGTGCAAGATTAAACTCACTGATCCGTGCATGACTATCTGAACACGCCAGCAAAAAGCAGTTCTATTTGAAAGCTCCTTTTTTTTATGAATTCTATGCTTTCCCGGCAGTGTTTGGCTATTGTCAGCAGTGATTGAGAATACAAATTCATAGTAAATTACTGAGATGTATAAAGTACAAAAGAGATTCTCTAACACCGACAATCTACAGTACTGTGTTGCTCGGACAGTTAGTTGCATCAGAATACACTAATTTATATTTACTGGTATGTCTACAGCTGCTTATTACCACTGTTACATAGCGGAATGAGTTGCTCCTGCAGATTTACCCTGATTTATGTGAAACCTGTGTGCACCCTTCCATTGAATGTTTTAAAAAAATGAATAAAGTGAATGTCAGGGGGAGGAATAGATTGTCACATTGGGAATTGAACCCGGGACCCTCAGCGTGGGAGGTGGGAGCCTTCACCACTAGCCTACTGTACATCGCTGCATGGAAGATACACAAGTTCATGTGTAAAGGTAATGCAACAGCGATTCTTCCCATTGGTGTTTGTTTATGCCATTAGGGGACTCGGACGCTCATTTAGTGCACTGTACATACTGTAAAGTCAATGAGCTACATTATTCCTTTCACACATTAATTGCATCTGCATACACTAGTGTTCACACATTAGTTGCGTCTGCATACACAAGTGTTTTAACATATTCATTTGTGTCTGAATAAACTATTTTTCTTTTTTTTTACTCTGTCCGTCTGACCATTGGTCACCATCTGTGTGTACACTATGCAGTACAGGACTGTATATTAACATTACAGTCGGCACTGACCATTTGCCAGAGCTTGTACTGTAGAGTAATCCACCACTATTCAAACTAAAGTACTGGATTAGTGAAGCATTAGCCACCCAGTGGTGGCGATGTGTATTGCATGCTGAGTATCTAGTCGCGCCTCAACGCGCCTGTCCGTGATTAAACTCAGCAACCGTGACTAAACCTCCATCTAGGTGCAGAAACAGTCAAGATAATGGAGGACCCATCTGTAAACCCACAATATAAACACATAAACACAAACACATAAACACATGGATTGTCAATAGTGACAAATGGGAAGACATTGTATCTAAAGGCCCATATAGACAAGCCGATGTGGGAGAGATGTGTGCTGAGCGAACCGTGCTGAGCGTGCGGGGGGAGACGGGGGCCGCTCATTTCACCCAGCGGGTGAAGTGAGCGACCTGCTAGATTGGCCTGCATGGCAGGCCAATCTAGAACCAGCGATAGCGATGCGTGGGGCTGCGCATCGCTATCGCTGTAGGGGGTACACACGGAGCGATAATGCTTAAATTCTAAGCAATCTAGTCAGAGTGCTTAGAATATCACTCTGTGAGTACCCCCCCTAAAGATACAAAATTAGAGGCAGAAATCCAAAACGGGGTAAAGAAAGGAAAAGAAAACACAAGATGGAGGGCAGTCACAATGGCATCTAATAAATATATAATGGGGAGAGGGACGGGGTTACAGACACTCACCTGTATCATGGGCGGTATCCTATAGGCCAAGCATTCCCAACCACGGTCCTCAAGGCACACCAACAGTGCAGGTTTTAGTGATATCCAGGCTGCAGCACAGATGGTTAAATCAAAATAACTGAGCTAGTAATTTAGTCACCTGTGCTGAAGCCTGGATATCACTAAAACCTGCACTGTTAGTGTGCCTTGAGGACCGTGGTTGGGAATGCCTGCTATAGGCAGTGATACTTGGTAATTGGTTTGCCGGGGGCTATCCTATTAGCCCCAATGCCGGCATCCTTTTCCCCCTGATGCAAGCACTTATTGGCGAAAAGAGGCTGCCAGAGTTGCAATAAACACATGGGATAGGGGACTTTGATCTAATGAAACTGCATCGGGGCTAAAAAGCAGCATGGTGATGATCAGTACTCATGATCAGATCTCCTGGTAGAGATGAAGCAGGTATCTTATTTACCAATAATATTATATAAATAACTGGTAGTAGTAGTAATAATAATAATAATAATAATAATAATAATAATAATATATATATTGTGTATTTATTTATGGAATCGGAGTGCTGCACCTTACATGTTCTATTAATTATATATATTATATATTTTTTTTTTTATTATTATATATTTCGCTTTTATTTTTTTATACACTGGGGCGGAGCCCCTGGATGGACTGACAGAGCACCCCTAGATTGACAGAGCATGCCTGGACCGACACAACAGCCCCTTGATGGATGGAAAGAGCACCCCTGGAGAACAGAGGCAGCTCCTTTTATGGACAGACACAGCAGCCCCTAGTCAGACACAGCAGCCTCAGCCCCTAGATGTGTCGACTATTTGACCTGTCAACATTTTAAATGTCGGTATTTTGACCTTGCCTGTATTTTAAATGTCTGTATTTTGACCTTGTTGGTATTTTGACCTTATCAGGGTTTTGACCGTTGGTCAGTTGTTGGTATTTTGACCATCGGGATTTTGATTGTAGGTATTTCATACTAGTGAATCGTATATAAAACATAGAAGCTCAGTTTACCACAGTGAAACGCTATTGGAAGGACACACATGAGTGCGCATACGTGATGAGCAGAGCAGGTGGAAATGGGTGGATACTATTTGTTTCAAATTTGGAAAATGAGTGACATTAGCATACTACTGAGGAAGCCGCAGAGAGAGTAGGTGGAGAAACGCGTGAAGTGCATGAGCCTCACAGAGCCAGTAATCGGATGTCAAAAGCTTTCTGCCAGATATGTCTGGAGGTGCTGCTAAAATCTAAGTTGATCCAGTAGCGGCACGCATTTATGGTCTGGTGAGATCCTGATCCACATTGGAGTGCATTGCCAAAAGAGGACGGGTGGATTGAGCAGCACAGAGGAGAAATCGGATGGTAATATAAGGAGACTGCTCCTTTTTGAATATACTGTATTTCCTTCTTTTTGTCCACACGTGTGTAACAAATCACAATTGAATCTATTGCATGCTGTGCTGTTATTTATACTGCTGCCCTCTGCCTGCATGAACTTAGATATATATATATATATATATATATATATATATATATATATACTGTATATCTTCTGTGTCCATGCAAACAGATACTATGAGCAAATGAGCAAAAAGGTAAGCAAGTTTTGAAAGAATATCCTTGGGCTACTGACCGATTGATATAAAAGTGTATGTGTCGGGATATTAACAAAGACACAGTTATATTGCTGCCAAGGTTCCAAATAAGTGAAGCAAGCTGCTGTGGAAATGTCCACATGATACAATGATGCAAGTATAAAGCTGCATGTGTTGAAGGAGACATTTGTTACATTTTGGTTAAAATGAAACACAGATGACCTAATATTATAAAATGTGGGACTCCATAGCTGAATTAGAGTGACAGGGTCATATGATTATAGTAAATATGTTCTATGTGGTGTTGTTTTAATAATTCTATGTATAACTCTGGCTGTGTGTAGATTGTATTGTATTAAATGTTTACTCTGTATGCAGACACAGATATACAAGTGTCACATATCAAATTAATCAGCACAGTCTCCTGGTGCATCCTAAACCCCTTGAGTTGTGACTAAGATGTCTTTTTGGCAAAAAATAAAAGATGTAAACAGAATCTCACAGGATCTGGCAAACTGAGAGGGGCAATTGCAGCAAAGATGTAAAGGCCAGTACTGATGGGAGAGATGTGTGCTGAGCGATCTTAACACAGACCGCTCAGCACGCATCTCTCCCCCCGCTCAGCACAGCGCGATGTGCTGAGCAAGGTGGGGGGGGGGGGTGATGACGGTGGGCCGCTCACTTCACACAGCGCTGCAGTGAGCAACCCGTTAGATTGAGCCTGCATGCAGGCTCAATCTAGCACCGGTGATAGCGATGTGCAGGGCCACGAATCGCTATCGCTGGGGAACATACACATAACAGATCCGTGTTTAAAATCTAAGCAATCTAGTCAGATTGCTTAGATTTTAAGCACGGATCTCTCCGTGTGTACCCCCCTTAAGAGAACACATCTGTAGAAGTCCCACTATTATGCTAATTAAGTGGGAGGGGTGATGATGCTTACAATTACTTTTAATTAAGACTACTGTTTAATTATGGTGTATCAGGGATTCCAGAAACCCAAATTTTGCAAAAGAAAAAAGTTCAAATAGGAATTATGGAATTATATTTGTAAAATTGTGTATTACTCACCTTTAATCCAGAATATATTTAGTAGATTTCAAGTAGCACAGTCTACGTTCGATGCAGGGCAAGAGATAGAGTGTGATCTCCTAAATAAACAGAACAGTAATGTTGAGTAAGAAAGGGAGGAGAACAAAACAAGACTACACAGCCAAAATCGGAAAAACATGCCAGAGCTGCTCTACTAGTCAATAAATGTTATAAATATGCTTTGTGAGTGATTACATAATAAATCTATCTGACATATAGTATTGTGAAAGGAAAATTGGTTTGAAATACATGTACAAACAGCTTTACTGTATATTAATATGTGTATTGTTAATATAACTGGTCTGGACAGAGTTGAACATCATTATGTCCCATTTGTGTATGAGCAAAAATGTGTCTGCAACTGACATGTTTTAGATATTAAGGGGGACATGCATACTTGCCTACTCTCCCGGAATGGGCGGGAGGCTCCCGAAAATCGTGTGACCCTCCCGGCCCCCCGGAAAAGCAGGCAAGTCTCCCGATTCCTGCGCTCCCCCCTGCCCAGCCGCCACTTAGTAAGTAAAGTGGGCGGTACGGGCAGTCGATGACGCGATTCTTGTTGAATCGTGTCATCATAGCCACACACCCTATAGTATAATGCCTGTAATAGCGGCATTATGCGATGGGGCGTGGCTTAAATGATGTGATACCTCAGCCACACCCCGCCTCCACCACGCCCCCATTCCACCTCTGCTCCGCCCCCTCTCCTCGTCACTACCCTTCCCCGCCACCTGCTGATCCGACCTGGCTGATCTCTCCCGGAGAGAGCAGCAGAAAAGTCGGTAAGTATGGGGACATGTACTAAGAAGTGATAAGAGTGGAGAAGTGAGCCAGTGGAGAAGTTGCTCCATCAACGACTCAGCAGCTCTGTATAATTTTATAGTATGCAAATTATAGATTTTACTTCAGTGCTGATTGGTTGCCATGGGCAACTTCTCCACTGGCTCAATTCTCCACTCTTATCACTGCTTAGTAAATGTCCCCATTAATCTAGTACTAATCTGGAGCAAAAATGCAACAGTCATTATCATCAATTCCAAAACTTGCACCTTGTTAGTATAGTTGTAAAATGTACACTTGTAGGTAAGCTATTTCATCATGCTCCAAGTCGAAACAAGATACATCTCATACCGTGTACTTAAATTGCAACTGCAAAGTTTAATTTTATATTTCCGTACATGTACATGCTAATGACTGTCCAAGCATGGCTGTCATCAGAAATTGTGGGAACTGGGACTGACAAAATTGGCAGAGCCCCCCTGGGGGTGGAGCTATGGATAATGTGGGTGGGCCATCAAGTGCAGAAACCAGTTTAAAAAACAAAATTTACCCTCACACAAAATAAAGAGGGAAGGGGAGAAGCAGCGTGATTCTGGCAGCGAGAGCAGCAGCAGGATCAGGTGAAGGGAGGGCGGAGCTCAGCTGTGTATCCCTGATGATTGCAGCAGCCGGCTGGCAGAGTATAACAGCCCGGGTGAGTAAAGGGCAGAGACCACTTAGGGGACATACTTTGTGTAGGGAGTGCTTCCTCTAGAATGCTGCATATGTGGCTGGCGCCATTATCACAGGGCCCATTTTACCATGCAGCAATAGCAGTGAGCGGGCAGTATAACCAGCCCGGGCTCTTCCTTCTCTGTCGGCATGTCCGAGCCCAGCACAGTTGTCCCGACAGTACCCCCATGATGGTGGCCCTGTCTTGAAGCACCCAAGTGACAAATACATACAAGTCTAAATACTGACAGAAGTTTTGTTTATGGATAGTTTGTAAAGTTAACACCAAAAGTAAATGCCTCTTTATATTGCACAAATGCAGTTAATGCTATCAGGCCAGCCATGTACACCCATTTATGTTTATGGGTCTGCATTTCTCTGTAGCTATGCCATAATGTATATGAATGTTGAATCAGTGTGTAATCTAAAAGGGCTTTCTAAGGCGAAAATATTTTTCAACTATTTAAAATTAAGGGCATTATCCAGAGGTGGACGCTTATTTCACCACTGCTGTCTCACAGAGAAGGGTCATGATGACCACACAATAGTACCCCCAAATCAAATTCCGCAACACAGTAGTGCAACCTTTCTCACATTACACAGCACAGTAGTGCCCCTTACTCATGTTACACCACACAATAGTGTCCCTTACTCACACTATACCACACAGTAGTGTCCCATTATTCACATTACACCGCACAGTAGTATCCCTTATAACCATTATGCCACACAGTACAGCCCCTTATACAAATGCCACACAATAGTAGTGCCCCTTATACACATAATTCCGCACAGTAGTAGTGACCCTTATACATATAAAGCCACACAGTAATGTCCCTTATACATTATTTCACACAGTAGTAGAGACCTTATATACATTAGACCACACAGTAATACCCTTACATAATATGCCACACATTAGTAGTGCCCTTATACGCAGTATGCCACACAGTAATGTCCCTTACATACAATATTATGCCATACATCAGTAGGGCCCTTATACAAACTATGCCACACAGTGATGCCACTTACACATTATGCTCTTGCACATTACATTATTGCCACATTAGTATTGCCCTTATGTACATGATGCCACACAGTAATACCCCATACACATTATACCACACATCAGTAGTGCCCTCAAACATACACCCTACCCCACCGGTACTTTTATGCCTTTCTCTCATACCACAGATGCAGTGCTGAGTGCATAGTCTGCTCCAGGGCCATCATTGTGGGGAGGGGGGGGGGGGGGGGGGGGGAGTTGTACTGTACTGTACTGGGCTTGAACACCTGAGGGTCCCCAGTTGCCAGCAGAGGTAATTGATAAAACATTACACTCACACAGCACAGTGCAAGCTGCTAGTGCTGGCAGGAGAGTGATATGAATTGCTTATCACACAGCTATGCTGTGTGTGATGAGTCATGCATTATTTAATCAATGCTGGACCCTGGTAGTCAGGAACACTGCCCAGGAAGAATGCTGCAGACCTCTTTCTTTGTCTCTACATCAGGGCTTAAAGTGGTCCTGGAGAGGTGGGGGAACTCATCTCCTTCACCACCTGTGCGCTGCAAAAGGGAGTGTGGCCTCACTAGGAAGGGGCGTGGCCACACAATAGTACCCCCAATTCAAAATAACGCCTCACAGTAGCACAAACGTATTCACATTGCCACACATATTAGTGTCCTTTACACACACAATGCCCACAGTAGCAGTGCCACTTACATACACAATGCCCACAGCAGTCCCTCCCCCCCCCCCCCACACACACACACACAATTTTAGATGTGGTGCCCAATGTAGCAGGATATGTTAAACAACCTTTGCTCTCCTCTCTTATGTCTTCCATGTGTCCCTTCTGTTTCCTTTGTCTGTCACTTTCCTTATGTGTCCGTATCTTCATCCTTGGTAACCCTCTCACTCCCTATGTACTCTCCTTTGTGTCTGATCACCTGCATCTTTTTCTCTTTTACATACCCACTACATCTCTCGTTCCCTGCTATCCATTCAGCCTCTGCTTCTATCTTAACCCCTGCACCTCTCACTCCTGTGCCTCACCTGCCGCTCCTCTCATTCCCCTATCTAACCTCCTATTCCTCACTTACCCATCTCACTCCCTGTACCTCACTTCCCCATCTCACCCCCTGCTCCTCTCACTCCCTGCTACCACTTCAGCCTCTGCTTCTATCTTAACCCCTACACCTCTCACTCCTGTGCCTCACTCCCCTACCTCACACCCCCTGCTCCTCTCCTTTCTCCATCTCACCTCCTGTGCCTCACTCCTCCATCTCACCTCCTGTGCCTCACTCCTCCATCTCACCTCCTGTGCCTCACTCCTCCATCTCACCTCCTGTGCCTCACTCCACCATCTCACCCCCTGCGCCTCACTCCACCACCTCGCCCCCTGTGCCTCACCCCATATCACATCCGCTGCCTCACTCTGCCATATGACCTCCTCTGCCTCACTCCCCCATATCACCTCCTCTGCCTCACTCTGCCATATCACCCCCCTGTGCTTGACTCTACCATCTCATCCCCTGTGTCATGACTGAGGTTTTGTGAACCCGGTGTTAGTGAAGTCTGTGCGGGCGACTGGAGGATTATATGAATACTACCACTGACCTGGTTTGGGAATGTTGTGGACTCAGGGTTTCTTCCGGTGACTGGGAAGAGGAACCGCGGCAGAGATGTCCGAATCTAGGTTCTCCTCATGCAGGATTAGGTCGGCAGACAGGAAGCACGTGTGGGCGCTGAAGGTCTCCTGAAAGACAGAACTGGAAAGGCGCTGATGAATCAGTGAAGAATACCAGGTACAACTGTGCTATAGGACACGGGGTGCTTGGAGACACTGAGATGCTTGGAGACACTGAGGTGCTTGGAGACACTGAGGTGCTTGGAGACACTGAGGTGCGTAGAGGCACTGAGGTGCGTAGAGGCACTGAGGTGCGTAGAGGCACTGAGGTGCGTAGAGACACTGAGGTGCGTAGAGACACTGAGGTGCGTAGAGACAATGAGGTGCTTGGAGGCACTGGGGTGCGTAGAGACACTGGGGTGCGTAGAGACACTGGGGCGCGTAGAGGCACTGGGGTGCTGAGGCACGGAGGTGCTAGAAGCACGGAGATGCTGAGGCACGGAGGTGCTGAGGCACGGAGGTACTAAGGCACGGAGGTACTGAGGCACGGAGGTGCTGTAAGCACGGAAGAACTGAGGCACGGAGGTACTGAGGCATGGAGGTACTGAGGCACGGAGGTGCTGAAGCACTGAGGTACTGAGGCACAGAGGTACTGAGGTAGGGAGGTACTGAGGCACGGAGGTGCTGGAAGCACAGAGGTACTGAGGCACGGAGGTGCTGAGGCACGGAGGTGCTGAAGCACGGAGGTGCTGAAGCACGGAGGTACTGAGGCACGGAGGTACTGAGGTACTGAGGTGCTGGAAGCACGGAGGTACTGAGGCACGGAGGTGCTGAGGCACGGAGGTGCTGAAGCACGGAGGTTCTTGGAGGCACAGAAGTGCTGAGGCACGGAGATGCAGAGGCACGGAGATGCAGAGGCACGGAGGTGCAGAGGCACGGAGGTGCAGAGGCACGGAGGTGCAGAGGCACGGAGGTTCTTGGAGGCACGGAGATGCTGAGGCACAGAGGTTCTTGGAGGCACGGAAGCCACAGGGATACGGGAGCTCTGGAGATCACAACTACAACAGCAGTAAAACTGAAACACGACAGCTGTGGTTTTCAGTGGAGAATACGGAATTCAGTACTGTGCCTTTAAGACGAACCACTGCAGCTGTGCCTTTACATTGAGACTCATGGAAATTGTGAAATCAATGGCAACACAAAAGTAAACCAAACGGTAACAAGGGAACCGAGTTTCCACTAGAGATGAGCGGGTTCGGTTCCTCGGAATCCGAACCCGCCCGAACTTCAGCTTTTTTTACACGGATCCGAGCGACTCGGATCTTCCCGCCTTGCTCGGTTAACCCGAGCGCGCCCGAACGTCATCATGACGCTGTCGGATTCTCGCGAGGCTCGGATTCTATCGCGAGACTCGGATTCTATATAAGGAGCCGCGCGTCGCCGCCATTTTACACGTGCATTGAGATTGATAGTGAGAGGACGTGGCTGGCGTCCTCTCCGTTTAGAGAAGAAATAGATAGGAGAGTGAGAGTGAGACAGTGACACTTCATTTACTGGAGCTTAGGAGGAGTACTCAGACAGAGAGTGCAGAATTTTGCTGATAGTATTAGTTAGTTATACTAGTGACAGAGTGAGACAGTGACACTTCATTTACTGGAGCTTAGGAGGAGTACTCAGACAGAGAGTGCAGAATTTTGCTGATAGTATTAGTTAGTTATACTAGTGACTGACCAGTGACCACCAGTGCAGTTTTATATTATTTAATATAATCCGTTCTCTGCCTGAAAAAACGATACACAGTGACTCAGTCACATACCATATCTGTGCTCAGCCCAGTGTGCTGCTGCATCATCTATGTATAATATCTGACTGTGCTCACAAAGCTTAATTGTGGGGGAGACTGGGGAGCAGTTAGGTTATAGCAGGAGCCAGGAGTACATATTAAAAAATTAAACAGTGCACACTTTTTTTTTGCAGGAGTGCCACTGCCAGTGTGACTGACCAGTGACCTGACCACCAGTATATAGTATACTATATTGTATTGTGAATGTCTGCCTGTAAAAATTAAACACACGTCGTGTGACTTGTGTGGTGTTTTTTTATTCTATAAAATAAAAAACTAATTCTGCTGACAGACAGTGTCCAGCAGGTCCGTCATTATATAATATATACCTGTCCGGCTGCAGTAGTGATATATATATATTTTTTATATCATTATTTATCATCCAGTCGCAGCAGACACAGTACGGTAGTTCACGGCTGTAGCTACCTCTGTGTCGGCACTCGGCAGTCCATCCATAATTGTATACCACCTACCCGTGGTTTTTTTTTTCTTTCTTCTTTATACATACTACATCTCATTATCATCCAGTCTATATTAGCAGCAGACACAGTACAGTACGGTAGTCCACGGCTGTAGCTACCTCTGTGTCGGCACTCGGCAGTCCGTCCATAATTGTATACCACCTACCCGTGGTTTTTTTTTTCTTTCTTCTTTATACATACTACATCTCATTATCAACCAGTCTATATTAGCAGCAGACACAGTACGGTAGTCCACGGCTGTAGCTACCTCTGTGTCGGCACTCGGCAGTCCGTCCATAATTGTATACCACCTACCCGTGTTTTTTTTTTTCTTTCTTCTTTATACATACTACATCTCATTATCATCCAGTCTATATTAGCAGCAGACACAGTACAGTACTGTAGTCCACGGCTGTAGCTACCTCTGTGTCGGCACTCGGCAGTCCGTCCATAATTGTATACCACCTACCCGTGGTTTTTTTTTCTTTCTTCTTTATACATACTACATCTCATTATCAACCAGTCTATATTAGCAGCAGACACAGTACGGTAGTCCACGGCTGTAGCTACCTCTGTGTCGGCACTCGGCAGTCCGTCCATAATTGTATACCACCTACCCGTGGTTTTTTTTTTCTTTCTTCTTTATACATACTACATCTCATTATCAACCAGTCTATATTAGCAGCAGACACAGTACGGTAGTCCACGGCTGTAGCTACCTCTGTGTCGGCACTCGGCAGTCCATCCATAATTGTATACCACCTACCCGTGGTTTTTTTTCTTTCTTCTTTATACATACTACATCTCATTATCATCCAGTCTATATTAGCAGCAGACACAGTACAGTACGGTAGTCCACGGCTGTAGCTACCTCTGTGTCGGCACTCGGCAGTCCGTCCATAATTGTATACCACCTACCCGTGGTTTTTTTTTTCTTTCTTCTTTATACATACTACATCTCATTATCATCCAGTCTATATTAGCAGCAGACACAGTACAGTACGGTAGTCCACGGCTGTAGCTACCTCTGTGTCGGCACTCGGCAGTCCATCCATAATTGTATACCACCTACCCGTGGTTTTTTTTTCTTTCTTCTTTATACATACTACATCTCATTATCATCCAGTCTATATTAGCAGCAGACACAGTACAGTACAATAGTCCACGGCTGTAGCTACCTCTGTGTCGGCACTCGGCAGTCCGTCCATAATTGTATACCACCTACCCGTGTTTTTTTTTTTCTTTCTTCTTTATACATACTACATCTCATTATCATCCAGTCTATATTAGCAGCAGACACAGTACAGTACGGTAGTCCACGGCTGTAGCTACCTCTGTGTCGGCACTCGGCAGTCCGTCCATAATTGTATACCACCTACCCGTGGTTTTTTTTTCTTTCTTCTTTATACATACTACATCTCATTATCAACCAGTCTATATTAGCAGCAGACACAGTACGGTAGTCCACGGCTGTAGCTACCTCTGTGTCGGCACTCGGCAGTCCATACATAATTGTATACCACCTACCCGTGGTTTTTTTTTCTTTCTTCTTTATACATACATACTACATCTCATTATCATCCAGTTTATATTAGCAGCAGACACAGTACAGTACAATAGTCCACGGCTGTAGCTACCTCTGTGTCGGCACTCGGCAGTCCATCCATAATTGTATACTAGTATCCATCCATCTCCATTTTTTACCTGAGGTGCCTTTTAGTTGTGCCTATTAAAATATGGAGAACAAAAATGTTGAGGTTCCAAAATTAGGGAAAGATCAAGATCCACTTCCACCTCGTGCTGAAGCTGCTGCCACTAGTCATGGCCGAGACGATGAAATGCCAGCAACGTCGTCTGCCAAGGCCGATACCCAATGTCATAGTACAGAGCATGTCAAATCCAAAACACCAAATATCAGTAAAAAAAGGACTCCAAAACCTAAAATAAAATTGTCGGAGGAGAAGCGTAAACTTGCCAACATGCCATTTACCACACGGAGTGGCAAGGAACGGCTGAGGCCCTGGCCTATGTTCATGGCTAGTGGTTCAGCTTCACATGAGGATGGAAGCACTCAGCCTCTCGCTAGAAAACTGAAAAGACTCAAGCTGGCAAAAGCACCGCAAAGAACTGTGCGTTCTTCGAAATCCCAAATCCACAAGGAGAGTCCAATTGTGTCGGTTGCGATGCCTGACCTTCCCAACACTGGACGTGAAGAGCATGCGCCTTCCACCATTTGCACGCCCCCTGCAAGTGCTGGAAGGAGCACCCGCAGTCCAGTTCCTGATAGTCAGATTGAAGATGTCAGTGTTGAAGTACACCAGGATGAGGAGGATATGGGTGTTGCTGGCGCTGGGGAGGAAATTGACCAGGAGGATTCTGATGGTGAGGTGGTTTGTTTAAGTCAGGCACCCGGGGAGACACCTGTTGTCCGTGGGAGGAATATGGCCACTGACATGCCTGGTGAAAATACCAAAAAAATCAGCTCTTCGGTGTGGAAGTATTTCAACAGAAATGCGGACAACAGGTGTCAAGCCGTGTGTTGCCTTTGTCAAGCTGTAATAAGTAGGGGTAAGGACGTTAACCACCTCGGAACATCCTCCCTTATACGTCACCTGCAGCGCATTCATAATAAGTCAGTGACAAGTTCAAAAACTTTGGGCGACAGCGGAAGCAGTCCACTGACCAGTAAATCCCTTCCTCTTGTAACCAAGCTCACGCAAACCACCCCACCAACTCCCTCAGTGTCAATTTCCTCCTTCCCCAGGAATGCCAATAGTCCTGCAGGCCATGTCACTGGCAATTCTGACGAGTCCTCTCCTGCCTGGGATTCCTCCGATGCATCCTTGCGTGTAACGCCTACTGCTGCTGGCGCTGCTGTTGTTGCTGCTGGGAGTCGATGGTCATCCCAGAGGGGAAGTCGTAAGCCCACTTGTACTACTTCCAGTAAGCAATTGACTGTTCAACAGTCCTTTGCGAGGAAGATGAAATATCACAGCAGTCATCCTGCTGCAAAGCGGATAACTGAGGCCTTGACAACTATGTTGGTGTTAGACGTGCGTCCAGTATCCGCCGTTAGTTCACAGGGAACTAGACAATTTATTGAGGCAGTGTGCCCCCGTTACCAAATACCATCTAGGTTCCACTTCTCTAGGCAGGCGATACCGAGAATGTACACGGACGTCAGAAAAAGACTCACCAGTGTCCTAAAAAATGCAGTTGTACCCAATGTCCACTTAACCACGGACATGTGGACAAGTGGAGCAGGGCAGGGTCAGGACTATATGACTGTGACAGCCCACTGGGTAGATGTATGGACTCCCGCCGCAAGAACAGCAGCGGCGGCACCAGTAGCAGCATCTCGCAAACGCCAACTCTTTCCTAGGCAGGCTACGCTTTGTATCACCGCTTTCCAGAATACGCACACAGCTGAAAACCTCTTACGGCAACTGAGGAAGATCATCACGGAATGGCTTACCCCAATTGGACTCTCCTGTGGATTTGTGGCATCGGACAACGCCAGCAATATTGTGTGTGCATTAAATAAGGGCAAATTCCAGCACGTCCCATGTTTTGCACATACCTTGAATTTGGTGGTGCAGAATTTTTTAAAAAACGACAGGGGCGTGCAAGAGATGCTGTCGGTGGCCAGAAGAATTGCGGGACACTTTCGGCGTACAGGCACCACGTACAGAAGACTGGAGCACCACCAAAAACTACTGAACCTGCCCTGCCATCATCTGAAGCAAGAAGTGGTAACGAGGTGGAATTCAACCCTCTATATGCTTCAGAGGTTGGAGGAGCAGCAAAAGGCCATTCAAGCCTATACAATAGAGCACGATATAGGAGGTGGAATGCACCTGTCTCAAGCGCAGTGGAGAATGATTTCAACGTTGTGCAAGGTTCTGATGCCCTTTGAACTTGCCACACGTGAAGTCAGTTCAGACACTGCCAGCCTGAGTCAGGTCATTCCCCTCATCAGGCTTTTGCAGAAGAAGCTGGAGACATTGAAGGAGGAGCTAACACGGAGCGATTCCGCTAGGCATGTGGGACTTGTGGATGGAGCCCTTAATTCGCTTAACAAGGATTCACGGGTGGTCAATCTGTTGAAATCAGAGCACTACATTTTGGCCACCGTGCTCGATCCTAGATTTAAAGCCTACCTTGGATCTCTCTTTCCGGCAGACACAAGTCTGCTGGGGTTGAAAGACCTGCTGGTGAGAAAATTGTCAAGTCAAGCGGAACGCGACCTGTCAACATCTCCTCCTTCACATTCTCCCGCAACTGGGGGTGCGAGGAAAAGGCTCAGAATTCCGAGCCCACCCGCTGGCGGTGATGCAGGGCAGTCTGGAGCGACTGCTGATGCTGACATCTGGTCCGGACTGAAGGACCTGACAACGATTACGGACATGTCGTCTACTGTCACTGCATATGATTCTCTCCCCATTGAAAGAATGGTGGAGGATTATATGAGTGACCGCATCCAAGTAGGCACGTCACACAGTCCGTACTTATACTGGCAGGAAAAAGAGGCAATTTGGAGGCCCTTGCACAAACTGGCTTTATTCTACCTAAGTTGCCCTCCCACAAGTGTGTACTCCGAAAGAGTGTTTAGTGCCGCCGCTCACCTTGTCAGCAATCGGCGTACGAGGTTACATCCAGAAAATGTGGAGAAGATGATGTTCATTAAAATGAATTATAATCAATTCCTCCGCGGAGACATTGACCAGCAGCAATTGCCTCCACAAAGTACACAGGGAGCTGAGATGGTGGATTCCAGTGGGGACGAATTGATAATCTGTGAGGGGGATGTACACGGTGATATATCGGAGGATGATGATGAGGTGGACATCTTGCCTCTGTAGAGCCAGTTTGTGCAAGGAGAGATTAATTGCTTCTTTTTTGGGGGGGGTCCAAACCAACCCGTCATATCAGTCACAGTCGTGTGGCAGACCCTGTCACTGAAATGATGGGTTGGTTAAAGTGTGCATGTCCTGTTTATACAACATAAGGGTGGGTGGGAGGGCCCAAGGACAATTCCATCTTGCACCTCTTTTTTCTTTTATTTTTCTTTGCGTCATGTGCTGTTTGGGGAGGGTTTTTTGGAAGGGCCATCCTGCGTGACACTGCAGTGCCACTCCTAGATGGGCCCGGTGTTTGTGTCGGCCACTAGGGTCGCTTATCTTACTCACACAGTCAGCTACCTCATTGCGCCTCTTTTTTTCTTTGCGTCATGTGCTGTTTGGGGAGGGTTTTTTGGAAGGGCCATCCTGCGTGACACTGCAGTGCCACTCCTAGATGGGCCCGGTGTTTGTGTCGGCCACTAGGGTCGCTTATCTTACTCACACAGTCAGCTACCTCATTGCGCCTCTTTTTATCTTTGCGTCATGTGCTGTTTGGGGAGGGTTTTTTGGAAGGGCCATCCTGCGTGACACTGCAGTGCCACTCCTAGATGGGCCCGGTGTTTGTGACGGCCACTAGGGTCGCTTATCTTACTCACACAGTCAGCTACCTCATTGCGCCTCTTTTTTTCTTTGCGTCATGTGCTATTTGGGTAAGGTTTTTTGGAAGGGCCATCCTGCGTGACACTGCAGTGCCACTCCTAGATGGGCCCGGTGTTTGTGTCGGCCACTAGGGTCGCTTATCTTACTCACACAGTCAGCTACCTCATTGCGCCTCTTTTTTTCTTTGCGTCATGTGCTGTTTGGGGAGGGTTTTTTGGAAGGGCCATCCTGCGTGACACTGCAGTGCCACTCCTAGATGGGCCCGGTGTTTGTGTCGGCCACTAGGGTCGCTTATCTTACTCACACAGTCAGCTACCTCATTGCGCCTCTTTTTTTCTTTGCGTCATGTGCTGTTTGGGGAGGGTTTTTTGGAAGGGCCATCCTGCGTGACACTGCAGTGCCACTCCTAGATGGGCCCGGTGTTTGTGTCGGCCACTAGGGTCGCTTATCTTACTCACACAGTCAGCTACCTCATTGCGCCTCTTTTTTTCTTTGCGTCATGTGCTGTTTGGGGAGGGTTTTTTGGAAGGGCCATCCTGCGTGACACTGCAGTGCCACTCCTAGATGGGCCCGGTGTTTGTGTCGGCCACTAGGGTCGCTTATCTTACTCACACAGTCAGCTACCTCATTGCGCCTCTTTTTTTCTTTGCGTCATGTGCTGTTTGGGGAGGGTTTTTTGGAAGGGCCATCCTGCGTGACACTGCAGTGCCACTCCTAGATGGGCCCGGTGTTTGTGTCGGCCACTAGGGTCGCTTATCTTACTCACACAGCTACCTCATTGCGCCTCTTTTTTTCTTTGCGTCATGTGCTGTTTGGGGAGTGTTTTTTGGAAGGGCCATCCTGCGTGACACTGCAGTGCCACTCCTAGATGGGCCCGGTGTTTGTGTCGGCCACTAGGGTCGCTTATCTTACTCACACAGCGACCTCGGTGCAAATTTTAGGACTAAAAATAATATTATGAGGTGTGAGGTATTCAGAATAGACTGAAAATGAGTGTAAATTATGGTTTTTAAGGTTAATAATACTTTGGGATCAAAATGACCCCCAAATTCTATGATTTAAGCTGTTTTTTAGGGTTTTTTGAAAAAAACACCCGAATCCAAAACACACCCGAATCCGACAAAAAAAATTCGGTGAGGTTTTGCCAAAACGCGGTCGAACCAAAAACACGGCCGCGGAACCGAACCCAAAACCAAAACACAAAACCCGAAAAATTTCCGGCGCTCATCTCTAGTTTCCACAGGAACTTAGGTACAAAGGTTACCTTTAGGGAGCTCAGCTTTAAGACTCACACAAAGCTGCATACCTCCCAACTGTCCCGCAGTGTCCCGCAGTGGGGGGGGGGCAGTTGGGAGGTTCTGTCACCCGCTGCCCTGCTTAGCAGAGCAGCGGTGAATAGACGCTGTGCGCATGCGCAAAGCGTCTATTCAGTGCAGACGGAGGGATAGGGAGCATGCCAGCGGCTCACAGAGCGCTGGGCATGCCCCCTCAGTGACGAAAACGGGGGCGTGACTCGCGATCGCGGGTCCTCCGCGAAGCCTTGCCCCCTTTTCATAGACCACGCCCCCTTTTAGGGAGCGCGCGCGGCTTCGCCGCGCGAGTGTCCCACTTCCCAGGAGAAGAAAGTTGGGAGGTATGAAGCTGTGTGTGACACGAGGAACTGGCCCAGTTTCTAACTCAGCCTCCAGATTTATACTTCCTGGTCCTTTGTGATTGGTGAGCAGGATTAGGTGATGCAGAGAGTCTCAGGCTGGCAGAGGATGAACAACTCTGGGTCAGGTGAACAGTCACTGTCATGTGACTACTCTAGCCACGGCTGTGATGTAGAATGAGGCCTAGCAGGCCATGAGAACACTGAAGCCTGAACTTCTGCAAAACATAGGATGCTGGCTTTTAGGCCTAAACTTCAGATTACTGAATTCAGCCTCACACAGGAGATCACCACAGGTGGAGCTAATTAACTTTCTCTGACGTCCTAAGTGGATGCTGGGACTCCGTAAGGACCATGGGGATTAGCGGCTCCGCAGGAGACTGGGCACAACTAAAGAAATCTTTAGGACTACCTGGTGTGCACTGGCTCCTCCCACCAAGATCCTCCTCCAGACCTCAGTTAGATTTCTGTGCCCGGCTGAGCTGGATGCACACTAGGGGCTCTCCTGAGCTCCTAGAGAGAAAGTATATTTTAGGTTTTTTTATTTTACAGTGAGATCTGCTGGCAACAGACTCACTGCAGCGAGGGACTAAGGGGAGAAGAAGCGAACCTACCTAACTGGTGGTAGCTTGGGCTTCTTAGGCTACTGGACACCATTAGCTCCAGAGGGATCGACCGCATGGAACCGGCCATTGATGTTCGGTCCCGGAGCCGCGCCGCCGGCCCCCTTACAGAGCCAGAAGCAAGAAGAGTCCGGAAAATCGGCGGCAGAAGACATCAGTCTTCACCAAGGTAGCGCACAGCACTGCAGCTGTGCGCCATTGCTCCTCATACACACTTCACACTCCGGTCACTGAGGGTGCAGGGCGCTGGGGGGGGGGGGCGCCCTGAGCAGCAATAAAAACACCTTGGCTGGCAAATATATCACAATATATAGCCCCAGAGGCTATATATGTGATAAATATCCCTGCCAGAATCCATTAAAAAGCGGGAGAAAAGTCCGCGAAAAAGAGGACACTGGCGCCATTTTCTCTTCACAGTGCAGCTGGAAGAAAGCTCCCCAGGCTCTCCCCTGTAGTTTTCAGGCTCAAAGGGTTAAAAAGAGAGGGGGGGCACTAAATTTAGGCGCAATATATGTATACAAGCAGCTATTGGGGGAAAAATCACTCAGTTATAGTGTTAATCCCTGCATTATATAGCGCTCTGGTGTGTGCTGGCATACTCTCTCTCTGTCTCCCCAAAGGACTTTGTGGGGTCCTGTCCTCAGTCAGAGCATTCCCTGTGTGTGTGCGGTGTGTCGGTACGGCTGTGTCGACATGTTGGAGGAGGAAGGTTACGTGGAGGCGGAGCAGAGGCCGATAAATGGGATGTCGACACCAGAGTGGATGGATAGGTGGAAGGTATTAACCGACAATGTCAACTCCTTACATAAAAGGCTGGATGACGTAACAGCTGTGGGACAGGCGGCTTCTCAGCCCGCGCCTGCCCAGGCGTCTCAAAGGCCATCAGGGGCTCAGAAAAGCGCCCGTTACCTCAGGTGGCGGACACGGAGGTCGACGCGGAGTCTGACTCCAGTGTCGACGAGGTTGAAACATATACACAATCCACTAGGAACATCCGTTACATGATCTCGGCAATGGAAAATGTGTTACGCATTTCTGACATGAACCCAAGTACCACATAAAAGGGGTTTTATTTTTGGGGAGAAAAAGCAGCCAGTGTTTTGTTCCCCCATCAGATGAATGAATGAAGTGTGTGAAGAAGCGTGGGTTCCCCCGATAAGAAACTGGTAATTTCTAAAAAGTTACTGATGTCGTACCCTTTCCCGCCAGAGGATAGGTCACGTTGGGAGATATCCCTTAGGGTGGATAAGGCGCTCACACGTTTGTCATAAAAGGTGGCACTGCCGTCTTAGGATACGGCCACCTTAAAGGAGC
Organism: Pseudophryne corroboree; assembly: GCF_028390025.1. NCBI lineage: Eukaryota > Metazoa > Chordata > Amphibia > Anura > Myobatrachidae > Pseudophryne > Pseudophryne corroboree. The sequence goes on along the minus strand of NC_086445.1, from coordinate 233,909,046 downwards.
CTGCTGATAAATAGCAGGAGGCTATCCTGAAGTCTGTATATACACACTCAGGTTATATACTGAGACCTGCAATTGCCTCAGCATAAATAGTGCTGCTGCAGCGTGGTCTGATACCCTGTCAGATAATATTAATACTCTAAGACAGGGATAATATTTTGCTAACATAGAGCATGTTAAAGACGTCGTCTTATATATAAAGGATGCACAGAGGTATATTTGCCGGCTGGCATCCAGAATTAATGTAATGTCCATTCTGCCAGGAGGGTATTGGAAACCCGGCAGTGGACAGGTGATGCTGCCTGTAAAAGACACATGGAGATTCTGCCTTATAAGGGTGAGGAATTTTTTGGGGATGGTCTCTGGGACCTCGTATCCACAGCAACAGCTGGGAAGAAAAAATTTTTACCCCAGGTTTCCTCACAGCCTAAGAAAGCACCGTATTTTCAGGTACAGTCCTTTCGGCTTCAGAAAAGCAAGCGGGTCAAAGGCGCTTCCTTTCTGCACAGAGACAAGGGAAGAAGGAAAAAGCTGCACCAGCAGCCAGTTCCCAGGATCAAACATCTTCCCCCGCTTCCTCTGAGTCCACTGCATGACGCTGGGGCTCCACAGGTGGAGACAGGTGCGGTAGGGGCGCGTCTCGGGAACTTCAGGAACCAGTGGGCTTGCCCACAGGTGGATCCCTAGGTTCTGCAAATAGTATCACAGGGATACAGGCTGGAGTTCGAGGCGACTCCCCCTCGCCGTTACCTCACATCAGCCTTGCCTGCTGCCTGGGAGAAAGGTAGTACTGGGGGCAATTCACAAGCTGTACTTCCAGCAGGTGAAATCAAGGTACCCCTCCTTCAACAAGGCGGGGGTTACTATTCCAAAATGTTGTGGTACCGAAACCAGATGGTTCGGTGAGACCCATTCTAAAATTAAAAGCCTTGAACACTTATATACGAAGGTTCAAGTTCAAAATGGAATCGCTCAGGGCGATTATTGCATGCCTGGAGAATTTCAGGGTATCACTGGACATCAAGGATGCTTACCTGCATGTCCCTATTTACCCTCTTCACCAGGAGTACCTCAAAATTGTGGTACAGGATTGTCATTACCAATTCCAGACGTTGCCGTTGGTCTGTCCCCGGCACCGAGGGTATTTACCAAGGTAATGGCCGAAATAATTATCCCGTACTTGGACGATCTCCTTATAAAGGCGAGGTCCAGGGAGCAGTTGTTCATCGGAGTAGCACTATCTCGGGAAGTGCTACAACAGCACGGCTGGTTTCTGAATATTCCAAAGTCGCAGCTGGTTCCTACGATGCGTCTACTGTTCCTGGGTATGGTTCTGGACACAGAACAGGATAAAAAGGGTTTCTCCTGGAGGAGAAGTCCAAGGAGTTGTCGTCTCTAGACAGAGACCTCCTAATACAGATACAGGTGTCGGTGCATCAATGCACGCGAGCCCTGGGAAAGATGGTAGCTTCTTACGAAGAAATTCCATTCGCCAGGTTCCATGCAAGGATCTTCCAGTGGGATCTGTGGGACAAGTGGTCCGGGTCGCATCTTCAGATGCATCGGCGGATAACCCTGTCTCCAAGGGCCAGGGTGTCGCTGTTGTGGTGGCTGCAGAGTGCTCATCTTCTAGGGGGCCGCAGATTCGGCATACAGGACTGGGTCCTGGTGACCACGGATGCCAGCCTTCGAGGCTGGGGGGGCAGTCACACAGGGAAGAAACTTCCAAGGCTATGGAAAAGTCAGGAGACTTCCCTACACATAAATATTCTGGAACTAAGGGCCATTTACAATGCCCTAAGTCAGGCTAGACCCCTGCTTCAACACCGGCCGGTGCTGATCCAGTCAGACAACATCACAGCGGTCGCTCATGTAAACCGACAGGGCGGCACAAGAAGCAGGATGGTGATGGCAGAAGCCACAAGGATTCTCCGATGGGCGGAAAATCATGTGTTAGCACTGTCAGCAGTGTTCATTCCCGGAGCGACCTCCACCCGGGAGAGTGGAGACTTCATCCAGAAGTCTTCCAAATGATTGTACACCGTTGGGAAAGGCCACAGGTGGACATAATGGCGTTCCGCCTCAAAAAACAGCTACAAAGATATTGCGCCAGGTCAAGGGACCCTCAGGCGATAGCTGTGGACGCTCTGGTAACACCGTGGGTGTACCAGTTGGTGTATGTGTTCCCTTCTCTGCCTCTCTTACCCAGGGTAATGAGAATAATAAGAAGGAGAGGAGTAAGAACTATACTCATTGTTCCGGGTTGGCCAAAAAGAGCTTGGTACCCAGAACTCCAAGAAATGATCTCAGAGGACCCATGGCCTCTGCCGCTCAGACAGGACCTGCTGCAGCAGGGGGCCAGTCTGTTCCAAGATGTACCGCGGCTGCGTTTGACGACCTGGCGGTTGAACGCCGGATCCTGAAAAGGGCATTCCGGAGGAAGTTATCCCTACGCTATTTAAAGCTAGGACAGAAGTGAACGCAAACCATTAGCACCGCATATGGCGGAAATTAGGTTGCGTGCTGTGAGGCCAGGAAGGCCCCAAAGGAGAAATTTCAGCTAGGTCGATTTCTGCACTTCCTACAGTCAGAGGTGACTATGGGCCTAAAATTGAGTTCCATTAAGGTCCAGATTTCGGCTCTATCGATTTCTTCCAAAATAGAACTGGCTTCACTGCCTGAAGTTCAGACTTTTGTTAAGGGAGTGCTGCATAGTCAGCCCGTTTGTGCCTCAAGTGGCACCGTGGGATCTCAACGTTGTGTTGGATTTCCTGAAGTCGCATTGGGTTGAGCCACTTAAATCCATGGAGCTACAATACCTCACATGGAAAGTGGTCATGCTGTGGGCCTTGGCGTCGGCCAGGCGTGTATCAGAATTGGCGGCTTTGTCATACAAAAGCCCTTATCTGTATTTTATATGGCTAAGGCGGAATTGAGGACTCGTTCCCAATTCCTTCCTAAGGTGGTATCAGTTTTTCATGTGAACCAACCTGTTGTGGTGCCTGCGGCTACTTGGGACTTGGAGGATTCCAAGTTACTGGACGTAGTCAGGGCCCTGAAAAGTATATGTTTCCAGGACGGCTGGAGTCAGGAAAACTGACTCGCTATTTATCCTGTATGCACCCAACAAGCTGGGTGCTCCTGCGTCTAAGCAGACTATTGCTCGCTGGATCTGTAACACGATTCAACTTGCACATGCTGCGGCTGGACTGCCGCATCCTAAATCAGTAAAAGCCCACAAGGAAAGTGGGCTCATCTTGGGCGGCTGCCCGAGGGGTCTCGGCTTTACAACTTTGCCGAGCTGCAACTTGGTCAGGGGCAAACACGTTTGCTAAAGTCTATAAATTTGATACCCTGGCTGAGGAGGACCTTGAGTTCTCTCATTCGGTGCTGCAGAGTCATCCGCACTCTCCCGCCCGTTTGGGAGCTTTGGTATAATCCCCATGGTCCTTACGGAGTCCCAGCATCCACTTAGGACGTCAGAGAAAATAAGATTTTACTCACCGGTAAATCTATTTCTCGTAGTCCGTAGTGGATGCTGGGCGCCCATCCCAAGTGCGGATTGTCTGCAATACTTGTTTATAGTTATTGCTTAACTAAAGGGTTATTGTTGAGCCATCTGTTGAGAGGCTCAGTTATATTTCATACTGTTAACTGGGTATAGTATCACGAGTTATGGTGTGGCTGGTATGAGTCTTACCCGGGATTCAAAAATCCTTCCTTATTGTGTCAGCTCTTTCGGGCACAGTATCCTAACTGAGGTCTGGAGGAGGGTCTTGGCGGGAGGAGCCAGTGCACACCAGGTAGTCCTAAAGCTTTCTTTAGTTGTGCCCAGTCTCCTGCGGAGCCGCTAATCCCCATGGTCCTTACGGAGTCCCAGCATCCACTACGGACTACGAGAAATAGATTTACCGGTGAGTAAAATCTTATTATTACCTTTCAGGCAGAGAACTCAGGAAAACTCATAGAGCTGACAACCTGTTTAAAAAAGACACAGGATCCGGGACAGATGGCAGGGGTAAGTCACCAAATATGAAACCTACAGTCAGGATTGTGACACCCTGTGCCATCTCATCTCCTCTACCTCGCTCCACCATCTCACCCCCCATATCACCTCCTCTGCCTCAGTCCCCCATCTCACCTCCTGTGCCTCACTCTGCCATCTCACCACCTGTGCCTCACCTCCCCCCCCCCTCCCCCATATCACCTCCTGCTCCTGGCATTTCCATGAGACACAGTCTCTCTGGGAGTGTGGCAGAGGAGGAGCAGGTTCAACGGCTGGGTCACAGCTGCTGTACAGTTTAAGTTGTCAGCGGCTGGCAGCCATTCCTGTGGACCGGCTGCTGATCAAAAGAAGAGGCCGCTCTTTTAATCTGCGCACCAATCACGGCTGGCGGACCACCAGCCAATGAGAAGCTACCACTTGGCAGCTTCTCATTGGCTGGCGGTGCTTGAGCCGTGATTGGCTCACGCAGTTTAAAATAAATCCTTCCTGTCTTTTAATTGGCGGCCGGTCCACCCGTGATCCAGGATTAGCTGGCGGCCGCTGCTAGCTGTAAAGTGCACTGAAGCCGGAACCAGATGCTACTGGTTCCGCCTTCAATTAGAGGTGACGGAACGCGGTTCCGGCCCACTTTAACCACTGCTCTACATTATGTAGCTTAGTATGTGTGCCTATGCCACCTCCTCTTCACATTCTGTCGCACACCTCTATGAGGTGTTAGGCACTCCCCATGAGTGCCTCTGCCCCTCTCCCCTCCACTTATGTGCTTCTGCAACCCAGACCCATATGCACATGCACAACCAACTGTCCTGATTTTAGTGGGACTGTCGCAGTGTCCCTTGGTTGTGGTGGTGGTGGGGGGGCAGTTGATAGACCCTCTCTCACTTGCTGCTTTGCTAAGCAGAGCAGCGTTGAATAGACGGTGAAAGTCTAGTACTCAGTGCCAATGGAGCCTGTCAGCACTGCTGTCCCTCACAGCACGGCTCCCTCACACTGCTCTGCCTCACCTCTGGCTGCTTTGTATTACTCCACCTCTCAATCTCCCCTCTGTGAGGGATCCCTGTCTATAGCTATGAACTTTAGTGTCACAACAGTCACATATATATAGTGGCTGGGACAGCGTAATTCCACATGACGTTAATGTGGAATGTCTGGATATCCAAGGTAAAAGAGAGCAAAAGCAGCAGGACTGAAAGCTCCAGTCCAGGTGTTGCTCAATCAGTTGTCAGCCAGTAGCTAGGCTAAGTAAACTGCACCTGTGATCAGCCTTCAAGTATGTGTTCAGAGCACAGAATTGGGCTTCTGATGGTGACTAGCATCCAGAAGGGTGTGTGGGATTGTCAGGGCCACTAATCCTGTGATATGATTCTGTCCAGCTATACTGATATGCTGATATGATCCTGCGCTACTATGAGCTGATGTGAACCTGTACTGCTGTAACATATGCTGTGTGGAGAACTGTCTAATAACCTGAACGGCAAGCCTAGTGTATGAAGCTGTTACCTGCCAGTCCTGGTAATAAAGAGTGTTGGACTTTTCATCCTGTATATATGATTTTTTTGTCACATTTTGCCCCCAACGTGGGGCCCTTGCTGGACACTGCTATGCAGCAAAGGACCCAAGAGATCAGAGCCTGGCAGTTTGGAGAATGTGCACTCTATACAGCAGTAGCTAATTCCTGTGTATAGGGTGTGAGTCCAGGGAATGATATGCAGTGTTAAGCTCATAACCTAAAGGAGGCCATACTCAGCCGGGTTGGGGTGACGGGCCCCAGTAAAGCCCAATGGTTCTATGATTGGTGGCTGGACCCGTCTGAGCCTCCAAGAGTTCAGCTGGCTAAACTAACCAGATTGAGTAAAGCTTGGCTACAGCCAGAGACGTGTACAGCACCACGCATAGTAGACAATGTTGCTTTGGACCATGCTATATGGGTATTAGACTGTGAGGTACAAAACTGGGTCCTGCAGGCTGATCCCCCGACATTTGAGGAGTTCGCAATGGTGATTGAGTGGTACCTTACCTCTGGAAAATTAACCAGATCTAAGCAAGGGTGGCAGTCAGTACCAAAGCCCTGAACCCAGATTCCCATTGCTAAGGAAAAAAAAAACAGCCTCCTATGGTGTGTTTTGATTGCTGTGAACCCGCTCATACACAATTGGACTGTCTGAATCATGGTGAACCGATGGATTGCAGCACGGGGAAAGCAACTTGACCTGTGGTCAACATGGCTGCTGAAACCATTTCTCTGGCAGAAACCACCCTGTTCCGTATGATGGTGCAGCTGAATGGCCAAGAGGTCTGGGAATTAGTTGACACTGGCAGTGCCCTCACCATTGTAGCTGCCAACCTGGTACCTCTGGGGGCTGACCAGGTTTTACATCCTGTCAAAGTATTGTGTTTCAATGGGGATGTCAGGGAGTGTCCATGTGTTCATCTACCACTAATAATAAATGGGCAGCCATTGAAAGTGGTAGCCGGTGATCCGCTGATCCTGGGCCATGAGTTCCCATTACTGGAGGGGTTGGCTACATGGCATGATGACCAGAAACGGTTCAGCAGCTGAGGTGTACCAGGAGCCGAGTACCAGAGCTTAGTGACTGAAAGCTTCCTTAGTCATTGAACTGCAGTAGGAAACAGAGACTGAGGTCCAGTGGTCCTTTGTTGGTGAGCAAGTGTCTTTAAGGTACTTTGGCAGAGACCAAGAGGATGATAGAAATCTGGTTAATGTCTTTGAAAATGTGGTAGAAATTCATGGTAAAGTGGTTGCCCAGTTGGCATTGGGGACAGCACACAAGCATCTGTGGGATGGCCATTTGGGGGTGGAGAAAACTTTCCAGCGCATACAGTTAGGATTGTTTTTGCCTGGCATTCATGCCGCAATAAAAAGGAATTGTCAGGAATGCCCAGTGTGTCAGAAGACAGCACCCCAACCAGGGTTTAGCACGCCCCTGGTTCTCCTCCCTGTCATTTCTGTGCCTTTTGAGAGAATTGGTATGGATCGGATAGGGCCGGTGGCAAAATCTGCTTAAAGACATCAATACATACTAGTAGTAGTGGATTATGTCACCAGATATCGGGAGGCCATACCACTACGGAATATGAGATATGTCACTGTTGCCTGGGAAATGTTGACACTGTACACCAGGCCTGGCCAACCTGTGGCTCTCCAGATGTTGTGAAACTACACATCCCAGCATGCCCTGCCACAGTGTTAGCATTCCCTAATAGCAAAACTGTGGTAAAGCATGATGGGAATTGTAGTTTTACAACAGCTGGAGAGCCACAGGTTGGCCAGGCCTGCTGTACACCCACCAAGGAATACCGGAAGAGGTCTTAATGAACCAAGGTACCCCTTTTGTCTCTAAACTAATGAAAGATTTGGGTCAACTGTAAAAGGTGAAGGATTTTTACCTCAGTTTACCACCCACAAACAAATGGCCTGATAGAACGCTTTAACCAGACCCTTAAACAGATGATAAAAAGGGCAGTGTCTCAGGAAAATATAGATTGTGACTTACTCCTGCCCTATTTAATATTTGCAGTACGCAAAGTGCCCCAGTCCTCTACAGGATTTAGAGGTCTATTTATCACCATCCACATCTGATGATGCGGATGGCAGGTGATAAACTCGACCAAACTCGCACTGCGATAATTGATTACATCGCATGGATGTATCAATTATCGCATGCAGAAACACAGAGCTTGCGGGCAAACTGCATATAAATTAGAGACCATTTTTGCTGGATTTGGATTTGGCTTTGATTTTTATCCAGATTTGGATTTACCAAACCACCATGACTGGCTTTGGGTTTGGATTTTTTTCAAAAATTTACCAAATAAGCTAAAATCACATAATTTTGGTATTATTTGTTCCTCGACTATTATGAACCTCAATAACATTAATTTCCAGTCAATTTTGACCACCTCACAGCTCACAATATTGTTTTCACCATTATTGGCCAAATGTGCAGTATGCTGATTGGTTACTGAACGACAGAGCAGCGGCACAAACACACAGCACATTTATAGCACATCTATGAAACTTTGCCACACAGCAATGGCAGAAATGAAAGGTGGTGTAAGATGGAATTGTTCTTGTACCCTCCCACCCACCCTTATGTTAGATATTAAAAAGGACATGCACACTTTAACAAATCAAGCACTTAAGCGACAGGAACTGCCACTTTTGTGGCTGAAGTGCTTGGATTGTTTCAGCCTCCACAAAACAAGCTATCAATCAACTTATGGCAACAGTTCTACAGTGGCTAGATGTCATCGTCATTGCTATCCCCACCCTCATCAGTGTGAACATTATCCTCGCACAATATTAATTCATCCCCGCTTGAATACACCATTATAGAAGTCTCTGAACTTTGGGCCTAATTCAGATCTGATCGCAGTAGCAAATTTGTTAGCAGTTGGGCAAAACCATGGGGTTAATTCTGAGTTGATCGCAGCAGGAACTTTGTTAGCAATTGGGAAAAACCATGTGCACTGCAGGGGGGAGAGATATAACATGTGCAGAGAGAGATAGATTTGGGTGTGGTGTGTTCAATCAGAAATCTAAATTGCGGTGTAAAAACAAAGCAGCCAATATTTACTCTGCACAGAAACAAAATAACCCACCCAAATCTAACTCTCTGCAAATTTTATATCTGCCGTAACTGTAGTGCACATGGGTGGTCATTCCGAGTTGTTAGCTCGCTAGCAGTTTTTAGCAGCCATGCAAATGCTACGCCACCTCCCACTGGGAGTGTATTTTAGCTTAGCAGAAGTGCGAATGAAAGGATCGCAGGGCGGCGGTAAAGATTTTTGTGCAGTTTTAGAGTAGCTCAATACCTACTCAGCGCTTGCGATTACTTCAGACTGTTCAGTTCCTGTTTTGACATCACAAACATGCCCTGCGTTCGCCCAGCCACGCCTGCGTTTTTCCTGGCACGCCTGCGTTTTTCCAAAAACGCCCTGAAAATGGTCAGTTGACACCCAGAAACGTCCACTTCATGTCAATCACTCTGCAGCCAGCAGTGCGACTGAAAAACTTTGCTAGACACTTTGTGAAACTACATCATTTGTTGTAATAGTACGTCGTGCGTGCGCATTGCGCTGCATACGCATGTGAAGAAGTGCCTTTTTTTGCCTCATCTCTGCACAGCGAACGGATGCAGCTAGCGATCAACTCGGAATGACCACCATGGTTTTGCCCAATTGCTAACAAATTTGCTGCTGCGATCAGATCTGTATTACCCCCTTTGACACAATTGCTGGAAAAGGCCTTCCTCATAAAATTACCAGTTCATTTTGATGAACATCATCTTTTCTGAGGAAGTAGCCTCCTACACCGTTCACTTACAAGGTTCCCTGCTGTGCTGAAAATTCTCACCGAGTACACACTGGAGGGTGGGCAGCTTAAGTAATGCAAAGACAGTTTGTACAAGGGCATCCAAATTGCCTTTTTTTCCTTCCAGTACTCAAAGGGATTCTGTGACATGTCTATTTGTACGGTGTTTCGAAAATAATCCTCCACCATTCTTTGGATGCTGATCGCATCAGATGGAGCTACAGTAGAGGTGTAACTAATGTTAGGCAATTCTTTTAGACCCAACCAGATGTCAAAATGTTGTGTTGACTTATCTGCATCACCACTGTGTCTTTTGGAAAAGCTGAGTTTTTTTCTGGCTGCTGCTGAGGAAACTGAATGAAGAGACATCATAGTGCCATATGTCATTTGAGCTACCATCCTGCTCATCAGGAGCTCTTTGCATCTCTTAAGATCTAGGTCAGTTGGAAAGAAAGACACAGCAAATTACTTAAACCTAGGATCAACACGGTTGATAAAATGTAGTGATCAGATTTCAAGATATTGCTACCCGTGTCCTGGCAAAGCGAATAAAGGACTTGATCTACAAGTCCAACATACTTTGCGGATTTGCTTTGTTTAATCTCATCCTTCAATTCCTCTAGCTGATTTTCCAATGCCTAATTAGGGCTATCATATTATTCAAGCTAGCAGTGTTAGCACTCACTTCACAGGTGGCTGCATCAAAGGGTTTTAGCACCTTGCAGAAGTGAGAAAGTACTCTCCACTGTGCTGGGCTAAGGTACATTCCTTCTCCTCTCCCAATGTCATGGCTTGTTATATAGCTTTTTGCTGTTCCTCCATCTGCTGAAGCATATAAATGGTGGAGTTCTACCTTGTTACCACCTCTTGCTTCAGCTGATGGCAGGGCAAGTTAAACTGTTCTTGCAGGTGCTGCAATCTCTTGCATGGTGTTGCTGAAAGCCAAAAATGTCCCGGAAATTTTCAGGCCACAGACAGCATCTCCTGCATGACCCTGTCATTTAAAAAAAAAACCTTGTACCTCTAAGTTGATTGTGTGAGCAAAACAGGGGATGTGTTTGAATCCAACCAGCTGTAATGCTCCCACAATATTTTAGCTTTGTGATATCAGATATCACAAATCCTGAGGAGAGTCCATGTTTCTATGACATCCCTTAGTTAGATACTGATTCTGCTGCTGCTGAAAGCAATTTTCTTACTCAGTGAGCTGTCACAGTCATATAATCTTTAGTTTGCTCACTACTGCTTGTCAACGTACCTTGGTTAAGTGGACAGTGCGTACAATGGCATTTTGTAGGCCAATAAATATTTTTTTTAACGTCCTTGTACAGCCGAGGCATGGCTTTTCGGCTGAAGTGGAACCTACTGTAGATGGAATTTAGTACCGGGGACACAAGACCTCAATTAACTAGGAATGAACAGGTTCGGTTCTCTGAGAACCGAACCCCCCTGAACTTTGAAATCTGAGCCCGGATCTGAGCCAGGCTTGGTTTTTCGCACCTAACTCAGATCCGAAAATTAGGCAAAATGTCATCATCCCGTTGTCTGATCTCACGGGTTTTGGATTCTATATATAGTCCTGGTGATTGGTGCCATCTTCACTCCGTACTTGGAGAGTGCACAGTAAGGATGTGTTTCTTCTGTGCTATATTCTGTGATTGTAATCGGATAGGCAGGCTAGGGAAGGGGGGCAGGAGAAAACAGAGGAGAGTTGAGTTAACCTGGGGTGCTGCTTGTGTAGGTATGTTGTGACTGTCACTGTGTTAGGGCTCTGCATAGTAGACAGTGCACTGCATATAGCATACTGTGGCATACTACGTGCACTGTAATCAGCCATGTAGAGCCCCACACTGTGGGAGGAGCCACTACTGCCTTCTCCATCCCCAGACTGCTAGCTGACCATAGTGCCCAGCCCCCAGAAGCCCCACAGCACATGGGGATCACCTTAAATATGTGCGGCTCTCACAATCCTCCCTGCCACAGAGTTCCAGGAAGTCCTCAGTCCTAAAGGTACATAATCACCTGCTCCTGCTGCATCCCAGAGACACCAATTCACTGCTGACCCTCAGGGCCTGCCGACTTCCCAGAGATGCCCATCACTCACATTAACACTACCGGGGTTCCTGCTCTGCTTGCTGCCACCTCCCAAGATGTGCTTACGGACAGTCCAAGGAGTGCACCCCTGCCGCACTGCCCGCAGAGAAAGCCTGGACCACAGTGTGAGGCGAGCAGGGACGGATCGCCTAGTCACGCCAGGAGCGCTCGTATGCGATGGATCCGCCTCAGAATGCATTTATGTTACATATACACCTTATACACACAGAGGTAATTTTAGCCAATATTTTTTATAACTTTGTGCATTAAACAAAGTGTGTCTACATTCACACAATTCATTTTTGTTTCATATACTCCTTATACACACAGCCTGAAGGTTATTTAATACAATATTTTTAATAACTTTGTGTATTAAACAAAGTTTGTGTACATTGAGCCATCAAAAAACAAAGGTTTCACTATCTCACTCTCACTCAAAAAAGTCCGTATTTCGGAATATTCCGTATTTCGGAATATTTGGATATGGGATACTCAACCTTTATATAGATATCACAGTAGTACTGGACTCACTATAATAACTAGCAATAATAAACATTTTTTTTTTTTTAAATTAAAATATATATAAAGAGTAGACACAACGTCTGATGCAGATCAGTCATTTATGACAGTTCTTAATAGTCCTATGGCAGCGGATGTGTGAGAATATGCCAGTGTTGCAACAGTGTGGATCTGTACTGAGATGCCCACTGACAGCGTCTCTAATCCACCAGTTACATAACACAGCAAAGGATACACATTGCACTTCTGAGAAACCCTATGCTCGCTCAGAAAGGTTGCCAGACACTGTGGTCTTTACAGCTGCATACGAATTTACAGACATGTCCCCCATCTGCATCTAAGTCCTCACTGTCAACATCAGCGGCAATCTAAGTTGGCACATGCGCAGTCTCACGCAACTGCATAAACTTTGCCATTGCGGCTGCCTCTGAATTAGGCCTTTCCTAGGTGGTGACGGAGTGTTGCAGGGGCGGGGGCGGCCAAACGGAGGGAGTGCCAGCATGAATGAGGTCGTGATCGCGATCACAATCGGAAAGATGTGATCGCAATTTCTGCTTGTTGAAAGGGGAGAGGCGGCGTTCAGCATGCTGGGCGGCCTTGTCCTGCGATGGGCGGCCCCCCAGCATGCGTTCAGAAGGATTGCAAATTAGCAGAATTTGCAATCCTTACTGAATTAGGCCCTATGTCCGCTAAGCTCCAGGCCCCATTATAGTTACATCCCTAATCATATTACTACTCTGGTGTGTAAATAATACATACGCGGTCGGTGTAGCTTCATTTTGCCCTCTTATACAGTAGCCTCATCTCCTAATTATACACATCGCCGGCATATAACGCTACAGTGTACACAGTGCCGACATAGTATCCCTTAATATGCACAGCACAGTCTATAAACACCCCCAAAATACCGCTACATAGCAGATAGCACCCCCATAATACCTTTCAGTATACAGTGCCCTCAACCATAATACCCCTCAGTGCACACAGCTCCCCAATTTTACACTCCAGTTCACACGTCACACTGGATTATACACAGGCCCCACCCCCATATTACCCCAGTACATACAGCACACTGCATTAAACACAGGCCCCCTCTCCCCATATTACCCCAGTACACACAGCTCCCATGACACAGCATTGTACACAGGCCTCCTCCCTATTTTATCCCCAGTACACACACTATACCTATATTACACTGCATTATACACAGCCCCGTCCCCATATTACCCCCAGTACATCTATATTACACCGGCCCCCTCCCCATATTACCCCCAGTACACACAGCACACCTATATTACACTGCATTATACACAGGCTCCCTCCCCATCAGGTGCGGATTGGGATGGAAAACCAGCCCGGGAAATTTAAGGAAGCAGCCCTAATGGAGGTGTGGTCTGATGAGGGGGTGGGGACTGTTGAGGGAGGAGCGGGATCCTTCCTTTTTAGGGCCTGATTGTATACAAATGCAGCTTTCCTTGCTGCCGCTGTGTCTGTGACCAGGGACGGATTGGGAACTAAAAGTGGCCCTGTACTATTGTGTAGAAGTGGCCCAACATGGGCAGCACAAGAGGTACAGTATAACATACCGTGTAGCCATGGCAGCATCACTGGATGGCAGAGATGCTGTACTGCAGAGATGGAATAACAGAATGAATGGGGACAATGCAGTGTACTGAGTGCGACGGGCTGCCTGTCATGTGGGGGCTGGGGCCACATGACAACACACAAAGCAGGCCAGACAGACACATCGGCCTACCAGGATTCTTCATGGAGAGCCCTATGGCCAATCCTCCCCTGCTCCCCATATTACCCCCAGTACACCAATATCACACTGCAGTATACAGAGGCCCCCTCACCATATTACCCCCATTTCCTCTGTATTACACAGCCCCCCTCCCCATATTACCCCAGTACATACAGCACACTGCATTACACACAGGCCCCTCTCCTCATATTACCCCCACTACACACAGCACCCATATCACACTGCTTTATACACAGGCCCCCTCCCCATATTACCCCCAGTACACTTATATTACACTGCATTATACACAGCCCCCCTCACCATGTTACCCCCCACCCAGTACATCTATATTACACAGGACCCCTCCACATATTACCCCCAGTACACACAGCACCCACACCACACTGTATTATACACAGGTTCCCCCTCCATATTACCCCCAGTACACCAATATCACACTGCTGTATACACAGGCTCCCTCACCATATTACCCCAAGTACATCTATATTACACACAGCCCCCCTCCCCTTATTATCCCAGAACACACAGCACACTGCATTATACACAGGCCCCTCTCCCCATATTACCCCCAGTACAAATAGCACCCATATCACACTGCATTATACACAGGCCCCTCTCCCCATATTACCCACAGTACAAACAGCACCCATATCACACTGCATTATACACAGGCCCCTCTCCCCATATTACCCCCAGTACAAATAGCACCCATATCACACTGCATTATACACAGCCTCCCTCCCCATATTACCCCAGTACATACAGCACACTGCATTACACACAGGCCCCTCTCCTCATATTACCCCCACTACACACAGCACCCATATCACACTGCTTTATACACAGGCCCCCTCACCATGTTACCCCCCCACACAGTACATCTATATTACACAGGACCCCTCCCCATATTACCCCCAGTACACAGAGCACCCACACCACACTGTATTATACACAGGTTCCCCCTCCATATTACCCCCAGTACACCAATATCACACTGCTGTATACACAGGCTCCCTCACCATATTACCCCAAGTACATCTATATTACACACAGCCCCCCTCCCCTTATTATCCCAGAACACACAGCACACTGCATTATACACAGGCCCCTCTCCCCATATTACCCCCAGTACAAATAGCACCCATATCACACTGCATTATACACAGGCCCCTCTACCCATATTACCCACAGTACAAACAGCACCCATATCACACTGCATTATACACAGGCCCCCTCCGCATATTACCCACAGTACAAACAGCACCCATATCACACTGCATTATACACAGGCCCCCTCCGCATATTACCCCCAGTACACCAATATTCATACCTCCCAACTGTCCCAATTTTCACCGGACAGTCACATTTTTTGTGACTTTCCTGCT
This sequence comes from Pseudophryne corroboree, assembly GCF_028390025.1. Taxonomy (NCBI): domain Eukaryota; kingdom Metazoa; phylum Chordata; class Amphibia; order Anura; family Myobatrachidae; genus Pseudophryne; species Pseudophryne corroboree. The sequence goes on along the minus strand of NC_086445.1, from coordinate 233,893,945 downwards.
GTCCCACGGGACCCGAGAGAGGGATGGGGGGCAGTTGGGAGAAGGGCTGTCTTTTCATATGGGCTCAATGGGACATAGGAGTATAAGGGCCCCATGCTGATAGCTGGTGGTCCCTTTTTCCAGGGGTGCCAGATTTTTTTTACATAACTTATCTGCCTTCAAAGCAGTGATCCCTATCCTAGCTTGTTAATTGCTCTTCCCAGCCAGATTTCTCGGGTTCTGCCTGACTTACAGTTTTTCTGAGGGTATACTCCAGAATCTAGGACTCTCCCCTTTCAATGGACACTAGCAGCTTGTCTCTACTATGCCCAGAACCAGAGATATCAGCCTTCGGGCAGTTGGTCCCTTCTCCAGCTTCACACGCCTGGTATGTAGTTTTACATATTCATCAGTAAAATGCCCTGGCTCCTGAACTCTCATTCCCAAGTCCCCAGTAACTCCTGAAAGGTGGGACTATCTAGTTGTTTTATCCCATTGAAAGCTAAGAAATCTTTTTCCAGGAATTGGAGATATCTGCAGTCAAGGAAGCTGCCCTCCCACCAGAAAATAGTGAACATCACAATGCATTCAGCTACAGGCAGCTAAACAGTGCATCTGTAACATCACAATATATTTATCTAAAGTTAACTTAACTCTACCTCTGTGACATCACAATGCATTTAGCTGCAGTCAGCTTGACCCTACTTCTGTGACATCACACTACATTCCTCTGCAGACAGCTAGACAGTACCTCTGTGACATCACAATTCATTCAGCTACAAGCAGCTGGATTGTGCCTCTATGACATTGCAATTCATTCATCTGCAGGTAGCTAGATACAGTAGCGGATCTTGCCACGGGCAAGTAGGACTTTTGCCGGGGCGCCGCCTTCCGGAGGGCGCCGCACCATGGCAAGATCCGCTACTGTGCCCCCCGCCGCTGTGCCCCCCGCTGGTCCTCCGCTGAGACCCCCGCCGCTGTGCCCCCCGCTGTGAAGGGAACCAGACGCTACACGTCTAGTTTCCCTTCGTGGAGGAGACCTTTGCTGTGCGGTGCGCGATGACGTCATCGCGCAATGCACAGCTTTGTGGCACAGATGCTAGGGGTCATAATTGACCTCTAGTGTCTATGCTGATCCGAGGAGAGGAGCGGCGCCGGCGGCTGTCTGCAGTGGTCTGTAATCAGGAGCGGGGATAGTAAGTATACATTTTTTTTTCTCTTCCAGCAGCGCTACAGGGGGCACAAATGGGGGCGTAACTGACCACACCCCCAAATGAAGCCACGCCCCTATTGTTTTGCCCGGGGCGCCACAAGGGTAATAACCGGCCCTGGCTAGATAGTGCCTCAGTGACATCACAATGCATTCAGCTACAGGCATCCTCTGTGGCCTCACAATGCATGCAGCTGCAGGCAACTAGACTGTTCCTTTGTAATGTCACAATGCATTTACCTGCTGGCAGCAGGACAGTGACTGTGTGACATCACAATGCACTCAGCTGCAGGCACCTGTACAGTACCTTTGTGACATCACAATGCATTCACCTGCAATTTTGCCTCTATGACATCAAAATTAATTCAGCTGCAGGCAGCTATAGAGTACCTCTGTGACAGGTGTGTCTATGCAAGGTCAAAAGTAACTAGGTAGACAGTAACTAGGTCTACCACTATTGGTTGACAGTAACTAGGTCGACGGGGTTTGTAGGTTGACAGGGTCTCTAGGTCAACATGGTCTAGGTCGACAGGTCAAAAGGTCGCCATGAGTTTTTTATGGGGTTTTTTGGTGTCATTTTCTCATACAGTGACTGGGAACCCCAATTAGTGCACCGTGTCCCCACGTATGGCTCGCTTCACTTGCCATGCCTCGGGCAAGGTGCCTCGCTCTGCTACCGGTGCGCTCGGCACAGGTTACTATTCCAATCGTAGCCCGCGTGGATCGTTAAGTATGAAAAAGGTCAAAAAAAGAAAAAAATTGTGAAATGCGCATGTCGACTTTTTGACCTGTCGACCTAAAACATGTCTACCTAGAGACCCTGTCGACCTACAGACCCTGTTGACCTAGTTACTGTCAATTAATAGTGGTTGACCTAGTTACTGTCGACCTGGAAACCGGATCCCCTCTGTGACATCACAAAGCATTCAGCTGCAGGCAGCTAGAGAGCACCTTTGTGACATCACAATGTATTCAGCTGCAGGCAGCTATACAGTTCCTCTGTGACATCACAGTGCATTCACCTGCATGCAGCTAGACATTATCTCTGTAACATCACAATGAATTCTGCTGCAGGTAGCTAGAGAGTGACTCTGTGACATTACAATTCATTCAGTTGTAGGCAGCTTGACAGTAACTCTGTGACATCATAATGTATTAAACTGCAGAAAGCTAGATAGTGAATCAGTGACATCACAATGCATTCAGCTGCAGGCAGCCTCTGTCACATTACAATGTATTCTGCTGCAGGCAGCTAGACAGTACCTATGTGACATCACAATGAATTCAGCTACAGACAGCCAGACAGTACCTCTGTGACATCACAATGCATTTAGCTAATGTCATGGCTGTCTTTTTTCATACTGCTCAATGGGCAGTTGCCCAAGGGCCCTAGGAGTATAAGGGCCCTATGCTGATAGCTGAGGGTTCCCTTTTTCCAGGGGTGCCAGATTTTTTAAATCAGCCCTGGGGAAATGGAAATATTTGCCTTCAAAGCAATGGTCCTTATCCAAGCCTGTTAATTGCTCTTCCCAGCCAGATACCTCGGGTTCTGCCTGACTTACAGTTTCTTACAGTGTTTCTGAGGGTATACTCCAAAATCTGGGACTCTCCCCTTTCAGTGGACACTGGCAGTATATACTATGCCCATAACCAGAGATATCAGCCTTCCAGCAGATGGTCCCTGCTCCAGCTCCACACGCCTGGTATGCAGTTTTATATTTTCATCAGTAAATTGCTCTGGCTCCTGACCTTTTATACCCAAATCCCCAGTAACTCCTGAAAGGTGGTACTCTCTTATTGTTTTATCCAATTGGAAGCTAAGAAATCTATTTCTAGGAATTGGAGATATCTGCAGTCAAGGAAGCTGCCCTCCCATCAGAAAATGGGGAATATCACAATGCATTCAGCTATAGGCAGCTAAATAGTGCATCTGTGGCATCACAATGCATTTATCTAAAGTCAACTTGACTCTACGTCTGTGACATCACAATGCATTTAGCTACAGTAAGCTTGACATTACAATGCATTCAGCTGCAGGCAGCTATACAGTACCTCTGTGACATCACAATTCATTCAGTTATAAGCAGTTGGATTGTGCCTCTATGACATCACAATTCATTCATCTGCAAGTAGCTAGATAGTGATATCACAATGCATTCAGCTGCAGGCAGCTAGACTGTTCCTCAGTAATGTCACAATACATTTACCTGCTGGCAGCTGGACAGTGACTCTGTGACATCACAATGCACTTAGCTGCTGGCACCTGTACAGTACCTTTGTGACATCACAGTGTATTCAGCTTCCCAACCTTAACTAACATCTGTAATCTCTCTCTCTCTCTCTCTCTCTCTCTCCTGGTATCTTTCCTTCACTGTTCAAGCATGCAGTGATTACTCCCATTCTGAAAAAACAATATTCTGACCCTAACTCTCTCTCAAACTACCGTCCCATCTCTCAGCTCCCATGTCTCTCCAAGCTACTTAAGAAACTTGCCTACACTCACCTCACACACTTTCTTAACTCATACAACTTACTGGACCCACATCAATCAGGCTTTCACTCCCAACACTCCATAGAAATAGCACTGACTAAAGTAGTGAATGATCTGGTCACTGCGAAGTCTAAAGGCAATTACTCACTACTTATTCTTCTAGATCTCTCTGCTGCTTTTGACACTGTTGACCACTCTGTTCTCTTACAAACACTGCAACCACTAGGTCTTCAGGACATGGCCCACTCTTGGTTCCTATCCTACCTATCTAATCGCTCTTTCAGTGTCCGTTTCTCTGAATCCACCTCCTCTTCGCTACCTCTTTCAGTTGGAGTACCGCAGGGCTCAGTCTTGGGGCCTCTGCTTTTCTCTATCTATGCCTCATCTCTTGGGAAACTAATCAGCTCTTTTGGATTTCAATATCATCTGTACGCAGATGATACTCAAATCTACCTATCCTCTCCTGATTTGTCTCTATCTGTATTGGGACGGGTCACTGAATGCCTTTCTGCTGTTTCAACTTGTATGCCATCTCGCCACCTCAAACTTAATATTTCAAAAACAGAGTTAATTATATTTCCACCGGCCAATTGCAGTTACCAACCTGATATTTCTATCACTGTTGAGAACTCTACAATCAACCCTATACCACAAGCTCACTATCTAGGTGTCATACTTTTTTATTATTATTATTATGATTACATTTTATTTATAGGGCTCCACAAGTGTTTCGCAGCGCCGTACAAAGGACAGTACAGGGAGACAAAACTTAGCATAACAGTAAATAAATAACAAAAATGGAGGAGTGCAGGTAACAAAGAGCAACACAATTCTCAAAACATAATACAGCTTAGATGTAAGTAGCGAAGGAGTAATCATTGTACTACTTGGGGCTGGCGGCCATAGATAGAGATGAGCCTTTACCAGCAGGAGAGAAAGCAGGTAAAGATGGTCGCTGAGTGAAATGTGTCAAGAAGAGGGTTTAGACAAGAGGAAAGAGGGCCCTGCTCTGAAGAGCTAACAATCTAGTGGGGAGGGGCAACAGACAGATGACATGAGGTGCAAGCAGGTAGAAGCCTGATAGTGATATGCGAGCAAAGCAGAGATGTCCAAGGCATGGGGCAGGGGGATGGAGGAGCAGCCTAAGGACTAGGTTATGCATTGGAGGGGTACGCTTTGATGAATAGGTGGGTTTTCAATGCCCATTTGAAGCTTTGCAAGGTCGGGGAGAGTCTAATGGAGCGGGGGAGCGCATTCCACTGAAGGGGTGCAGCACGGGCAAAATCCTGAACTCGTGCATGGGAAGCAGTGACCAAGGCAGAGGAGAGGCGACGGTCATCAGCCGACCGTAGTGGGCGGGAGGGAGTATGAAGGGAAAGGAGGTTGGAGATGTAGGGAGCAGTGGAATTAGAGATGGCCTTGTATGTGAGGGTGAGGAGTTTGAAGAGGATTCTGTAGGGGAATGGGAGCCAGTGTAGATTTTGTTGAAGGGGAGTGGCAGAAGTGGAGCGGCGGGAGAGGAAGATGAGCCTAGCTGCAGAGTTGAGGACAGATTGGAGGGGAGCGATGTGGGAGCAAGTGAGGCCAGTGAGGAGCACATTGCAGTAGTCAAGTCGTGAGATGACCAGTGAGTGGATGATAAGTTTAGTTGCACTCTGGGAGAGAAATGGCCTGATGCGAGCAATGTTGCGTACCTGGAACCGACAAGATTGCGCCAGAGCTTGGATGTAGGGTGCAAAGGAGAGGGAGGAGTCAAGAGTGACGCCCAGGCAGCGGAGTTGGGGAACGGGGGAGATGATAGTGTTGTCAACAGTGATAGAGATGTTTGTAGGGGGTGTTGCTCTGGCTGGGGGAAAGATAATAAGTTCAGTTTTATCCATGTTGAGCTTCAGAGAGCGCTCAGACATCCAGGAGGAGATGGCAGAGAGGCAGCTGGAGACCTGAGAGAGGACAGAGGGGGACAGATCAGGAGAGGAGAGGTAGAGTTGTGTGTCATCAGCATAGAGGTGGTATTGAAGGCCAAAGGAGTTAATGAGCGCACCCAGGGAAGAGGTGTAGAGGGAAAACAGAAGGGGGCCTAGGACAGAACCCTGAGGGACACCAACAGGAAGGATGGAAGGGTGTGAGGTGGTTCCGGAGGCAGACACAGAGAAGGAGCGGTTAGTGAGGTATGAGGTAAACCAGTCAAGGACGGTGCTAGAGAGGCCAACATTTTGGAGTGTGCGGAGGAGGAGAGTGTGATCCACGGTGTCAAAGGCAGCAGAGAGGTCCAGAAGGATGAGCAAAGAGAAGTGGCCCTTGGATTTGGCCGAAAGCAGGTCACTGGTGACTTTCACCAGGGCAGTCTCGGTGGAGTGGAGTGGGCGAAAGCCAGATTGTAGTGGATCAAGGATGGAGTGGTCAGAGAGGTAGATTGTGAGACGGCTGTAGACCAGTCGTTCAAGTAGTTTGGAGGCGAAAGGGAGAAGAGAGATGGGGCGGTAGCTAGTGAGTGATGAAGGGTCGAGGTTGGCTTTTTTGAGAATAGGGGACACCAGAGCATGTTTGAATGGTGAGGGAAAGATGCCAGTAGAGAGCGATAGGTTAAAGAGGTGAGCAAGGTGGGAGCATGCAGAGGGGGGGAGGGAGCGGAGAAGACGGGAGGGGAGGGGGTCCAAGTGGCAGGTTGTGGGGGGAGAGGATAAGATGAGGGAGTGGACTTCCTTGTCTGAGGTGGGACGGAAGCAGGACAGAGTGGGATAGATGGACGGGAGGGATGGTGGGAGCAGGGGGGCAGCAGAGGGGTGACGGGAGGAGATGTAATTTTGAATATCCTCAATTTTGGAGATGAAGAAGGAGGCAAAGTCAGTGGGAGTGAGGGAAGAGGGGAGGGGAGGAGGAGGGGGGCGAAGTAGAGTGTTGAAAGTTTCAAAGAGTCGGCGTGGACTGGAGGACTGAGAAGAGATGAGTGTTTGGAAAAAGGATTGCTTGGCGAGAGAAAGAGCAGAGCTATAGGAAGAGAGGATAAACTTGAAATGGAGAAAGTCCGCCAGAGAGTGGGATCTCCTCCAGGAGCGTTCTGCAGACCGTGAACATTTTTGTAGGAATCGTGTGAGTTTGGTGTGCCAGGGTTGGGGTTTGGAGCGGCGGAGGGGGACAGATGAGAGGGGGGCCACAGAGTCAAGAGCAGCAGTAAGGGAAGAGTTATAGAAGGAGGTGTCTAGGTGTCATACTTGACTCAGAACTGTCCTTTGCTCCCCACATTCAATCTGTCTCAAAATCATGTTACATGCATCTAAGAAACATGTCCAAAATACGATCAAACCTTACTCAAAACACTGCTAAAACTCTAATCCATGCTCTCATAATCTCCCGCATTGATTAATGCAATAGTCTTCTTACTGGTTTACTAAGAAGAAATATATACAAAGAAGAAAAACGCTGGTATATGGTAAAATGTCTTTTCTTTTTTGTTTTTTGTTTTTTTTTAGATTGGCAACAATTCTTCACAATTATTAACTTTTAGATGGCATAAGAGTTGGGAGATTGATATATGCAAATAAGGTGTATTTACAACTTTCATGGATTTTGGAGACACTCACTGTCCTCGTGGCCACTGGTCATAAGTGTGCGCAGGGGGGGTGCCTGGTGCGCACAGGCACCCCCTAATATCCGGCACCCCGATCTCACATGCCTGATGCAGCGATCGCCGAGCAGGCTGATTACTGTCCCCTCTGCGTTGCACCCTGTCAGGACTGCATTACTGACCGGACGCCTGGGTTAATGAAGAGTGCCACTGCCACCGGCTTTCAAACTCCCGGCTCCATCTCCATGTACAAAAACTGCGTGATGTGACGTGATGACGTCATGCTGCTCGCACGCCCACCCGTCACACGCCCACCTCTCTCCTTCTATTCTATGCCAACGCCAGCCACTGATGAGGAGCAGCATGCAGCCAGCATTCCAGGAAGACAAATTCAATACTGGCAGGCGGTCGGCAGCAGCATTGACACGTCACTCGTTTTTCCAGCAGCGGCAGTAACTAGTCTGCGACTGTCAGTGTCAGGGAGTGACTGACTTGTAAGTAAGCTGCTGCAACTTGCAGGGGAAAGAGAGGGGGATCCAGAGCAGGCTGAGGAGGAGCAGTGTAATTCCAAGTGAGTGCCATCAGGGGTGTTTGTTTGGTGCACACCACAACATCTGACAATGTATCTGCTTTATTAGGATTAGTACAAGGGTGGATATTTTATATTGTGTTGACCATCAATAGATGGTGCTAGACACGCCCAAAAGGCGGTGCTAGACACCCCCCTCCAACGGTGCACCCCCTAATAAAATGTGCTGCGCACGCCTATGCCACTGGTGCTAATATCCTTTAAATATGGCCATATCCAGAGGGGTGTTTATTACAAAATTGTACCTCTCCACTTATACTCCATCTTTGATGCCATTGTCTCCCTCAAATGGGACAATGGGTACTGCTGCCAATGAACTGCTGTGCTCAGTTATTTGCTGTATCTGGTGAGAGTATTGATAATGCTGGCAAGGACGGTTCCCCGCTACCGCTGTACCCGTAGTTTCTGCAAGGTACCTGGCGGCTATGGTGATGCTGGGACGCTCACGCTGCACACGGCAGTAAGATGTTCCCCGCTCCCTATAGCGACTTGGTTTGTCTGTATGTAGCGCGGCCCTGCGCTCCTTTGCATGGCCAGCCTATGCTCACTCTGCAAATGGTGACGTGTTTCCCTGCCTGAAGTGATCGTCGGCAGCTTCCTCAGACCAATAGACCTAGTGTTCCCTATGTTTCCTTTATGAAGTGACCAGATTTCTTACACATGTGCTAAGGTTTTAGCCCCGTTTCCGACAATCTCAATCCGACTTTAAAAAAAGTCGGATTGAGATGAGTGAGCTGAGAGCAGGAGACGGAGGGAGCAGCGAGTAGAGCAGGGACCCAGCGGCAGCGTCCACCCGGCTCCAGCAAGCGTGGTCCCGCTTGCTGGAGCCAGGTGGACGCTGCCGTGAGCCTCCTGTTGTTACGCTGCTGCAGCCACTCCTCCCCTGTTCGTTCAGTCTCCTCCGCTGCTCTCCCCTCCGGCACCACAGACATCACCGGCACCCGGCGCCGCAGACATCACCTCCGCCCGGTGCCGCAGACAGCTTCCTTCCCCTGGCGCCACCAACAGTCGGATTTGGCTGCTCTTTTGAATAGGGGTTGTCGGGTCCATTAGTGGTGGTATATGTATTTGAGTTCTATACAGATGTATATACATGTGCCTGTGTACAGATAACGCTAAACATAAAAATAAAGAACAATACTAAGGGGGAGGGCAGCAATTTCTAAAGAGTCTATATAACCGCGACCTTTGCCGTTTCTAGCGGCGGGCGAGCCGTGCAACTGCACGGGGTGCCCACCGCGGCACTATGCGTGTCTTTATCTCCCCCTCTTCCCGAGAACTCCTGCTCGGGGGGCGGAGTTTCATGGAATGACGTATTTGCGTTGTGATGTCACAACGCAATTGCGTCATTCCGCAAAACCCCGCCCCCCAAGTAGGAGTACTCAAGAGGGAGGAGGAGCAGACAAGCCTGGAAGGAGGAGGCGCCGGCGTGAGGGAGGTGAGGCGGCCCGACCCGAAGAGCGGGAAAATCTTCTATGTAAGTAGTCTCTCTCTCTCTCCCTTCCTTCCCCCCCACTTGACACCTGCATGCCGCACTGTTTAAAATGGGGACACCTGCCTGCCGTGCTGTGTAAAATGGGGACACCTGCCTGCTGCGTTGTTTATAATGGGGACACCTGCCTGCGTACTGTGTAAAATGGGAACACCTGCCTGCCGGACTGTGTAAAATGGGGACACCTGCCTACCGCACTGTGTAAAATGGGGACACCTGCCTGCCACACTGTGTAAAATGGGGACACCTGCCTGCCGCACTATGTAAAATGGGGACACCTGCCTGCCGGGCTGTGTAAAATGGGGACACCTGCCTGCCACGGTGTGTACAATGGGGACACCTGCCTGCCGCACTGTGTAAAATGGGGACACCTGCCTGCCGCGCTGTTTAAAATGGGGACACCTGCCTGCCGTGCTGTTTAAAATGGGGATACCTGCCTGCGTACTGTGTAAAATGGGGACACCTGCCTACCGCACTGTGTAAAATGGGGACAACTGTCTGCCGCACTGTGTAAAATGGGGACACCTGCCTGCCGTGCTGTGTAAAATGGGGACACCTGCCTGCCGCGTTGTTTAAAATGGGGACACTTGCCTGCTGTAATGTGTAAAATGGGGACTTTTGATTTTTTCCCTGTGGTGGCCGTGATGATATCAGATGAGGCCACGCCCACTTTAATAAGACCACGCCCATTTTAATCAGACCATGCCCCTTTGTCGGGAGCATGCTCTTTCTTTTTATAGCTATGGGGGGCGCTTTTTTTTTTATAGCAATGGGGGGGGGGGGGGGCGCATTTTGAAATCTCGCACTGGGAGCCAAATTGGCTAGAAACGGCCCTGACCCCGACATGTTTAATAGTATTGCATTTATTACAGCAGTATTATGTTCATTATTGGTATATATACGGATAATTATGGTTGTATAAAATGTTTTTCATTTATACTGCACATCGTACTCATATTAATATGGGCCATACTTGCCTACCTGACCCTCTCCATGAGGGAGAAAATGCTCTGTTCCTGGACTTTCCTGGTAATGTATGATTGCCATCACCTGTGGTGAGCTAGTTAATTGATAAGAAAGGTGTTTCACCACAGGTGATGGCAATCATACATTACCAGGAAAGTCCAGGAATAGAGCGTTTTCTCCCTCATGGAGAGGGCCAGGTAGGCAAGTATGATATGGGCATGATGTTTTCTGAGTGAAATAAAAGTTACTGGTATCCATTTCTCCTTTGTCACTATACTATATATAAAAAGCAAGAGGAATAAATGAGCATTTTATGTTTATAAGATAGTCTCTTGCAAACGATATACTGTGTATAATATAATATGTGGAAAGTTTGTAGCCTATTTAAATGTGTTAATATGTATCACTGTGTAACCATTCAAAGACATCATCAGCATATGAGCTACAACACCTGATAATGAGGTGTGGAACACATAATTGTAGCACATGTGCAAGAAATCTGGTCCCTTTAAAAAGGAAACATAGGGAACACCAGGGGGTATATTTACAAAGATTCGTGTTTTGGCCGTTTTGAAGGGTGTTTGAATCATACTTGCCTACCTGACCCCCTCCATGAGGGAGAAAATGCTCTGTTCCTGGACTTTCCTGGTAATGTATGATTGCCATCACCTGTGGTGAAACGCCTTTCTTATCAATTAACTAGCTCACCACAGGTGTTGGCAATCATACATTACCAGGAAAGTCCAGGAACAGAACATTTTCTCCCTCATGGAGAGGGTCAGGTAGGCAAGTATGGTTTGAACTTGAATGGTATCGGGTGCATTTACTGCAACTTTTTGAATCCTGATACGATCATTCACTAAGCTGCCGAGTTTTGCACAATCGTTTTTTCCGATGTCGATGTGATTCGTAATATCAGGCAGTGTTTTACGGGAGTGATGAGTAAAACACTGCCTGACAAAACACAAGGAATCCTGGCCGGATCTGTGAGATCCGTGCAGGGCTTCATTGTGTACCTTAAAAAAGTTGATTAAAGTCTTAAAAAATCTGAAAAAAATTGCGTGGGGTCCCCCCTCCTAAGCACAACCAGCCTCGGGCTCTTTGAGCCGGTCCTGGTTGATAAAATATGGGGGGGGAAATGACAGGGGTTCCCCCATATTTAATCAACCAGCACCGGGCTCTGCGCCTGGTCCTGGTTCCAAAAATATGGGGGACAAAAAGCGTAAGGGGGCCCCCGTATTTTTGAAACCAGCACCGAACTCCACTAGCCAGGTACATAATGCCACAGCCGGGGGACACTTTTATACTGGTGCCTGCGGCCCTGGCATTACATACCCAACTAGTCACCCCTGGCCGGGGTACCCTGGAGGAGTGGGAACCCCTTAAATCAAGGGGTCCCCCCCTCCAGCCACCCAAGGGCCAGGGGTGAAGCCCGATGCTGTCCCCCCCATCCAAGGGTGGCGGATGGGGGTCTGATAGCCTTGTGAAGAAATGTGAATTTTGTTTTTAGTAGCAGTACTACAAGTCCCAGCAAGCCTCCCCCGCAAGCTGGTACTTGGAGAACCACAAGTACCAGCATGTGGTGGAAAACCGGGCCCGCTGGTACCTGTAGTACTACTGCTAAAAAAATACCCCCAAAAAAACAGGACACACACACCATGAAAGTATAAGTTTATTACATACATGTACACCTCCATACATACATACATACATACATACATACATACATACTTACCTATGTTCCCACGAGGTTCGGTCCTCTTCTCCATGTAGAATCCTTGGGGTACCTGTGAAAAAAATTATACTCACATAATCCAGTGTAGAATCCGACCTTTGAATAATCCACGTACTTGGCAAAAAATTAAAACGGAAACCCGACCACGCACTGAAAGGGGTCCCATGTTTACACATGGGACCCCTTTCCCCGACTGCCAGGACCCCCCCTGACTCCTGTCAAAGAGGGTCCCTTCAGCCAATCAGGGAGCGCCACGTCGTGGCACTCTCCTGATTGGCTGTGTGCTCCTGTAGTGTCTGTCAGGCAGCATACGGCACAGATACAATGTAGCGCCTATGCGCTCCATTGTAGCCAATGGTGGGGACTTTGCGGTCAGAGGTTGACCGAAAGTAACCTTTTTTTCACAGGTACCCCAAGGATTCTACATGGAGAAGAGGACCGAGCCTTGTGGGAACATAGGTAAGTATGTATGTATGGAGGTGTGCATGTGTATAATAAACTTATACTTTCACAATGTGTGTGTCCTGTTTTTTTGGGGGTATTTTTTTAGTAGTAGCACTACAGGTACCAGCGGGCCCAGTTTTCCACCACATGCTGGTACTTGTGGTTCTCCAAGTACCAGCTTGCGGGGGAGGCTTGCTGGGACTTGTAGTACTGCTACTAAAAACAATATTCACATTTTTTCACAAGGCTATCAGCCCCCCATCCGCCGCCCTTGGATGGGGGGACAGCCTCGGTCTTCACCCCTGGCCCTTGGGTGGCTGGAGGGGGGACCCCTTGATTTAAGGGGTTCCCACTCCTCCAGGGTACCCCGGCCAGGGGTAACTAGTTGGGTATGTAATGCCAGGGCCGCAGGCACCAGTATAAAAGTGTCCCCCGGCTGTGGCATTATGTACCTGGCTAGTGGAGCCCGGTGCTGGTTTAAAAAATACGGGGGACCCTTACGCTTTTTGTCCCCCGTATTTTTGGAACCAGGACCGGCTCAAAGAGCCCGAGGCTGGTTATGCTTAGGAGGGGGGACCCCACGCAATTTTTTTCTCAGTTTTTACACTAAACAGACCCTTTCCCATAGATAACCATGCACAGATCTCACTGATCCGTGCATGGTTATCCAAACTCGACTGGAAAAAGCAGGTCTATTTTTTTGCTGCTTTTTTTAACGATTCAAAAAAAAAACAGACCCGCACTTGAGCACTCAGAAACTAACACCCAAATACGAATGAATAGTGAATGCCCGTATTGTATGAAATATCAGCCGCGTTTGACCGATGGTCTATTCATTCGTATTTCGGAACTTTGCAAATCAAACCATTACGAATAGTCCAAACACTGTCGAGATTGGTGCTTAGTGAATTCCCGGATTGGGACTTAGAAAAAAAACACAAATCGGACAAACTCGAATTCTTAGTAAATATTGGCCCAGGTCTATTGTTCTGAGGAAGCTGCAGACGATCACTTTAGGCAGGGAAACACGTCACCACTTATAGAGAGAGCATAGGCTGGCCGTGCAAAGGAGCGCAGGGCCGCGCTACATACAGACAAACCAAGTCGCTACAGGGAGCGGGGAACATCCTACTGCCGTGTGCAGCGTGAGTGTCCCAGCATCACCATAGCCGCCAGGTACCATGCAGAAACTACGGGTACAGCGGTAGCGGGGAACCATCCTTGCCAGCATTATAAATACTCTCACCAGATACTGCAAATAACGAAGCACAGCAGATCATTGGCAGCAGTACACATTGTCCCATTTGAGGGAGACAACGGCATCAAAGAAGGAGTATAAGTGGAGAGATTCAATTTTGTAACGAACAACCCTCTGCATATGGCCATATTTAAAGGATATTAGCACCAGTGGCCACGAGAACAGTGAGTGTCTCCAAAATCCATGAAAGTGGTAAATACACCTTATTTGCATATATCAATCTCCCAACTCTTATGCCATCTAAAAGTTACTAATTGTGGAGAACTGTTGCCAATCATTTTATTGTGGGAAACAAACTTCTTATTGAATACTATTCTCTTATTATTATTATTATTATTATTATTATTATTATTATTATACAAATAATTAAATACTAGTGATTTAATTTTTGATTACTAAGTAACATATTGTTATCTGCACTGTTGAATTTTAATCAGTTTTTTAATTGTGCTATCATCATGATATTGTAGAGTATGCCGGCTGGCTGATGCTTATTTCCATATTGTATAAAGGTTGTAGACAATATATCTTTTAAAAAAAATAAAAAACAAGACATTTTACCATATACCAGCGCTTTTCTTCTTTGTATATATTTCATGTTTATTTTGGGTTGAGTATACCCACAGAAAAGCAGCAGGTATCTGGGTAAAACAATAGGTGCCTGATCAATTCTTGTTTTTGTCTACTTACTAAGAAGAGACTCTCACCATTACAATCCATTCTGAATGCAGCTGCGAGGCTAATATTCCTTGCTAGAAATTCATTGTCTGCATCCCCACTATGTCAGTCCCTCCATTGGCTACCTGTATTCTACCGCATTCAATATAAAATACTGTTACTTACACACAAGTCTATTAACCATACATCAATCACACCAACAAACATCTCTTCGCTTATCTCAAAATATCTCCCAACCCGGCCCCTTTGCTCTTCACAAGATCTACGGCTCCCATCCACACTCATTACTTGCGCCCATGCACGATTACAGGACTTTCTTCAGGCTACACCCACTCTGTTGAAAGCCCTACCATGTACATTAAGGGGTATATTCAATTGAAGTCAGATCCATTCCGACATTCATTTGTCGGATCCATTCCGACATTCATTTGTCGGAATGGATCCGACAAGGGCTGTCCAATGCCATCTCAATTCGACTTTTAAAAAATCGAATTGAGATGCGGGAGATGAGACTGGGGAGAGCCACGGGCAGACGGGGGAGAGCAGCGCTACAGCAGCGGCTATAGCAGCGTAGCCAGAGGATTTGTTACAGCCACCACTCATGGCAGCGTCCACCTGACTCCAGCAGGTCTCGCTTGCTGGAGCCGGGTGGACGCTGTTGTGAGCGGCGGCTGTGACACATCCTCCGGCTACACTGCTATAGCTGCTGCTGTAGCGCTGCTCTACCCTGTCTGCCCACTGCTCTCCCCCATCTTCCCACCGGTCTCCTCCCTCTCCTCCTCTCAGCTCCCTCATCTCAATCCAACTGTTTTTAAAGTTGGATTGAGATGGTCGTAAAGGGGGCCAAACCCCCGTTTTCGACAGAAGCATGTGGATCAGCAGCTATTCTGCCGATCCACTTGCTTTTCGACAAGTCAAATTCCTCGACTTGTCGAATAATTTGGGGTTATGTTGAATAGGTCGGAACCCCATCCGACCTAAAAAAGTTGAAAACTGACGTCTTTTCGAGATGGCAACTTTCGACTTCAATTGTATATACCCCTAAATCTCTCCTCTAGTCTTCAGACCTTCAAGCATTCCCTGAAAACTCACCTATTCAGACAAGCTTATTAAATTCCAGAACCGCTCCCATTACCTTCATAGCTTTCCTATCCAATTATATCACCACAGTACAGTCCACACATATCCCCCATATATTTAATTCTTCACTCTCCCTTCCTCCTGACCCTGGCTCAGCACTGCTGTGATGTGATATCATGCAGCCCACCAAGAACATTTGCAATCTGGTGGACAACTATGCAATAGATAGCACCTATCCTTGTGTATCAATGCCTATTTCCCCATAGATTGTAAGCTTGCAAGCAGGGCCCTCCTACCTCTATGACTGTTTGTTTTTACCTAGTTTTGCCTTCTAATTGTGTCCAGTTGTAAAGCGCAACAGAATTTGCTGCGCTATATAAGAAACTGTTAATAAATAATAGGATTTTAATTACCTACCGGTAAATCCTTTTCTCGTAGTCCATAAGGGATACTGGAGTCTTAGTACGATGGGTCATAGATGGGGTCCAAAGGAGCTGATGCACTTCAAATTTCTTCAACTGGGTGTGCTGGCTCCTCCCCTATATGCCCCTTCCCACAGCCAGTCTAGGTAAAACTGTGCCCAAAGGAGAATGGACATACTTGAGAAGGAACAGAACAATAATGAGTGGTGAGATTTACACCAGCACACCACAACATAACTGACCAGCAACAGCTTGCAATAACAACAACAGCAACAGCTGAACAGGTAAACTTTTACAAAATAAAACCTGCAGACAAGTCAAAGCACTGAGGCGGGCGCCCAGTATCCCTTATGGACTACGAGAAAAGTATTTACCGGTAGGTAATTAAAATCCTTTTTTCTCTAGCATCCATAAGGGATACTGGGGTCTTAGTATGATGGGGACATCCCAAAGCTTCCAGAATGGGCGGGAATGTGCAGAGATGTCTGCAGCACCGCCTGCCCAAACTGGGTATCCTCTTTGGCCAGGGATTCAAACCTGTAGAACTTCACAAAGGTGTTCTTCCCCAACCAGGTAGCAGCTCGGTATAGTTGCAGGACCAAGACTCCAAGAGCAGCCACCCAGGAAGACCCCACCCCAACAGGTAAGGCTGCCGGCACATAGGTCTGTTGGATAGTCAGCCTAATCCAACGAGCAATGGACTGCTTTGAAGCAGGGTAACCCTTTTTCTGCGCATCATAAATCACAAACATGGAATCCGTCTTTCGGAACCAAGCCATCCTCTTGACGTAGATCTTCAAGGCTCGCACAGTATTCAACGCCTCCGGAGGGGCAGAGGTGCCAGAACCTGATGGAACCACAATAGGTTGGTTCAGATGAAATGCAGAGACAACCTTCGACAGCAACTGCTGCTTAGTCCAGAGCTCTGCTCTGTCTTCATAGAAGACCAAGTATTGACTTATACACGATAAGGCCCCCAGTTCTGAGACACGCTTAGCAGAAGCCAGTAACATCAACGTCTTAACGTGAGGAACTTGTCTTCTACCGTCCTTAACGGTTCAAACCAGGAGGACTGTAGAAATTCCAAAACCACATTCAGATCCCAGGGTGCCGTCGGCGGCACAAAGGAAGGCTGTATGCGAAAAATCCCTTGCAAGAAGGTCTGAACTTAGAAACATAGAAACATAGAAACATAGAATTTGTCGGCAGATAAGAACCACTTGGCCCATCTAGTCTGCCCCTTTTTTTTTTTTATATATTATTTTTTTTTTTTTCACTAACCTTATTTGTTCCTTATTTCTTTGTAAGGATATCCTTATGTCTATCCCATGCATGTTTAAATTGCTCTACTGTCTTAGCCTCTACCACCTCTGATGGGAGGCTATTCCACTTGTCCACTACCCTTTCTGTGAAATAATTTTTCCGCAAATTTCCCCTGAACCTCCCCCCCTCCAGTCTCAGTGCATGTCCTCGTGTCCTATTGCTTCTCTTCATTTGGAGAATGTTTCCCTCCTGGACTTTGTTAAAACCCTTCATATATTTGAAAGTTTCTATCATGTCCCCCCTTTCTCTTCTCTGCTCCAAACTATACATATTGAGATTTCTTAGTCTTTCTGGGTATGTTTTGTGATGTAGGCCATGCACCATTTTAGTTGCCCTCCTTTGTACAGTTTCTAATGTATTAATATCCTTTTGAAGATATGGCCTCCAGAACTGAATACAGTATTCTAGATGAGGCCGTACCAATGACCTATACAGTGGCATTATTACTTCTTTCTTTCTGCTGCTGATTCCTCTCCCAATGCAGCCAAGCATCTGACTAGCCTTCCTCATTGCCTTGTTACATTGCTTACCTGCCTTTAAGTCATCTGAAATAGTGACTCCTAGATCCCTTTCCTCCTCAGTAGTTTCCAGTATAGTGCCATTAATACTGTATTTAGCTTTAGGATTTTTGAGACCCAAGTGCATGATTTTGCATTTTTTGGCATTAAACTGTAATTGCCAGACTCTTGACCATTCCTCTAGTCTACCTAGATCCTCAATCATTTGTTTTACCCCACCTGGTGTGTCTACCCTGTTGCATACCTTTGTGTCATCTGCAAAAAGGCATACTTTCCCTTTAATCCCATTTGCAATGTCACCAATAAAGATATTGAAAAGCACTGGTCCAAGTACAGATCCCTGGGGTACTCCACTGGTAACATTTCCCTCCTGTGAATGCACTCCATTTACCACAACTCTCTGTTTTCTATCCTTCAACCAAGATCTTATCCATTCAATAATCCTAATATCCAATCCCAAACTTTCAAGTTTATTTAGCAGTCTGCGATGTGGAACTGTGTCAAAAGCCTTACTAAAGTCAAGATAAGCTATATCCATGGCTCCACCTTTATCCATCACTTTAGTCACACAATCAAAAAAGTCAATAAGATTTGTTTGACATGATCTTCCCCCAGTGAATCCATGCTGTTTGGGATCCAGTAAATTGCCGGATTTGAGATGATCTACAACTCTTTCTTTTAAGAGTGTTTCCATCAATTTCCCTACTACTGATGTAAGACTCACTGGTCTGTAGTTGTTTGCCTCTTCCTTGCTTCCACTTTTGTGCAGTGGGACTACGTTTGCTCTTTTCCAGTCCCCTGGAATTTCTCCTGTAGCTAATGACTGGTTGAATAATTCTGTCAATGGTGCTACCAGCACCTCTTTAAGTTCTTTTAGTATCCTTGGATGTATCCCATCTGGCCCCATAGATTTGTCCACTTTCAGCTTTGAGAGTTCTGTTAGGACCTTCTCCTCTGTAAATGTACTTGTTTCATTTTCCTGAATATCCCTGCAACTTAACTGTGGCCCCTTCAATACTGCCAATTTCCTCTGGAAGAAAATCGAGAGGGCTGAAATCTTGACCTTAAGAGAACCCAGACGCAAGCCCATATACACTCCAGCCTGGAGGAAATGTAAGAAATGTCCCAAGTGAAAATCCACCAGAGGATACTTGCGCTCTTCACACCAAGAGACATATCTCCTCCAGATATGATGATAATGCTTTGACATCACAGGTTTTCTGGCCTGAACCATGGTTGCAATATGCCTTTTGGACAGGCCTTTTTGAGCCAGGATTTTCCGCTAAACTGCCATGCCATCAAACAAGGCCACCGTAAGTCCGGGTAGACAAATGGCCCTTGTGGCAGAAGATCTCTCCTCATTGATAGAGGCCAAGGGTCTTCGACAGACATGTCCAGAAGTTCCGCGTACCAAGCCCTCCGGGGCCAGTCTGGGGCAATCAGATTGCCTGGACTCTTTGATGCCTGATTCTCTTTAGCACCCTCGGGAGCAACGGAATCGGAGGAAACAGGTAGACCAGCCTGTAAGGTTGTCAGTGCATCCACTACCGCCTGCGGGTCCCTGGTCCTCGAACAATACCGGCAAAGTTTCTTGTTGAGCCAAAATGCCATCAAGTCGATCTGCGGGCAGCCCCACAGATCAGTGATTTGCCAAAATACCTGTGGGAGGAGGCTCCACTCCCCCGGGTGTAAGTTGTGCCGAGTTAGGAAGTCCACTTTCCAGTTGTCCACTCCCAGAATAAAGATGGCCAACATTGTTCTTGTGTTTCTTTCTGCCCAGAGGAGTATCCTTGACACCTCTCGCATGCAGACTCTGCTCTTTGTTCCTCCTTGTCGATTGATGTATGCCACAGCCATGGCGTTGTCCGACTGAACTTGAATGGCCTGATCTCGGAGTAGAGGCGAGGCCTGGAGCAGAGCATTGTAGATCGCCTGGAGTTCCAGAAACTTGATCGGAAATAGGGCTTTGTGGGCTGACCACCTGCCCTGGAACAGAGCCCCTCGTGTGACAGCTCCCCATCCTCTCAGACTTGCGTCTGTTGTGAGGAGAATCCAATCCTGAATCCCGAAACTTTGGCCTTTCAGCAGGTTATAGGACTGTACCCACCACAGGAGGGAAATTCTGGCCTGAGGTGATAGACGTATTATCCGATGCATCTGAAGATGTGATCCAGACCACTTGCTAAGGAGAGCCAATTGAAAAGTTATGGCATGGAGCCTTCCGTACTGGATCGCCTCATATGAGGTTACCATCTTACCCAACAATCTTATGCAAAGATGGATGGAGATCCGATTCGGCAATAGTACCGCTCGGACTATCTCTTGGAATGTCCTTGACTTGTCCTCTGGGAGGAATACTTTCTGAGCCACTGTATCCAGAAACATTCCCAAGAACAGGAGCCACTGAGTAGGCTCCAGGTGGGATTTCTGTAAATCTAGAATCCACCCATGATGTAACAGAATCTGAATATTGAGCAAAAGAAGCTCCTTGGATTTCGCCTTTATCAACAGATAGTCTAGGTAAGGGACAATATTGACCCCCTGGACTCGGAGCTGAAATATTATCTCCGCCATCACCTTCATGAATACCATCAGAGCTGTGGACAGGACGAAGGGTAGTGCCTGGAACTGGTAGTGATCGTTTAACAGGGCAAAGCCTGGTGAGGAGGCCAAATCGGGATATGGAGATAAGCGTCCTTTATATCCAGCAAAACCATAAACTCCTGTTCTTCCAGACCCGCAATCACTGCTCGCAAGGATTCCATCTTGAACTTGAAAACCTTTAGGTAAGGGTTCAAAGATTTTAGATTAAAAATGGGCCTTACCGAACCGTCCGGTTTTAACTGCAAATAGGTTGGAGTAGTAACCCTTGCACTGTTGTTGAAGTGGTACTGGAACAATGACTTGGGACTGGACCAATTTTAGGATGGCCTGCTGCAGTGTACTGTAACTCGCATATCCTCCAAAACTGGTAAGCTTGATTTTGAGAAAAAAAAAATCGGTGCTGAGTAGTACTGTTGAACTCCAGCTTGTAGCCCTTGGAAATTAGCCCTTTTTATCCAGGTATCCTGGCAGGAGATTTCCCAGATTTGGCTGAAGTGACGCAACCGAGCTCCCACCTCGAGATTTCCTCGGGGTGGGGGAACACCATCCATCATGCTGAGGCCTTGGTGCAAGCAGAGCTGGTGCTTTGTTCCTGAGAACCAGTGGCTGCTGGTTTTCTTGTTTTGCCCCTGGTGCCTCTTGCAGCATTTGAGGCGCCTCTGGTTCTTGACCTAAATATAGAGGTCCGAAAGAACTATGTAGATGGCCCCGGGTAGGAGCGTCTGGTCGGTGGGGCCCCAGAGGGGAGAAATGTGGATTTCCCCACAGTAGCTTTCGAAATCCACGTATCCAACTCAACCCCAAATAGCCACTCTCCTGAGAAAGGAAGAGACTGCACACTTCGCTTGGAATCTGTATCTGTTATCCACTGGCGCAGCCATAGAGCTCTGCGCGCAGACACTGCAGTAGTCTTAGCATCAATAGCACCTATCTCCTTGATAGAATCACACAGAACATGTGCAGTATCCTGAATGTGTCTTATCAGTGTAACCATATTCACCAGAAACATATCCCCCGCAAGGCCCTCTTGAATCTGGCCTGCCCATATGTGAATGACATGTTTCATCCAGCAACCCGCTATCACAGGCATTTGTGATACACCAGCTGCTGTGTAAATAGACTTTAATGTAGTCTCTATTTTCCTATCCCCAGGGTCCTTTAAGGCAGAGGCGCCAGCGACTGGTAATACCACCTTTTTAGATAGGTGTGAGACTGACACATCCACAGCTGGGGGATCTTCCCAATTTTTCCTGCCATCCGGAGCAAATGGGAAAGTACTTAGAAAGCGCCTTGTTGCCTGGAATTTTTTATCTGGATTTTTCCAGGATAACTTAAACATGTCATCTAATTCCTTAGAATCAGGGAAAGTGATGCTAACCTTTTTCTGGGAGGAGAAGAACGACTGCTGTGCTGCATCGTCTTCCATTGCGATCTTTAATACATCCATGATAGCAAGTATGAGGGATTCAATCCACTGTGCTGGAGATGAATCCTCTGTAATAGGATCCAGCTTCTCCCCCTCCTCCAGTCCCTCTTCATCAGATTCTGAGAATAAGTCAGGGAGCTAGGGAGAGGGTTCTGTCTGTCATCTGCCTTTGCAGCCAGGTCTGCTACAGCCTGCAGCAACTACTGTGTCTTTAGACCAGTGGTTCTCAAACTCGGTCCTCAGGACCCCACACAGTGCATGTTTTGCAGGTAACCCAGCAAGTTGACAGGTGTATTCATTATTCACTGACACATTTTAAAAGGTCCACAGGTGGAGCAAATGATTTCACTTGTGATTCTGTGAGGAGACCTGCAAAACATGCACTGTGTGGGGTCCTGAGGACCGAGTTTGAGAACCTGTGCTTTAGACTATTTGCAGTGAGCTGAGAAGACATATCAGCCATCATGGTTTTTATAGCACCTACAGTAACCAGGATGGCTCCTGAACCTCCCCCCAGCTTCCTCACTAACTTGGGAGGACTGACTGCATTGTTCACATGAGAGGGAATCAGCCATAAAGTGAGAGAATCTGGCATTACATACTTTACATAATTGGTGTTTTACCATGTTTACAGCAGACAAAACACTCACACACAACACACAGACAAGTATATATAGCAAGCCTGCCCAGACTGGTATGTAAGTAGGAGACCCAGAGAGAAAGACCAGCACACCCAAGCCTAGCAGACTCAGTAAGACTGCAGGCTGTATTTATCTCTGTGTAACACTGGAGTTTTGTCTTTTTCAGTACACTATATTGTATACAATAGCGGCTCTCACCTTAATTACACCCCTGTAACAGTTTCCTGCATATCCTGAGTGTTCTGGAGGAGCTGTGTGCCTTGCTGCTGCAGCTGTAAACAGAGGAAGGCACCAAGAAGCTGCTGGTCCCACTCTGAGTTAGCTCCGCCCCCTGTAATGGCACCGGAGCTATGCATATATTTATACTGGCAAAAGTGTCCTTATGGTGTAAAACGTAGTGTAAGCACCTGTTTTCACCCACCGCTAGCCATTTTACACAGGGGGACTATGGAATCCCCCCCATGGGGAAGTCCAGATGCGCCCCTGTGATTTCGCTGCACCAAGAACCTGGGGACCTCCCCTAGTGAGGCCCCCGGTTTGTACTCACCACTCTTGTCACCTTCAGGCAATGTTAGGGGTGTGCGGCGTGCTGTGATTGCATTCACAAAGGCGCCGTGCCCACGGTACCACAACCTCTCAGGATGGTGGTCCTGCAGCAGGGAATCTGCTCTGATGCCTTACAGAGGCCAGTGACCACCTTCCCCCCAACCCCCTAACTCCCACGGTGCATGTATGCTGTTGCCCAAACAGCATACCGCAAATAACAAAGTTTAAAATAAACTGAAGACAAATCCTCTGGAGCTCCAGAGTGTGCATCCTCTCCTGAGGCACATTTTTCTAAACTGGCTGTGGGAGGAGGCATGGAGGGGAGGAGCCAGCACACCCAGTTGAAGAAATTTGAAGTGCACCGGCTCCTTTGGATTCCATCTATACCTCATCGTACTAAGACCCCAGTATCCCTTATGGATGCTAGTGAAAAATAAATAAATCCAGCTGCAAGCAGCTAGATTGTGCCTCTAAGACGTCAAAATTCATTCAGCTTCAGGCAGCTATAGAGTACCTTTGTAACATCCCAATGCATTCAGCTGCAGGTAGCTATTCAGTGCCTCTGTGACATCACAGTGCATTCACCTGCTGACAGCTAGACATTATCTCTGTAACATCACAATGCATTCTGCTGCAGGTAGCTATTCAGTTCCTCTGTGACATCACAGTGCATTCACCTGCATGCAGCTAGACATTATCTCTGTAACATCACAATGCATTCTGCTGCAGGTAGCTAGAGAGTGCCTATGTGACATCACAATTCATTCAGTTGTAGGCAGCTTGACAGTAATTCTGTGACATCATAATGTATTAAACTGCAGAAAGCTAGATAGTGAATCAGTAACATCACAATGCATTCAGCGGCAGGCAGCTAGACACTTCCTCTGTGACATCACAATGCATTAAGCTGCAGGCAGCTAGACTGCTCCTCAGTAACATCACAATGTATTCACTTGCTGTCCTGACAACTAGACAGTACCTACTGTCAGGGCCGGTTCGAATGCCCTCGGCGCCCCGGGCAGGGAATGGGGGCGTGGCTTACTACAGGGGGCGTGGTCAGTCACGCCCCCTGTACAGCAGAAGCGCCGCTTAAATGCTGAGCGGTGCGCAATGACGTCATCGCGCACCGCACAGCAAAAGGTCCTCTCCGCGAAGGGAAACTAGACGCGTAGTGTCTAGTTCCCTTCGCGGAGAGGACCTTTGCTGTGCGGTGCGTGATGACGTCATCGCGCACCGCTCAGTAATGGTCCTCTTTGCGAAGGGAAACTAGACGCTACGCGTCTAGTTCCCTTCACGGGACCAGAGCCGCAGGAGCCGGGGGGACACAGCGGGCAGCGGAGGGCACAGCAGTGGCGGATCTTGCCATGGTGCGGCGCCCTCCGGATGGCGCCAGCGCCCTCCGGAAGGCGGCACCCCGGGCAAAAGTACTGCTTGCCCGTGGCAAGATCCGCTACTGCCTACTGTATGTGGCATCACAATGCATTCAGCTACAGGCAGCTACAATGCACTTAGCTAAAGTCAGGGCCATCTTATTATATGGCCTCAATGGGCAGTTGCCCAAGGGCCCTAGGAATATTAGGGCCCTATGCTGATAGCTGAGGATTCAAAATGGGCCTTACCGAACCGTCCAGTTTTAACTACAAACAGGTTGGAGTAGTAACCCTTGCATTGTTGTTGAAGTGGTACAGGAACAATGACTTGGGACTAGAGATGTGCACTTGAAATTTTTCGGGTTTTGTGTTTTGGTTTTGGGTTCGGTTCCGCGGCCGTGTTTTGGGTTCGACCGCGTTTTGGCAAAACCTCACCGAATTTTTTTTGTCGGATTCGGGTGTGTTTTGGATTCGGGTGTTTTTTTCAAAAAACCCTAAAAAACAGCTTAAATCATAGAATTTGGGGGTCATTTTGATCCCAAAGTATTATTAACCTCAATAACCATTATTTCCACTCATTTTCAGTCTATTCTGAATACCTCACACCTCACAATATTATTTTTAGTCCTAAAATTTGCACCGAGGTCGCTGGATGACTAAGCTAAGCGACCCTAGTGGCCGACACAAACACCGGGCCCATCTAGGAGTGGCACTGCAGTGTCACGCAGGATGGCCCTTCCAAAAAACACTCCCCAAACAGCACATGATGCAAAGAAAAAAAGAGGCGCAATGAGGTAGCTGTGTGAGTAAGATAAGCGACCCTAGTGGCCGACACAAACACCGGGCCCATCTAGGAGTGGCACTGCAGTGTCACGCAGGATGGCCCTTCCAAAAAACACTCCCCAAACAGCACATGACGCAAAGAAAAAAAGAGGCGCAATGAGGTAGCTGTGTGAGTAAGATAAGCGACCCTAGTGGCCGACACAAACACCGGGCCCATCTAGGAGTGGCACTGCAGTGTCACGCAGGATGGCCCTTCCAAAAAACACTCCCCAAACAGCACATGACGCAAAGAAAAAAAGAGGCGCAATGAGGTAGCTGTGTGAGTAAGATAAGCGACCCTAGTGGCCGACACAAACACCGGGCCCATCTAGGAGTGGCACTGCAGTGTCACGCAGGATGGCCCTTCCAAAAAACACTCCCCAAACAGCACATGACGCAAAGAAAAAAAGAGGCGCAATGAGGTAGCTGTGTGAGTAAGATAAGCGACCCTAGTGGCCGACACAAACACCGGGCCCATCTAGGAGTGGCACTGCAGTGTCACGCAGGATGGCCCTTCCAAAAAACACTCCCCAAACAGCACATGACGCAAAGAAAAATTAAAGAAAAAAGAGGTGCAAGATGGAATTGTCCTTGGGCCCTCCCACCCACCCTTATGTTGTATAAACAGGACATGCACACTTTAACCAACCCATCATTTCAGTGACAGGGTCTGCCACACGACTGTGACTGAAATGACGGGTTGGTTTGGACCCCCACCAAAAAGAAGCAATTAATCTCTCCTTGCACAAACTGGCTCTACAGAGGCAAGATGTCCACCTCATCATCATCCTCCGATATATCACCGTGTACATCCCCCTCCTCACAGATTATCAATTCGTCCCCACTGGAATCCACCATCTCAGCTCCCTGTGTACTTTGTGGAGGCAATTGCTGCTGGTCAATGTCTCCACGGAGGAATTGATTATAATTCATTTTAATGAACATCATCTTCTCCACATTTTCTGGAAGTAACCTCGTACGCCGATTGCTGACAAGGTGAGCGGCGGCACTAAACACTCTTTCGGAGTACACACTTGTGGGAGGGCAACTTAGGTAGAATAAAGCCAGTTTGTGCAAGGGCCTCCAAATTGCCTCTTTTTCCTGCCAGTATAAGTACGGACTGTGTGACGTGCCTACTTGGATGCGGTCACTCATATAATCCTCCACCATTCTTTCAATGGGGAGAGAATCATATGCAGTGACAGTAGACGACATGTCCGTAATCGTTGACAGGTCCTTCAGTCCGGACCAGATGTCAGCATCAGCAGTCGCTCCAGACTGCCCTGCATCACCGCCAGCGGGTGGGCTCGGAATTCTGAGCCTTTTCCTCGCACCCCCAGTTGCGGGAGAATGTGAAGGAGGAGATGTTGACAGGTCGCGTTCCGCTTGACTTGACAATTTTCTCACCAGCAGGTCTTTCAACCCCAGCAGACTTGTGTCTGCCGGAAAGAGAGATCCAAGGTAGGTTTTAAATCTAGGATCGAGCACGGTGGCCAAAATGTAGTGCTCTGATTTCAACAGATTGACCACCCGTGAATCCTTGTTAAGCGAATTAAGGGCTCCATCCACAAGTCCCACATGCCTAGCGGAATCGCTCCGTGTTAGCTCCTCCTTCAATGTCTCCAGCTTCTTCTGCAAAAGCCTGATGAGGGGAATGACCTGACTCAGGCTGGCAGTGTCTGAACTGACTTCACGTGTGGCAAGTTCAAAGGGCAGCAGAACCTTGCACAACGTTGAAATCATTCTCCACTGCGCTTGAGACAGGTGCATTCCACCTCCTATATCGTGCTGAATTGTATAGGCTTGAATGGCCTTTTGCTGCTCCTCCAACCTCTGAAGCATATATAGGGTTGAATTCCACCTCGTTACCACTTCTTGCTTCAGATGATGGCAGGGCAGGTTCAGGCGTTTTTGGTGTTGCTCCAGTCTTCTGTACGTGGTGCCTGTACGCCGAAAGTGTCCCGCAATTCTTCTGGCCACCGACAGCATCTCTTGCACGCCCCTGTCATTTTAAAAAAAATTCTGCACCACCAAATTCAAGGTATGTGCAAAACATGGGACGTGCTGGAATTTGCCCAGATTTAATGCGCACACAATATTGCTGGCGTTGTCCGATGCCACAAATCCACAGGAGAGTCCAATTGGGGTAAGCCATTCCGCGATGATCTTCCTCAGTTGCCGTAAGAGGTTTTCAGCTGTGTGCGTATTCTGGAAACCGGTGATACAAAGCGTAGCCTGCCTAGGAAAGAGTTGGCGTTTGCGAGATGCTGCTACTGGTGCCGCCGCTGCTGTTCTTGCGGCGGGAGTCCATACATCTACCCAGTGGGCTGTCACAGTCATATAGTCCTGACCCTACCCTGCTCCACTTGTCCACATGTCCGTGGTTAAGTGGCAATTGGGTACAGCTGCATTTTTTAGGACACTGGTGACTCTTTTTCTGAGGTCTGTGTACATTTTCGGTATCGCCTGCCTAGAGAAATGGAACCTAGATGGTATTTGGTACCGGGGACACAGTACCTCCAACAAGTCTCTAGTTGGCTCTGCAGTAATGATGGATACCGGAACCACGTTTCTCACCACCCAGGATGCCAAGGCCTCAGTTATCCGCTTTGCAGTAGGATGACTGCTGTGATATTTCATCTTCCTCGCAAAGGACTGTTGGACAGTCAATTGCTTGGTGGAAGTAGTAAAAGTGGGCTTATGAGTACGACTTCCCCTCTGGGATGACCATCGACTCCCAGCAGCAACAACAGCAGTGCCAGCAGCAGTAGGCGTTACACGCAAGGATGCATCGGAGGAATCCCAGGCAGGAGAGGACTCGTCAGAATTGCCAGTGACATGGCCTGCAGGACTATTGGCATTCCTGGGGAAGGAGGAAATTGACACTGAGGGAGTTGGTGGGGTGGTTTGCGTGAGCTTGGTTACAAGATGAAGGGATTTACTGGTCAGTGGACTGCTTCCGCTGTCGCCCAAAGTTTTTGAACTTGTCACTGACTTATTATGAATGCGCTGCAGGTGACGTATAAGGGAGGATGTTCCGAGGTGGTTAACGTCCTTACCCCTACTTATTACAGCTTGACAAAGGCAACACATGGCTTGACAAATGTTGTCCGCATTTCTGTTGAAATACTTCCACACCGAAGAGCTGATTTTTTTGGTATTTTCACCAGGCATGTCAACGGCCATATTCCTCCCACGGACAACAGGTGTCTCCCCGGGTGCCTGACTTAAACAAACCACCTCACCATCAGAATCCTCCTTGTCAATTTCCTCCCCAGCGCCAGCAACACCCATATCCTCCTCATCCTGGTGTACTTCAACACTGACATCTTCAATCTGACTATCAGGAACTGGACTGCGGGTGCTCCTTTCAGCACTTGCAGGGGGCGTGCAAATGGTGGAAGGCGCATGCTCTTCACGTCCAGTGTTGGGAAGGTCAGGCATCGCAACCGACACAATTGGACTCTCCTTGTGGATTTGGGATTTCGAAGAACGCACAGTTCTTTGCGGTGCTTTTGCCAGCTTGAGTCTTTTCATTTTTCTAGCAAGAGGCTGAGTGCTTCCATCCTCATGTGAAGCTGAACCACTAGCCATTAACATAGGCCAGGGCCTCAGCCGTTCCTTGCCACTCCGTGTGGTAAATGGCATATTGGCAAGTTTACGCTTCTCCTCCGACAATTTTATTTTAGATTTTGGAGTCCTTTTTTTACTGATATTTGGTGTTTTGGATTTTACATGCTCTGTACTATGACATTGGGCATCGGCCTTGGCAGACGACGTTGCTGGCATTTCATCGTCTCGGCCATGACTAGTGGCAGCAGCTTCAGCACGAGGTGGAAGTGGATCTTGATCTTTCCCTAATTTTGGAACCTCAACATTTTTGTTCTCCATATTTTAATAGGCACAACTAAAAGGCACCTCAGGTAAACAATGGAGATGGATGGATACTAGTATACTTATGGATGGACTGCCGAGTGCCGACACAGAGGTAGCTACAGCCGTGGACTACCGTACTGTGTCTGCTGCTAATATAGACTGGATGATAATGAGATGAAATCAATATATATATATATAATATCACTAGTACTGCAGCCGGACAGGTATATAATATATATTTATTATGTAATGACTGATGACGGACCTGCTGGACACTGTCAGCTCAGCAGCACCGCAGACTGCTACAGTAAGCTACTATAGTAGTATGTATAAAGAAGAAAGAAAAAAAAAAAAACCACGGGTAGGTGGTATACAATTATGGATGGACCAGCGACTGCCGACACAGAGGTAGCTACAGCCGTGGACTACCGTACTGTGTCTGCTGCTAATATAGACTGGATGATAATGAGATGAAATCAATATATATATATATAATATCACACTAGTACTGCAGCCGGACAGGTAGATATATTTATTATGTAATGACTGATGACGGACCTGCTGGACACTGTCAGCTCAGCAGCACCGCAGACTGCTACAGTAAGCTACTATAGTAGTATGTATAAAGAAGAAAGAAAAAAAAAACCACGGGTAGGTGGTATACAATTATGGATGGACCAGCGACTGCCGACACAGAGGTAGCTACAGCCGTGGACTACCGTACTGTGTCTGCTGCTAATATAGACTGGATGATAATGAGATGAAATCAATATATATATATATATATAATATCACTAGTACTGCAGCCGGACAGGTATATAATATATATTTATTATGTAATGACTGATGACGGACCTGCTGGACACTGTCAGCTCAGCAGCACCGCAGACTGCTACAGTAAGCTACTATAGTAGTATGTATAAAGAAGAAAGAAAAAAAAAAACACGGGTAGGTGGTATACAATTATGGATGGACCAGCGACTGCCGACACAGAGGTAGCTACAGCCGTGGACTACCGTACTGTGTCTGCTGCTAATATAGACTGGATGATAATGAGATGAAATCAATATATATATATATATAATATCACACTAGTACTGCAGCCGGACAGGTAGATATATTTATTATGTAATGACTGATGACGGACCTGCTGGACACTGTCAGCTCAGCAGCACCGCAGACTGCTACAGTAAGCTACTATAGTAGTATGTATAAAGAAGAAAGAAAAGAAAAAAACCACGGGTAGGTGGTATACAATTATGGATGGACCAGCGACTGCCGACACAGAGGTAGCTACAGCCGTGGACTACCGTACTGTGTCTGCTGCTAATATAGACTGGATGATAATGAGATGAAATCAATATATATATATATATATATAATATCACACTAGTACTGCAGCCGGACAGGTAGATATATTTATTATGTAATGACTGATGACGGACCTGCTGGACACTGTCAGCTCAGCAGCACCGCAGACTGCTACAGTAAGCTACTATAGTAGTATGTATAAAGAAGAAAGAAAAAAAAAACCACGGGTAGGTGGTATACAATTATGGATGGACCAGCGACTGCCGACACAGAGGTAGCTACAGCCGTGGACTACCGTACTGTGTCTGCTGCTAATATAGACTGGATGATAATGAGATGAAATCAATATATATATATATATAATATCACTAGTACTGCAGCCGGACAGGTATATAATATATATTTATTATGTAATGACTGATGACGGACCTGCTGGACACTGTCAGCTCAGCAGCACCGCAGACTGCTACAGTAAGCTACTATAGTAGTATGTATAAAGAAGAAAGAAAAAAAAAAAAACATGGGTAGGTGGTATACAATTATGGATGGACCAGCGACTGCCGACACAGAGGTAGCTACAGCCGTGGACTACCGTACTGTGTCTGCTGCTAATATAGACTGGATGATAATGAGATTAAATCAATATATATATATATATATAATATCACTAGTACTGCAGCCGGACAGGTATATAATATATATTTATTATGTAATGACTGATGACGGACCTGCTGGACACTGTCAGCTCAGCAGCACCGCAGACTGCTACAGTAAGCTACTATAGTAGTATGTATAAAGAAGAAAGAAAAGAAAAAAACCACGGGTAGGTGGTATACAATATTATATATATATTATATACAATTATATATATATATTATATATATTAAACTGGTGGTGATTATTAAACTGGTGGTCAGGTCACTGGTCACACTATCAGCAACTTGCAAGTAGTACTCCTAAGCAGACAATCACAATATATATTATACTGGTGGTCAGTGTGGTCACAATGGCAGTGTGGCACTCTGGCAGCAAGTCCTGCTCTCAGACTCTAACTGCTCCCCACTGTCAGTGTCTCCCCCACAAGTCAGATATACATTATACAGTCACACTATCTATCTATCTATCACTTCAGCAAGTAGTAGTACTCCTCCTAAAGTACTCCTCCTAATGCTCCCCAAAATTACTACTGTGTCTCTCTCTACTCTAGTCTCACTCTCTTCTCTATAAACGGAGAGGACGCCAGCCACGTCCTCTCCCTATGAATCTCAATGCACGTGTGAAAATGGCGGCGACGCGCGGCTCCTTATATAGAATCCGAGTCTCGCGATAGAATCCGAGCCTCGCGAGAATCCGACAGCGGGATGATGACGTACGGGCGCGCTCGGGTTAACCGAGCAAGGCGGGAAGATCCGAGTCGCTCGGCCCCGTGTAAAAAAAACTGAAGTTCGGGCGGGTTCGGATTCCGAGGAACCGAACCCGCTCATCTCTACTTGGGACTGGACCAATTTCCGGATGGCCTGCTGCAGTGTACTGTAACTCGCATATCCTCCAAAACTGGTAAGCTTGATTTGAAAAATCGGTGCTGAGAAGTACTGTCGAACTCCAGCTTGTAGCCCTGGGAAATTAGCCCTTTTTATCCAGGTATCCTGGCAGAAGCTTTCCCAGATTTGGCTGAAGTGACGCAACCGAGCTCCCACCTCGAGATTTCCTCGGGGTGGGGGAACACCATCCATCATGCTGAGGCCTTGGTGCAAGCAGAGCTGGTGCTTTGTTCCTGAGAACCAGTGGCTGCTGGTTTTCTTGTTTTGCCCCTGGTGCCTCTTGCAGCATTTGAGGCGCCTCTGGTTCTTGACCTAAATATAGAGGTCCGAAAGAACTGTGTAGATGGCCCCGGGTAGGAGCGTCTGGTCGGTGGGGCCCCAGAGGGGAGAAATGTGGATTTCCCCGCAGTAGCTTTCGAAATCCACGTATCCAACTCAACCCCAAATAGCCACTCTCCTGAGAAAGGAAGAGACTCCACACTTCGCTTGGAATCTGTATCTGCTATCCACTGGCGCAGCCATAGAGCTCTGCAGTAGTCTTAGCATCAATAGCACCTATCTCCTTGATAGAATCACACAGAACACGTGCAGTGTCCTGAATGTGTCTTATCATTGTAACCATATTCACCAGAGACATATCCCCCGCAAGGCCCTCTTGAATCTGGCCTGCCCATATGTGAATGGCATGTTTCATCCAGCAACCCGCTATCACGGGCATTTGTGATGCTAGTGAAAAATAAATAAATCCAGCTGCAAGCAGCTAGATTGTGCCTCTATGACGTCAAAATTCATTCAGCTGCAGGCAGCTATAGAGTACCTTTGTAACATCCCAATGCATTCAGCTGCAGGTAGCTATTCAGTTCCTCTGTGACATCACAGTGCATTCACCTGCTGGCAGCTAGACATTATCTCTGTAACATCACAATGCATTCTGCTGCAGGTAGCTATTCAGTTCCTCTGTGACATCACAGTGCATTCACCTGCTGGCAGCTAGACATTGGCCCTCATTCCGAGTTGTTCGCTCTGTATTTTTCATCGCATCGCAGTGAAAATCCGCTTAGTACGCATGCGCAATGTTCGCACTGCGACTGCGCCAAGTAACTTTACTATGAAGAAAGTATTTTTACTCACGGCTTTTTCTTCGCTCCGGCGATCGTAATGTGATTGACAGGAAATGGGTGTTACTGGGCGGAAACACGGCGTTTGAGGGGCGTGTGGCTGAAAACGCTACCGTTTCCGGAAAAAACGCAGGAGTGGCCGGAGAAACGGTGGGAGTGCCTGGGCGAACGCTGGGTGTGTTTGTGACGTCAACCAGGAACGACAAGCACTGAAATGATCGCACAGGCAGAGTAAGTCTGGAGCTACTCTGAAACTGCTAAGTAGTTAGTAATCGCAATATTGCGAATACATCGGTCGCAATTTTAAGAAGCTAAGATTCACTCCCAGTAGGCGTAGGCTTAGCGTGTGTAACTCTGCTAAATTCGCCTTGCGACCGATCAACTCGGAATGAGGGCCATTATCTCTGTAACATCACAATGCATTCTGCTGCAGGTAGCTATGCTGATAGCTGAGGGTCCCCTTTTTCCAGGGAAGCAGTGTTCCCCATCCGATCCTGTTAATTGCTCTTCCCAGCCAGATATTTCAGGTTCTGTCTGACATAAGGGCCATATTCACGTCCCGATTTTGGGAGAGATGTGTGCTGAGTGGGCGGGCGCTCATTTCACCCGCTGGGTGAAATGAGCGACCTGCTAAATTGAGCCTGCATGCAGGCCAATCTAGCACCAGCGATAGCGATGCACAGGTCCGCGCATCGCTATCGCTGGGGGTACACATTGAGTGATCACTGCTTAAAATCTAAGCAATCGCTTCGTGAGTACCCCCCTTTAGAGTATTTCTGAGGGAATACTCCAAAATCTGTGACTCTCCCTTTTCAGTGGACACTGGCAGTTTGTCTTTACTATGCCCAGAACCAGAGATATCAGCCTTGCAGCAGCTGGTCCCTGCTCCAGCTCCACACGCCTGGTATGCAGGTTAATATTTTCATTGTGGATTGCTATGGTTCCTGAACTCTGATCCCCAAGTGCCCAGTAACTCCTGAAAGGTGGGGCTCTCTAGTCTTTTTATCCAATTGAAATCTATTTCCAGGAATTTGATATACTGTATCTGCAGTCAAGCAAGCTGCCCTCCCACCAAAAAATTCTGAATATTAATCCCACTCCACTATCCACCCCTCCCCAGCATATTAACCCCCCTCCCCCCTACCACCCTGCAAATCATGTATTGGGGCCCATTCATTCAGCCCAATGCCCCCTTCTACATTTTAGTGTTCTCCCTCGCGCCCCATCTCCCACCATCTGTGCAGTAAAGGAGTAACTAGCAGAAACTGCTGCTCAGGGACCTACATGCTGAGTGGAAGATAGAACAGCCCCTACCACACCGCTGGACATCAAAGCTGCTGCTGATAGCACCCCCCACCTCTACTGCTGTAGGGGCCCCAGTGCATTGTTTTGCGCAGAGGCCTACACTGCTGTTAAGACGACCCTGGTTGGGAGGCTCCTCCACTTGCTGCCCTGCTTAGCAGAGCAGCGGTGAATAGAAACTGTGCGCATGCACACAGCGTTTATTCACATGAGACAGAGGGACTGGGGCATGCCAGCAGCTCACAGAGCGCTGGCCATGCCTCCAGAGCTACAAAAAATTTGAGGCATGGCTCGTGATCGCGGCATGCCAGCAAAGCTATGCCCCCTTTCGTTAAACCATTCCCCCTTTTCAGGCGAGCGCAGCATGAGTCCCTCTTTTCAGAGTCCAGATGTTGGGAGATATGTATATTACACTATATTATATACAGACCCCCTCCCCATATTACCCCCAGTACATACAGCACATATAGCACACTGCATTACACACAGGCCCCTTCCCCATATTATTCCCCTAGTACATACAGCACACTGCATTACACACAGGCCCCCTCTCCCCATATTACCCCCAGTACATACAGCACACTGCATTACACACAGGCCCCCTCTCCCCATATTACCCCCAGTACATGCAGCACACTGCATTACACACAGGCCCCCTCTCCCCATTACCCCCAGTACATACAGCACACTGCATTACACACAGGCCCCCTCTCCCCATATTACCCCCAGTAAACCCCTGGCTTTCTGGTCACTTCCTCTGAAGAGTAGGGAGCCGGCCCAGGACAGTGTGGTGAGAGATGAGGCAGCAGCAGCACAGGCAAACGCGGAGCAGGAAGTGGATTGCTGGCCTGACCTACTCTGAACCTGGTGGGAGAGGCCAGGCACTGTGAATGCATGGGAAAGTACCATGGCAGCACTGCTGGGTCATCTTCCTTAGTTACAGACAGCACAGCTCTCACCACCATTTATTCAGATGCTGCAATTAGCTTCTGTGCATGCGCAGCTCTGTCTGAACACTGCCGATTAGAGCTGTGCTCCAATTGCAGCAGCTGTGAATCAGCTCGCAGTGCTGCAAGGGTGGACGGATGATGGGTTTGTCGGCTCAGATGGTCCTGCCTGGCCAGGCCGACCGGGAAATGGTCCGGTTTCCCGCCACACCAATCCGCCCCTGAACATGGTTTTGCCCAAGTGCACAGTTACAGTACTTGCTCTTTTTTGCTTTACTACCACCTCAGAATCAGGCTCATTGTAAGGATCATCTACCCTCTAATGGAGCATAGAGATCCGCTTAATGCCTAACTTCTGTCATGAATAGGCTTACCATACTATCCCTTCAAACTGGGACACTAATAAATTTCACAGGTTCTGTGGCTGATTAAAACCAGGTGAAATGCAGGCTTGCAGTATCCAGCCATAGAAGTTGTGTAATTCATGAATGTCCCGATTTAACCACTTAACTGACGATTATTTTCCCCCAAAACAACTCAGAAATTGTTGGGGGAAGGGGGGGGGGGAGTTATGAGTGAATTAGGTGAAGAATACAGTATGTATTTAACCTTATCCAAAATGATTTTAGTGAGAATCAAAAATAAAGACTCAGACTCAGTCTAGGAAAACTGTGCCCGAGGAGACGGACATACCATGAGAGAAGAAACATATACAATAGCGGTGAGGCAACAAGCCAACACACAACCCAACGAAACAGGAGCACTAACCGAACAGAGGATAGCGACAACCAGCATAACAAGGACAGCAAAGCTAATCCCACATAGCAAAGGGGCCGCAACTGCGGCTCAACCAACACTAACATCCAGTAAACAGGATACAAAGCACTGAGGCGGGCGCCCAGTATCTATTACGGACTATGAGAAAAGGAATTACCGGCAGGTATTAAATTCCTATTTTCTCTTACGTTCTAGTGGATACTGGAGAACTGTACTTTAGTACCGTGGGGAAGTCCCAAAGCTCCCAAAATGGGTGGGAGAGTGCTGAGACCCCTGTAAAACCGCCTGGCCAAACTGAAGGTCATCCTTGACCAAGGTGTCGAACCTGTAGAACTTCACAAACGTATTCGAACCAGACCAAGTAGCCACTCAGCACAACTGTAAAGCCGAAACACCGCGGGCAGCTGCCCAGGAAGAACCCACGACCTTGTCGAGTGAGCCTGAATAGACGTCAGCAAAGGCAGAGCTACCGAAGTATAGGCCTGTTGAATAGTTTACCTGAGCAAACGAGCAATAGATTGCTTAGAAGCCGGCCTACCAATCTTGGTGGCATCATAAAGGACAAACAGCAAGTCAGATTTCCGAAGACGAGCCATCCTTTTGACATAAATCCTCAGAGCCCTCACCACATCCAAGGACTCTGGGCCCACGGAAACATTAGCCAACACTGGAACCACAATCGGCTGAGTCACGTGAAATGCTGACACCACTTTAGGTAAAACTGAGGCCGGGTCCTGAACTCAGCCCTATCTTCATGAAAAATATGGGCTCTTACAGGACAAGGCCCCCAATTCAGAAACCCATCTTGCAGACGCCAATGCCAGCAACATGACGGTCTTCCAAGTGAGAAATTTCAATTCCACCTTCTCCAGACCGATTGAAGAAAGGACAAAACCACATTTAGATCCCACGGAGCCGTGGGAGGGACGAATGGTGGCTGCATATGAAGAACTCCTTTCAAGAAAGTTTTCACCTTCGGCAACAGTGCAAGTTGCTTCTGCAAGAAAATAGAGAGACGAAATCTGTGCTTTGATGGAGCCCAACCGTAGGCCCATATCCACACCTGCTTGCAGGAATAGCAGAAAAGACCAATTCGAAATTCCACAGAAGAAACCTTTCTTCCCTCACACACATATTTCTTCCAGATAGGGGGGTAGTGTTTCGATGTAACCACCTTTCCGGGCCTGTACCATAATGGAAATAACCTTGGAAGGGAGACCCATTCTGGCTAGAATCTCCCTCTCAACTTCCAAGCCATCAAACGTAGCTGCTGTAAGTCTGGATAGACGAATGGTCCTTGCTGAAGAAGATCCTTTAGAAGCGGCAGAGGCCAGGGTTCCGCCAACGACAGGGTCAGGAGGTCTGTGTACCAGGCCCTTCTAGGCCAATCCAGGGCAATTAGAATTGCCTGAACGCTTTCCCTTTTGAGTCTTTTTAGAACATTTGGAATGATTGGGATTGGAGGGAACAGGTAAACAAACTGGTAAGGCCATGGGGCAGTCAGCGCGTCCACTGCCACAGCCTGCGGATCCCTCGTTATGGAACAGCAACAGTGTAGATTCTTGTTGAGATGAGAAGCCATCAGGTCTATATGTGGACGACCCCCACCGGTGAACCAATTGTTGAAACACCTGAGGATGAAGGCCCCATTCCCCCGGATGGAGGTCGTGCCTGCTGAGGAAGTCCGATCCCAGTTGTCCACTCCTTTAATGAATATGGCTGAGATGGCCCCTGCATTGGCCTCCGCCAGAGGAGTATCTTTGACACTTCTGGTATTGCTGCTCTGCTTCTTGTTCCTCCCTGTCGGTTTATGTACACCACCGCCGTGGCGTTGTCCGACTGAACTTGGATGGCTTGATCCTGGAGAAGGGCATTGTATAGCGCCCTGAGTTCCAGGACATTGATCGGTAGTGCAGATTCCTGACTCGACCACAGTCTCTGGAACTGGGTCCCTTGAGTCACAGCCCCCCTACCCCAGAGGCTGGCATCCGTTGTCAGTAGAATCCATGACTGGGTACTGAAACTCCGGCCTTCTACCAGGTGAGGGACTTGTAGCCACCACAACAGAGAAATCCGTGCTTCCGGAGACAGGGTCACCGTCTGATGCATGTGCAGGTGAGACCCTGACCACTTGTCCAGCAAATCCAGCTGAAAAGGTCAGGCATGAAACCTGCCGTATGGGACTGCCTCGTATGCGGCCACCATCTTGCCCAGCAAGCATATGCAAAGATGTATTGAGACCTTGCGGGGTCTGAGCACTAAGCGTACAATAGCTTGGAATGATAAAGCCTTGTCCATAGGGAGAAACACCTTCTGAGACATCGTGTCTAATATCATCCCCAGGAACTGAAGACACTGGGATGGTTCCAAATGAAATTTTCGAAAATGTAGGATCCACCCATGATCCGTCAGCAGATGAGTTGTCAGGTCGATGCTTTGCAGCAGACGTTCCCTGGACATTTCCTTTATCAGGAGATTGTCCAGGTAGGGGACAATGTTGACACCCATCTTGCGCAGTTGTAGCATCATCTCCGCAATGACCTATGTGAAGACCCGTGGTGCTGTGTAGAGACCAAAGAATAAGGCCTGGACCTGGAAGTGGTTGTCCAAGGTGATGAACCTGAGGTAAGCCTGATGAGAAGGCCACATGGGCATGTGTAGGTAAGCATCCTTGACATCTAGGGACACTAGAAATTCCCCTTCCTCCAGCCTGGACACCACTGCACGAAGAGATTCCATCTTGAATTTGAATACCCGCAGATAAGGGTTCAACACCTTCAGATTTAAGATGGGCCGTACTGAACCATCCGGCTTTGGCATGACAAAAGGTGAGCACCTACCAGAAAGTTGCCCTGTTGTTGAGGCCAACTGTCACGCGGAAGGCTTTATGGTAGAGGTTCCGGGGGTTTGGTCCAAGGAAATTGCAGCTGCAGGTTTTCGGGACTTACCACGAGATCCTCTAGGAGCATTGGAGGCTCCCCGGCCTCTGCCTCTGAACCTCGCCACATGAAAGGACTGCAGGGAAGGTCCAGAGTAAGGGCGCCTAGCAGGTGGCGCAACCGACGGCAGATAGGTAGACTTACCCGCCATTGCCTGAGAAATCCATTTATTTAATTTGTCACCAAACAAGGCATCACCTGTAAAGGGAAGACTTTCCACCCCCTTTTTGGAATCAGCATCAGCTGACCATTGATGTAACCATAGAGCTCTCCAGGTCGAAACCGCCATAGCAGTAGTTCGGCCATTTATCTGATACAATTCTTTAGCAGCTTTGCTCATAAAGTTTGCAGCATCTTGTATATGTTGCAGTAGTGTAATAACCTCAGCCTGGGGCAGCGAGTCAAATCCATTAATAACATTATCAGACCACTTGACCACTGCCCTTGAAATCCAACCACAAACTATCATGGGATGTTGTGCTACACCTGCTGCTATATATATATTGCTTTGAGAGTGGTCTCAATTTTACGGTCAGCTGGGTCTTTCAGGGATATCGCCCCCGGAACCGGCAGTACCAATTTTCTAGACAGTCTGGACACAGACGTATCGGCTGTTGGGCTTTTTTTTCCCCATACCTTCCTGTCATCAGCTGGGTAAAAGCCTCTGAGAAGTTGTGAATTTTTTGTCAGGGTTTACCCATGCCTCCCTGGCCAGGGAGTTTAATTCCTTTGATACAGGAAAAGTGCCTGAGGATTTTGGTTTTACATTAAAGTACAATTCTTCATCTGGTTCTGCCTCTGGATCAGCTATGTTAAGAACCTCCCTCACAGCATAAATGAGGGCCTCCACCCCGGGTGATAGAGAGCTGTCCTCCTCCATATCATCAGTGTCATCCACATCAGGCAGGTCAGAATCCGAATCAGACTGGAGCACTTGTGGCAGTGAGTGTTTATGTGAAACCAACAGAATGGGCTGAGGAGCCTTTCCGTTATCTGCAGCTTTAGCCATACAATCAACAGACTATCTTAACACCTGTCTCTCCTTCCTAGCTGCAGCTAGTTCTGAATTAACATTATGAATCATGCTCTTAAAAGCATCTAACCAATCAGGTGCCTGAGAACTGCTTCCCCTTGGGGATAATGAACACTGTTCACACATGAGGGACCCCTCAGAAGAATGGGTAGAATTACAAGCAGTACATATACCTTTGTCAGCAGACATGATTTTACAGTGACAGTACAGTTAAACCAATTGAACACATCCACACAGACCCTAGAGAGCCCCTGGAGTGACACAGAGAAAGGGGACCAGCACACAAACACAGCAGCGCAGTGTATAATTGTATATAAGGATCACACTATCTACTGTGGCAGTGAGCGTTTATGTGTATGTGCCACCGCTGATGCGCTCCCCCCCTGCTATGAACCCCTGGTACCAGTACAGAGTCTGAATAGCCTGGGTCCGTGGAGAAGCTTGCATGCAGCCTTGTGATCCGCAGCAGGAAATGGCGCATTTCCCGCCTCTGGTTCCGCTCTCTGGGAAGCCCGCCCTCGTAATGGTGCGCGGTCCCTATTAAATTATACTGGCTGTATACATGTTAAACATAGTAAAATAACATATTATGTCAGATGCTGAGCACCCTGTGGAGTTACAAACTCCTCCAAGCCAGTGTGGTCTACGACGGGCACCGAGCTCCTGGCCCGTGACCGCCGTGTGACATGCCGCCAACTGCAACACTCACCGCACCTGTGTCTCTTCGGCATCTGTTAGAGGGTGGCGGCTTGCTGCTGCTGTGTGCACACACAGTGTGGTG
The DNA here is from genome assembly GCF_028390025.1 of Pseudophryne corroboree. Taxonomy (NCBI): domain Eukaryota; kingdom Metazoa; phylum Chordata; class Amphibia; order Anura; family Myobatrachidae; genus Pseudophryne; species Pseudophryne corroboree. The sequence continues at coordinate 233,853,161 of NC_086445.1, read as the reverse complement.
TGTGAAACAGCACCTCAGGAGCTCAGTGTCCTGTCAGCAGGGATTACGAACCATTAACCCTCAGGAGGTTGGTTTGGTCCCCCCTCTAAGTCCCAGGAAGCAGGTAGACTGGTTGCCAACCAGTACTACCTGAACAAAAAAAAATAAAAAAAAATCTTAAGGAAACTCTCTGGAGCTCTACAGGAATGCACCCGCTCCTTGGGCACATTTTTCTAAACTGAGTCTGTTAGGAGGGGCATAGAGGGAGGAGCCAGCACACACACTAAAGGTTTTAAAGTGCCAGGATCCAGTGGACCCGATCTATACTCCACGGTACTAAAGTACAGTTCCCCCGTATCCACTAGGACGTAAGAGAAAATAGTTTTTATTTCAAACATCGGTCGTCACCATCGGAACATCGTGACCATCGGAACATCACGGCTTTCATTTTAAAAGCTGGGACAGCCACCAGGTACACAGAAAGGAGAGGGGGGGGGGGGGGGTGTCAATCAACACTTTCCCAGTGGTAGCTATTGTCTGCAGCCGCTGGGAGGGGGGTCCTCTCGTGCTTACCCAGCAGTGATTGGCAGCACGGCAAACACTGGGGGGAGGGTGCAGGGAGACAGAGGGGCCTTCTGGTTCCTATAAGAGCAGCAGCGGAGGGAAGTTTTTCTTCCCTGCAGCTGCAAACACTGTTTATATCTGACTGGTCGCATCCTGTGTGCAGGGCCGTAACTACGTGTGTGCCAAGGGGGCTTGGCACACAGCGCAGTTGCCCTGGGGGCGCAACGGCCAGCGGCATGTAATGAGTCAAATTGACTCATTACATGCCGCCTCTGTGTGCGCCGTGCGCCGCGCTGGAGGAGAGAGACCAGCGCCGGGTTCATGGAGGAGGAGGGAGGGGGAGCAGTGAGCCGCAGCAGCGCTATTTGATTGGTAGTAAGCGCCGCTGCAGCATCCCCCTCTCCTTCTGTATTGGCTGCCCGGCGCTGCTATGGATGCTGGGATGCGGTTCCTTCATCCCAGCATCCACAGCAGCGCCAGGCAACCAATACAGAAGGAGAGGGGGATGCTGCAGCGGCGCTTACTACCAATCAAATAGCGCTGCTGCGGCTCCCTGCTCCCCCTCCCTCCTCCTCCTTCTCACCTCACACAGCCTGCACCGAGAGGGAGCTGCACGAGGAGCCTGTCAGCGGGGAGAAGGTAAGTATGTCTCTCTCTCTCTTTCTCTCTCCCTTTCTCTCTCTCTCTCTCTCTCTCTCTCTCTCAGGGGGACACCATCTGCCGCAATGTGTAAAAAGGGGTCCTGGCTGCCGCAATGTATAAAAAGGGTGTCTGGCTGCCGCAATGTGTAAAAAGGGGGCCTGGCTGCCGCAATGTGTAAAATGGGGTCCTGGCTGCCGCAATGTGTAAAAAGGGGGCCTGGCTGCCGCAATGTGTAAAAAGGGGGACTGGCTGCCGCAATGTGTAAAAAGGGGGACTGGCTGCCACAATGTATAAAAAGGGGGTCTGGCTGCCGCAATGTGTAAAAAGGGTGCCTGGCTGCCGCAATGTGTAAAGAGGGGGCCTGGCTGCCGCAATGTGTAAAGAGGGGGACTGGCTGCCGTAATGTGTAAAAAGGGGGGGTCCTGGCTGCCGCAATGTGTAAAATGGGGTCCTGGCTGCCGCAATGTGTAAAATGGGGTCCTGGCTGCCGCAATGTGTAAAAAGGGTGCCTGGCTGCCGCAATGTGTAAAGAGGGGGCCTGGCTGCCGCAATGTGTAAAGAGGGGGACTGGCTGCCGCAATGTGTAAAAAGGGGGACGCTGTCTGCTGTAATGTATAAAAGGGGCTCTACCTGGTGTAGTGGCGCTACTGTGCAGCGTAATTTGAATAATGTAGACTACTGTGCACCGTAGTATGAATTGCTGTTATTTTGTGGCCACGCCCCTTCCCCGTGAAGCCACACCCCTATACATTTTTCGCGCTCCTGCGGCGCGCACTGCCCCTGTCTTACGTGTGGGGGGGGGGGGGGGGGCGCCACTGTCGTTTCTTGCACACAGCGCTAAAATGGCTAGTTACGGCACTGCCTGTGTGAACAGGTCAGATAAAGCACTTGCTGGTGTGGTCGCATCTGATGCGACCATGCCAGGCAAGTGGTTAAAATGATAGTATGGTAAAACTAGTCATGGGTAGGGTTGCCATAATATCCCTTTAATACAGGACACCTATGATTTAAAACATTCTGTGGCTAATTAAAACCAGGTGAAATGCAGGCTGGAATATAGCCAGCCAAAGAACCTGTGTAAATCATAGGTGTCCAGGATTACAGGGATATTATGGGAAGCCTAGCTAAGGAGGTACTCGTGGTTACCAAAAGGTATTTCCCAATTATTATCTGCACATTGGAAGCTGCAACATCTTTTGTGATCTTTGCATTCCAATATCCACTGGAAGCCGAACTGGTGAGATTGCATTACTGGTTAACATATTATCAGAAGAGACATTTACAGTATATTCTGATTTACTGTGTAACATTTGCTTTACTGTCTGCATATCAGTGCCTACCTTTTCTTCTTCCAAATAATTGCACTTTAAAGTCTACATAATAATAGCCTTTTTTGTAGTTTTATGTCCTATGTTTACAGTTGCACCGTATTTGTGATATTGATGAAAGTACACTGCTCAAAAAAATAAAGGGAACACTTAAACAACACAATGTAACTCCAAGTCAATCACACTTCTGTGAAATCAAACTGTCCACTTAGGAAGCAACACTGATTGACAATCAATTTCACATACTGTTGTGCAAATGGAATAGACAACAGGTGGGAATTATAGGCAATTAGCAAGACACCCCCAATAAAGGAGTTGTTCTGCAGGTGGTGACCACAGACCACTTCTCAGCTGCTATGCTTTCTGGCTGATGTTTTGGTCACTTTTGAAAGCTGGCGGTGCTTTCACTCTAGTGGTAGCATGAGACGGAGTCTACAACGCACACAAGTGGCTCAGGTAGTGCAGCTCATCCAGGATGGCACATCAATGCGAGCTGTGGCAAGAAGGTTTGCTGGGTCTGTCAGCTTAGTGTCCAGAGCATGGAGGCGCTACCAGGAGACAGGCCAGTACATCAGGAGACGTGGAGGAGGCCGTTAGAGGGCAACAACCCAGCAGCAGGACTGCTACCTCCGCCTTTGTGCAAGGAGCACAGGAGGAGCACTGCCAGAACCCTGCAAAATGACCTCCAGCAAGCCACAAATGTGCATGTGTCTACTCAAACGATCAGAAACAGACTCCATGAGGGTGGTATGAGGGCCCGATGTCCACAGGTGGGGGTTGTGCTTACAGCCCAACATGGTGCAGGACGTTTGGCATTTGCCAGAGAACACCAAGATTGGCAAATTCGCCACTGGCGCCCTGTGCTCTTCACAGATGAAAGCAAGTTCTCACTGAGCACATGTGACAGACGTGACAGAGTCTGGAGACGCCAAGGAGAATGTTCTGCTGCCTGCAACATCCTCCAGCATGACCAGTTTGGCAGTGGGTTAGTAATGGTGTAGGGTGGCATTTCTTTGGGGGGCCGCACAGCCCTCCATGTGCTCGCCAGAGGTAGCCTGACTGCCATTAGGTACCGAGATGAGATCCTCAGACCCCTTGTGAGACCATATGCTGGTGTGGTTGGCCCTGGGTTCCTCCTAATGCACGACAATGCTAGACCTCATGTGGCTGGAGTGTGTCAGCAGTTCCTGCAAGACGAAGGCATTGATGCTATGGACTGGCCCCAGACCTGAATCCAATTGAGCACATCTGGGACATCATGTCTTGCTCCATCCACCAATGCCACGTTGCACCACAGACTGTCCAGGAGTTGGCGGATGCTTTAGTCCAGGTCTGGGAGGAGATTCCTCAGGAGACCATCCGCCACCTCATCAGGAGCATGCCCAGGCGTTGTAGGGAGGCCACACACACTACTGAGCCTCATTTTGACTTGTTTTAAGGACATTACATCAAAGTTGGATCAACCTATAGTGTGTTTTTCCACTTTAATTTTGAGTGTGACTCCAAATCCAGACCTCCATGGGTTAATAAATTTGATTTCCATTGATAATTTTTGTGTGATTTGTTTGTCAGCACATTCAACTATGTAAAGAACAAAGTATTTAATAAGAATATTTCATTCATTCAGATCTAGGATGTGTTATTTTAGTGTTCCCTTTATTTTTTTGAGCAGTGTATTTCATTCAGGGAGGTACGGAAAAGCATGCTTTGTCCAGTCATTTTAAGCAATGCCACAATAGCTGCACATCAGACATAAAGCGATTCTTAGGGCTGCAGTGGATTAAGGGCCATTGGCGTCAGAGAGATCTACCAAGCCAATTTGCCAAGGCAGAGATGAAAACCATCTTTGAATTAGCTACCTTAAAGCCAAGAGGCTTAAACCTCGACTTTGAGGTTAAGTGGTTTATATAGTGCCTCTACATTCCCACTGTTTCACTTTGAGCATTTCTGCACTTTATCATTATTGGAATAGTTTCACCGTGTGTACCACTGGAACTGTTGCTACTTCTTACTGCTAAATTGATTTATTATGACTGATGCTCTAATATTGTTAGTATCTTTTGTTGAGGTATGCCCAACATAAGGAAACCCCAGTTTAGATGAGAATGTGCAGTTATTAGAATCAGCAGTCCATGTATTTGGGATGTCCCGCTGCTGAACATACTTTCAAGCACGATCACAGTGGACGGAGAGACCGTAAAGGCATCCTACTCCTAAAAAAGATGGCAGCAGCTGGGAACACCCTTTGGTTGTGTGGTTTCAGCCCTATATTGAAAAAATAAAACAAATCCGTAGGAGATGCGTTGTCATAACACAGACTGGAAGTGACGTATCAGCACAGACTGGTTACCATAGGGATACTGGAAGTAATGTTTTAGGAATGGTTTGTGATTGGCCGGACGCAACAGAGATTCATGAAACGTGTCACGATCTGGGTTATTAGCCCCCATTATGTACCTGCTAAGTGCATCCTGAGACTGGCCCGGCGTATCAGGCCTGGATTCCACCTGCTCTGTCTGCGGGCAGCGCACTGCATGTCTGTGTCTCAAAGTTCTCTTCAGTAATCGCAGCAGCGCTGGCATTGCAACATTATACAAAATATCCATTTGGTTTAAGTATGGCGTCTCCTGCCCTCCGCCGCCAATACTACAGATTACCACATGTAAAGTACAAACAGACTTTCCCTCCAGCTTCAAACATGGGCGCAGCCATGTTTGTTTCTCATCACATGTTGTTCTCCACTGCTGTCTGGACTCTGCCTTAATTATCCAGCCAATCCAAGCTCACCAGCTGGTATAAATATCCTGCCCCAGGGCTGGATAATCGTCAGTGCTTTGGTCGTCAATCCTTGCATACATGTCTCTCCTGTTTGGTGAATTTACAGCTTGACTTTCCAGGTATTCCAGCTCCTGTGATTCAGCTTCTCCAAGAGACTGGCACCAAATACCACCCTGCGGTGCAGCCTGACTCCTGCAGTGTTCCAGCTCTGCTTCCTGGCTATCTACTGCGATCCTGACATCGGCTTCCAGCTTTGGACCTACTCTGCTCCCAGCTTCCAGCGGTGTTCTGGTATCGTTGCCACTTCCAATATCTACAGCATCGCTCACTAGCTTCTATGGTACAGTTGTCACTGGCTTCCAGCTTCCAGAGTTCTATCGCTTCCAGCAGTGCTTGGTGTTACCATCTGCCTACAGTGGTGCTTCACGTCCTCTCCAGCGGTATTCCTATATCGCCCTGCATATCCTTCTACACAACATCGGATCACAGTATTTATCGATGCTCACCATTGAACCGTCGCTCCAGTGGTTCAGCACATCGTTCTTCATACCGGTTCCATCCGGTAATCTCTAGCAATTCTAATTACATTTCTTCAACCTCAGTGTATCAGTGCCTATCCCAGTCTCCTGTCAACCACCTACTGGGCAGTACTTGCTTGTTCCTCATTACAGCGGTTAGCTGTGGCACGGACTTTTCAACTCCGGAATTTGGCAAGGACTTTTAGTCATCTAGTTCTGCATAGCCACAGTCTCAAATACCTTCTGCATTCTCAGGAACTGTACTGCATTTCTCTCTGCACTTAATTGTTGCAGATATCGCATTGCCAAGATAGATACTGTGTATGTAGAAGAACCCGGGATCAACACAGGGATTGAATATCCCCCACATGCTTGCAAGAACTGCCTGTTGACCGGTCTGTCTACTAACTGGTAATTCTTACCTTTCAGCCACCTGAGGACTTCCACATGCTTTGATGGATATTTAATTGTTTTAGGTATATGTGCTGTTTTATTGTGGAGTAAAACTGTGCTTCACTATGGGTCTAATTCAGACCTGATCACAACGGCAAACTTTTTCTCTGATGGGTAAAACAATGGGGGTAATTCATGCTAAAAAAGTTTCCTGTAAAAGAAGACTAGCCCTGCAGTTACTTACCCTGTGCGATGGATCCAGCGATGAAGGTCCCGGAATTGACGTCAGACAAACGCCCTCCAAATGCCTGGTGGACACACCTGCGTTCGGATCTCCGCGCCTGGAAAACGGTGAGTATCCGCCCCGGAATGCCTCCCCACTGTCAATCTTCTTGCGATCGCGCTAGCCATCACTTTCTTCTTTCTTCTAGTCGTTGCCCAGCGACAGCCGATAACATGTGCAGTGAGAGTTAGATTTGGGTGGGGTGTGTTCAAACTGAAATCTAAATTGCAGTGTAAAAATAAAGCGGCCAGTATTTACCTTGCACAGAAACTAAACAACACACCCAAGTCTAACTCTCTGCACATGTTATATCTGCCCCACCTGCAGTGCACATGGTTTTGCCCATTAGAGAAAGACTTTGCTTTTGCGATCAGGTCTGAATTAGGCCCTATATTTGCTCTTTTCCTCCTATCTTTCTGGAAATTCCACCATATATCCGTAAGGAATTGAGATTTACAAAGCTACTAAAGGATATGGTGACCTTTGTTTAAATTATATAGAACTATTAGGGCTGCATGAGGGGTGGTCTTCAGTATGCCGGCTGTTGGGATCCCGGCGCACAGTATACCGGCGCAGGAATCCCGACAGCCGGCATACCGACACTTATTCTCCCTCGTGGGGGTCCACGACCCCCCTGGAGGGAGAATAAAATAGCCCACCGTGCCTGCAGCGTGGCGAGCCCGCAAGGGGCTCATTTGCGCTCGCCACACTGTCGGTAAGCCGGCGGTTGGGCTCCCGGCGCCAGTATGCTGGTCGCTGGGAGCCCGACCGCCGGCATACCCTACTACACCCTGCATGAGTGGTTTCCCAAACTTTTTATTTGCATCCTTTTGTTGAAGGGATGAGGGAACCTTCTTGGGATTCTTACTTGTTATAGCTGCTCTATTTGCGCACTGAACACTCTACAAACTGTTGCTGCAACAATGTACTGTATATAAAAAACATGTAAACCATTTGGTTGTAGTTTGCATGTACAATATATATTTAAAGATAATTAAGTTGTATTTATCAAAGCTGGGAGAGAGATAAAATTGTGAGATATAAAGTACTACCTAATCAGCTTCTACCTTGCATTTTACATTCTGTGTTTGAAAAATGGCAGAAGCTGATTGGTTGGTACTGTATCTCTCACAATTTTATCTCTCCCCAAGCTTTAATAGAGACAGTACATCCCATAATATAAGTGACCTGAATTGGATTTACTCTTATGAATTATACTATCCAGTTTTATGACTACTGTTAGAAACACAACAAAATATTTAAAATTAAATCTTTTATTAGTTCATACAGATGAGATTTTATAACCTACATCTTAGCTTGAGGACTAATGATTGATGGCGGCTCCCCTTAGGGCTACCTGTATTATTCATATTAACACGAGTGACTCCAATGACTGATTATATACTGTGTATCATCTTTTATTACTTTATTATGACACTATGTGACTTAATTGTACAACACACAACTGTGAATTTTTTTCATTACAAATACTAATGTACCTACATTATCTTTATATGTACAATCCATGATGTCTCAATAAAAATTGTTTTGAAAAAAAACAAACATTTTTTTGTTATATATTTTTGTTATTTGTATCTATTTGAATGGATTGGTTTAGATTTTTTTGCTCTGTCATTGTGCCCATTATTATAAATTCATATGTGAATTACATTTAGCAATTACTAATAAACTATTTTATTGGTATGGAAATAAACATTCTTTTTCCTAGAAAATCCCCACAAATATTGGTAAGTATTCTAACCCCATTCCTAACCTACCCTTTCAGTAGCCTAAACCTAACTGTCCCCTTCAGCAGTCTAACCCTAACCATCCCCTCGTGCTGCCTAACCCTCCCTCTACTGCCTAACCCTAAAACCCATGGTTGGTATTTTGACCATCAGAATTGTGACAGTCAGGATAGTAAATGCCGGGATTCTGACTACATCCACTGATGACAATCACATACAAGCTGGTTTGGGTGCTGAGCGACACAGCAAATAATCAGATATGACAGTAGGGAGGTAGGAGATGGGGAGTAAGTAGAGCTTGCAGTCCCATCCAGGAGAGTATCTTGTCCAGGGGTAGATAGCAGTCACAGCATGTTCCATGCAGTCTGACACCATGTGAGCTCTTGGGCTTGCTGATCGTACTAAATTTTGCAGTACCTTCATATCTGCAAGTACACCAGACACAAGAGTTAAAATATAACATTACAGTATGACTTCACAAATATTCTACTCTAGGTCACTCAACTCAGACAGTGATGTTGTCTCCCAACATTCCAATCCTTAAGGGGGGTACTCACGGAGCGATATTCTAAGCAATCTGACTAGATTGCTTAGAATTTGAGCATTATCGCTCCGTGTGTACCCCCTACAGCGATAGCGATGCGCAGCCCCGCGCATCGCTCTCGCTGGTGCTAGATTGGCCTGCATGCAGGCCAATCTAGCGGGTCGCTCACTTCACCCGCTGGATGAAATGAGCGACCCCCCATTTCCCCCCGCACGCTCAGCACAGATCGCGCTGTGCTGAGCGGCGGGAGAGATGTGTGCTGAGCGGTTCGCTCAGCACACATCTCTCCCGCATCGGCCCGTCTATATGGGCCTTAAGTTTCAGGACTTGGACCTTGTGTCACTGAAGTTCTACAAGATACCCCTCAACCTCTTCTCTATCCTGAAAAAATGTCCCTCCATTGTTACAAGCAAAAGTGGCACCATCTCACAATTGCTCAGTACCAAGCTGGACATATTTCCCAGCATTCCCTTCAGTTGAGACATATGCCCAAGCTGCTGTATGGCAGAACAGCCCATACATACAGTGGGGATCGAAAGTTTGGGCACCCCAGGCAAAAATTCATTTTAATGTGCAAAAAGAAGCCAAGGAAAGATGGAAAAATCTCCAAAAGGCATCAAATTACAGATTAGACATTCTTATAACATGTCAAAAAAAAGTTTGATTTTATTTCCATCATTTACACTATCAAAAGAACAGATAACAAAAAATGGCATCTGCAAAAGTTTGGGCACCCTGCAGAGTTAATACCTTGTACTGCCCCCTTTGGACAGCTGAGACCTGGCAGTGTCATGGATTGTTCTCAATCATCGTCTGGAAAGACCAGGTGATGTCAATCTCAAAGGTTTTAAAAGCCCAGACTCATCTGACCTTGCTTCAACAATCAGCACCATAGGTTCCTCTAAGCAGTTGTGTAGAACACTGAAACTGAGACTAGTTGACGCTCACAAAGTAGGAGAAGGCTATAAGAAGATAGCAAAGCGTTATCAGATGCCCATATCCTCTGTTCGGAATGTAATTAAGAAACGGCAGTCATCAGGAACAGTGGAAGTTAAAGCAAGATCTGGAAGACCAAGAAAAATATCAGACAGAACAGCTCGCAGGATTGTGAGAAAAGCAAGTCAAAATCCACGTTTGACTGCACGATCCCTCCAGGAAGATCTGGCAGACACTGGAGTTGTGGTACACTATTCCACTATAAAGAGATACTTGTACAAATATGGTCTTCATGGAAGAGTCATCAGAAGAAAACCTCTTCTACATCCTCACCACAAAAATCAGCATTTGAAGTTTGCAAATAAACATATAGACAAGCCTGATGCATTTTGGAATAAAGTTCTGTGGACCGATGAGGTTAAAATAGAACTTTTTGGCCGGAATGAGCAAAGGTACGTTTGGAGAAGGAAGGGCACAGAATTTAATGAAAAGAACCTCTGTCCAACTGTTAAGCATGGGGGTGGAACAATCATGCTTTGGGGTTGTATTGCAGCCAGTGGCACAGGGAACATTTCACGAGTAGAAGGAAAAATGGATTCAATAAGATTCCAGCAAATTTTGGACGCTAACTTGATGCCATCTGTGAAAAAGCTGAAGGTAAAGAGAGGCTGGCTTCTACAAATGGATAATGATCCTAAACACACCTCAAAATCCACGGTGGATTACATCAAGAGGCGTAAACTGAAGGTTTTGCCATGGCCTTCACAATCTCCTGACCTCAACATAATTGAAAATCTATGGATAGACCTTAAAAGAGCAGTGCATCACAGACAGCCCAGGAATCTCAAAGAACTGGAAGACTTTTGTAAGGAAGAATGGGCGAAGATACCCCAAACAAGAATTGAAAGACTCTTGGCTGGCTACAAAAAGCGTTTACAAGCTGTGATACTTGCCAAAGGGGGCAGTACAAGGTATTAACTCTGCAGGGTGCCCACACTTTTGCAGGCGCCATTTTTTGTTTTCTGTTCTTTTGAAAGTGTAAATGATGGAAATAAAATCAAACTTTTTTTTGACATGGTATAAGAATGTCTAATCTGTAATTTGATGCCTTTTGGAGATTTTTACATCTTTCCTTGGCTTCTTTTTGCACATTAAATGGAATTTTTGCCTGGGGTGCCCAAACTTTCAATCCCCACTGTAAATCAGAGCAGTTAGGATGTAGGTTATCTTCCAATTAATCTAAGCAATTCCTAAGGGCCTTGACATTTTAGTGAATCAAATATAGTTTCAAAAGAATAGAAAATAGAATTTGCTTGACTGTGCCACACTTTTTGCAACTTTCAACCAATGGAGCAAGCAGTGGCTCCAGTTATTCTACCAGTGCACTGCAATTGAAAATGGACACAACAAAAACCCTACAGGCAAGGAGTGTTGAATGTGGGAGGGGTTTAAATTGTCAATGCAGTGTATGAAAAATTATTATATTAAAAAGCTAAAAACAAGGACAAGTACCTACCAGCCACATCTAATTTAGTAGATGCTATTATAAAATAGAGAGCATTGCATTGACAGATAAACAATATGCAGAGAATTCTAGTGGGCAATAAACAATACAGCATTGTAGTGACCAAAATACAATACACAGACTAATTTACTGACTGATACACCATACACAGAGTAAAGCAGGACTCATTCTCTAACACAATTTGGAAACTTATGCCTCGAGTACCTATAGAGCAATCCCCATGTACGAACAAATAATATTTCTATGTTTGCGGAAGCTGGAAGAAAGCAATATTGTGTAATATATTAAACTTTTATGAACTGTCAAACATATATTTTTGTTATAGAAAGGCTGGAACCAATTTTTTTATTGAATAGTATAGTGAATACCGGCAGCTACATGAGTCCCAGAGGCTGCATACAGATACACAGTGATGGCCAGCAGATCAGTCTATTATTGAATTCCTGAGTAGACCTACATTTATGTAGGATGGCCGCAGGAAGTGAGACACCGGATCTGCTGTTACTGTGTATGGCAGTGGTTCCCAAACTTTTTTGAATCACGGCGCCCTAGAATATAAGAATTTTTTTCACGGCACCCCTAGGCCAAAAATTTCTTATTGAGAAATTTAGAAAGAAATATTACATTAAGTAGATCGCGTTTATATGTCATCCTTAGGGTCAGTTGTGTGGTAAGGGACAAGATTTGCTTCTGTTTGGCCACATATTTTATGACTGGAAGCCACCAGCACTGGTTTTGCCTATTATATTGACCATGAATAATTTGAATTGGTCCTGGACCACCAACCCAGGGCACCCCTTCAAGTGTCCCGAGGCACCCCAGGGAGACACGGCACACAGTTTGGGAACCTCTGGTGTATGGGATCAAAAATGTTGGCAGAGGCATGCCACGAAAGTGGTCCTGACACACCTGCATTTTTACTGCCAATCTCCATTACCCCCCAAATGGCCCATGACTTTCAGTTACTTTGCAAATAAATCCTCTCTGCAATCGTCACTGCATCCGACACTCACCTTTTAAATCTACACTACATCATGTCACATCGGTTATCTTTCTTATTACACAGGTTCTCTTCTTGAGGCAGAGAGGTGAAAGTAGGTAATTCCTTTTCTGGCACAAAAGTTCAAGGATAGGCAAATAAAGTTTTTATGAAATGAGTCACACTTCTAGGGCAACTAAATACCACTTTCAAAAGCGATAAGCAATACTGTGATAATACAAGAACAAAATACAATGGAAAATAATAATAATTTGCTGTTACAGAAAATTATTCACAATGGCATTTATATGCTCACAGCTGACTCAAATAAAGATTTAATTTTTCTGCAGCTGCTTCCGTCTTCTTACTATAAATAAACAGGGCCAGTTCCGGGGCTTCTTGCGCCCCGGGCGGCATTAGGGGGTGTGGCTTCATACATGGGGCGTGGCCAGTTCCGCCCCCTGCACTGTAGTAGGATGTGCGGTGCGCGATGACGTCATCGCGCACCGCACAGCAAAGGTCCTCTCCACGAAGGAAAACTAGACGCTAAGCGTCTAGTTCCCTTCGTGGAGAGGACTTTTGCTGTGCGGTGCGCGATGACGTCAACGCGCACCGCACATCATTACAGTTAAGGTCCTCTCCAGGAAGGAAAACTAGACGCGTAGCGTCTAGTTTCCCTTCACAGCGGGGCAGCGGGGGGCACCACAGCAGCAGCAGATCTTGCCATGGTGCGGCGCCCTCCGGAAGGCGCCAGCGCCCTCCGGAAGGCGGCGCCCCGGGCAAAAGTCCTGCTTGCCCTTGGCAAAATCCGCTACTGTAAATAAAGTATGGTTAGTAAACTCAAAGGAATAAAAAACATTTAGCAAATATATAGATCTATACTAAATACTTATCAAGTACCTAATAAACAGTTTATTGGTACTGGCCAGGCACGAAAAGTTTGTGCACACAATTTAACCTGAAGCACACTATGATTGAGGTGGTCCTTCTCTGCAGTAATTAAAGCAGGATGGGTGCCCTCTCAGTGACTCACTTGACTCCCAAATCCTGTACTGACTGAGCTGTGCCCGATGATTCATTGACCTTGTATGTTGCTAGCCCAGGACTGGTTATATTAAGCCGCTCATAACTTTATTGTGATTACATAAACCTTTTACTTAAGCTAGCTTATCACTAAATAAAACCACACCACACACTGAAATAAAGACACGGACACAGTAGCTGGAGTTAAAGGTCAGACGATGTTTATTAATCGCTGACCAACTCTTTAAACTAATAATTGAGGCCGAATTAGAATTGAATTGAATATATATTAACTTTAGTTTGGAGGATGGCAAACAGAAAACCGCTGCCAAACACCAGCACCCGTCACCTAGATGACAAACCACCAAACCAAGGAGGGGAGTACACATACCCCGCCTCCTTCCCGCATAACCCGCATTGTGCTGGCCTTACCCCTCTTTCTCTGGCAAACGTTCGGTTCCCGCAGGGGAACGTCTAAATGTCCAACCGCAAGAAAAGGACACACCTGCCGTCCATTTAAAGAGGGAGCCCCACAATGACCACTTATGCCTGTGTGACAGCTGGTTGGCAGCGATTTCCCGCCAATCTGGCTTTCAATAGCCCACAGCAAGAACAAAAAACGTAGACGCATTCTGGGAGGGCGGGCGGGCATAAACTGAAAGGCAAGAGGGAGTCTAGCAAGATGGCCACCCCCTATATACTAACCTAAGACCCTCCTCTTCATCCTGATGCACAACCCCTTAAACCAATAGGAAAAAACCAACCGGGAAAACTGATCTGCCTAGCAACTGCTTAGTCATTTAACAACCAATCACAAAAAGTTGATCGCTTATATGGCCTCAGGCTTATGCAGCCTTCAGCTTATCTAAGCCGCTCATAACTTTATTGTGATTACATAAACCTTTTACTTAAGCTAGCTTATCACTAAATAAAACCACACCACACACTGAAATAAAGACACGGACACAGTAGCTGGAGTTAAAGGTCAGACGATGTTTATTAATCGCTGACCAACTCTTTAAACTAATAATTGAGGCCGAATTAGAATTGAATTGAATATATATTAACTTTAGTTTGGAGGATGGCAAACAGAAAACCGCTGCCAAACACCAGCACCCGTCACCTAGATGACAAACCACCAAACCAAGGAGGGGAGTACACATACCCCGCCTCCTTCCCGCATAACCCGCATTGTGCTGGCCTTACCCCTCTTTCTCTGGCAAACGTTCGGTTCCCGCAGGGGAACGTCTAAATGTCCAACCGCAAGAAAAGGACACACCTGCCGTCCATTTAAAGAGGGAGCCCCACAATGACCACTTATGCCTGTGTGACAGCTGGTTGGCAGCGATTTCCCGCCACCAAGGTTTTCCAAACCGCCACCGCCATCCGCAAACAGAACCTTAACCAACCAGAAACTAACTAGCTCTAACGAAAAAGACCGAAAATATCTTCCAGAAAAAACTGCACTCCTTCCGGAGAAAGGTGAACCCCATCGTCTCTATAGAACTGCCTGTTCCGCAGCACCAGCAGAGGATGCTTAATTGCCACTCCGCCTATGGCCTTGACAAACAGAGACACCGTCGAGTTCACCTTTTTGCGTGCTTTCTCCAGCGCCGAGAAACGCACCGCACCACGCCAATGGAAACGGGGCACCATTTCCGACCAGACAATGCATACCCCAGGCCAGTGACAACGTATCGCCACCACATCCGCCTTTATAGACAAAATCAAGTCTATGCCTTTAACTCGGCCCAGATCATTACCACCCAGATGAATGATAATACAACTGGGGCGACCCCAGCGGCGCTCCCTAGAAAAAAGGACGCGCAACAAATCACCCCATAACATGCCCCTAACACCTAACCATCTAAATTGCCGGGACCCAAAAATCTCAGTCGCCCTAGATGCCATGGGATGTTTCTCCGCCCAAAAAACATATGAATGACCAACCATCCATATGTGGTCTCCAAAATTGCTGACAGCTGTAAAAGAAAATATCCTAATGTCAGATTATGCACATAATCTGTAACTTAAACACAACGTAACCAATAAAACCCAAGTGAAGGAGAAAACTCAAAAAACCTCCCGTGGACCTTGGTAGAACAGCCAATTGAAATTAGGCCCCCTCGGAGGAAAAATTTTAAAAATTCGCTTCACACCCTCGATTCCTGAACGGTAAGCGTTCAAAAACCGACGAGTAAACACGTTTTTGGGTTAGCGCAACAGGCGCACTTATAACTTATCTATACGGACATAGGACTTATAGGAGGCCGACTTCCAGCGACCCAACTCCCGAATAGCCGCTGGTGATGAACCAGCGGCCGCCGCATGGGTAGCCGCCCCAATCCGAAAGGAATGAGTACCGAAGTCCGCCTCCTGCAAGCCCAACGCCGTCAAACATTTCTTGAACACCGATGAGAACTGAAACTTTGTCAGAGGGTCCAACTGCGCGTGCACCAGCAACTGGTTGCCCCCCGGAGGTCTTAACCGCACATACTCTTGCGTCAACCGCAGCGGGCAAACGCCCATACCTCCCTGAGCCTCCAAGGACAACCAGCGACCCCGACCTGTTTGATCTGTCTTGGACCGCACAATCCTACAGAGCAACAGGCCCTCCTGCAAGCGCACATTCTCGTAGAGCAGACCCGATTCCCGGGACGCCTTGCTGCTCGCCACTAGCTCGCTCACCCGAAAAGCCCCGAAAAAGGCAAGGGCATACGCGCTACTAAACAATGCCACCTCAAATTCCGAGGACGCAATCCGAGGTAGCACACGCAGCAATTCCGCTAGCAGCTGCAACGTTATAGGCCTACGTGAATCCGCAGGCGCCGGGTGCAACCTAGCCCAACCTTTCAGCGCTCTGGAAAGGACAAACGACCCCGTGGGGTCCGTTGTCCCGTGGAGTCGCGAGTGAAAGGCGATGCCCGCAAGGGCAGTAGCCATGGCCGCTTTTGACCTACCGTTTTGGTAATGCTCCCAAACAAAGGTCAACAGGGCGTCGGCCGAGGACTCACCTGCTACCCCGTACCTACTCTGAAAGGCTGACCAATCCCGCCATGCAGCATCATACGCTCGTAGCGTAGAGGGAGCCAGTGCACACCTGGCCAACGCCGTTAGACCGCTTCGACCATCTGCCAGACAGAAGGTGGGCACTGTAACCCCTCTGCCTCCGCTCCCGGAACCAACGTCCTGAATCTGTCAAACTGGAACCGGGACAATGCATCCGCAATTCCATTGTCAACTCCAGGTACGTGGCGAGCCCTAAAATTAATATTGCGCTGCAAACAAACCAACACTAAATGCCTTAGCAATCGCAGCGCCTGCGGAGATGAGGAACGCTGGTTATTAATCGCATGCACTACCCCTAAGTTGTCGCAAAGAAACAAAATGTCCCTATTTGCGAACCGTCCGGCCCATAACTCAAGCGCCACTAAGATCGGGAACAATTCCAGCAGAAGCAGGTTCTTGGTAAACCCACGCGTTACCCAAGATGCCGGCCAGGCCGCAGCGCACCATGAGCCAGCGAAGAACGCGCCGAAACCTCGACTGCCTGAAGCATCCGTGAACAACTGCAGCTGCTTACTGGAACAACAAGGAGCGGGCCACAACACTTCCCTGTTGAAGGACACCAGGAACGAGACCCAAATCCGCAAATCATCCTTGATCTCGCGGGAAAGGTACACGGAGTGATTCTGTCGAACCGTCCCCGCGGTGGCCCGCTCAAGTTTGCGACAGAAAATCCTACCCATGGGGATAATCCGACACGCAAAATTGAGAGAACCAAGCAAGGACTGCACCTGTTTAAGCCGAACCCTGCGTTTTCCTAAACAGTCTGTAATCAAACCCAATAGTTTCCGCACCTTATCCTCGGGCAAGCGACAGCACCCCCCTACCGTGTCAATCTCGATACCTAAATAGCTAAGACAAGTGCAAGGACCCTCGCACTTATCCTGCGCAACCGGTACCCCTAAAGCGCAGAATAACGACCTGGCCACCGAGAGAATGTCCCCACAGACCGAACTGTCTCCGGGGCCTACAAAAAGAAAGTCATCCAGGTAGTGAGCCACCCCCATCTGCCCGGAGGCGGTCTGGACGCACCAGTGCAAAAACGTGCTAAAGCACTCAAAGTAGGCGCAGGAGACAGAGCAACCCATGGGGAGACACCGATCGACGTAGAATTCGCCCCCTATTTTGAAACCCAGAAACCGCAGGGAATCTGGGTGTAGCGGGAGTAGCCGAAAGGCCGACTCCACGTCCAATTTTGCCAACAGACTCCCCGGACCACAATCCCGCACTAATCGCAGCGCGTCGTCAAACGACTGATATCGAACTCTGCATTGGGCTTCCGGGATAGCGTCGTTGACCGACAGCCCCGGCGGGTGCGACAAGTGCTGTATCAAACGAAACTTACCTATGGCCTTCTTGGGCACTACCCCTACTGGGGAAATGCACAAGGAGGGCAACGGGGAAAAGGGCGTAGGGCCCAGCCATGCGCCCCAGCCCAATCTCCCCGTCAACCTTCCGCCGGACTTCCTGCGGGAATTCCCGAGCCGATCTCAAATTCTGGCGTGCAACCACATACACCGAATCCGGGATTGGCAAACGAAAACCGTGCTGAAAGCCCTGCAAGAGAAACGATGCCGCCGACTCATCGGGGTACAAGGTAAGCCAGCGCTGCAACTCGGGAACTACAATCGGGGAGAAGGCCTTACTTGCCAATTCCACCGGCCTCGGTGGAAGCGGCAGGCTTACCGCCTGTCGCCGCGGTGCATTCCTTGGCCGGGTGACTGGCTCCGCACAACCTGCATGAGTGGCGAAAACGACAGCCCGTTCCTTTGCCGCATTTGCCGTCGTTGTAGGCAAAGCACTTGCCTTTTCCCGTCAATCGAGAAGCCACCGCCCCGGCCGCCCCGGGCTTCTTGGCCGTGACGTCCGGGGTGGGTTTGACCTGCTGCGTGACCTCCAACCACACCTCAACATCCTTAAAACCCGCGGGCAGGGTGGGGTTGCCATCCTGATTGCGACAAAACTTCTCGTCGTAATCCCGCCACGCGGAACCCTTGGATTTTAAGTACATATCGTGTACTAAAAACAAATATTTCACCAAGTTGGCATACTCCGCGGGACGCGATTCCGTGTAGCAAGCCATGAACACCAAAAACCCACGCAGCCACTGGTGAAAATTGCGAAACGCATTTTCCCCAATACCACCCGGTTTCTTGGCCGCGTCAAAACCCTGCCGCATTTCCTCTGTAAGGGTGAATATGTCTACATACTTCCCCTTACGTATTTTTTCCCGCATGCGCTTACGAACCCCTCTTGTCACTGCCGTGTTGGCGCAATGTACCATCTCGCCGTAACGGGGAGGGTCGGAGGGGACCACCTGCGCAGGAGCGGCCACCTTGTGCGCCTCCTTGGCCATTCGCCGCGCGATGAGCCTAGCTAATTTACGCGGGCGCCGCGGAGAGCCGGATGATACGCTGCTAGAAGACGAGGAACTACAAGTTGAAACGTGTAAAGGAATATTTAGCTCACCGGAGTTTGAAGGACCCGGAACCGCGTCGTCCGCTGCACCCGCCTCCGCTGATGGCCGTACCTCCACGTTCGCAGTCGCGCTTGTCCGTGACCTTCGCCTCGTGACGGGCGTAGCCCCTGAATTAGACGGAACCTGCAAGGGAGAAAAAGAGGGGACAACCGGCACCGGGGGAACCAGAACATCATTAACACTTGTCCGCAAATGCGGAGGCGGAGAGCCCGTCCCCCCGTTCCGTGGCGGATGGCCGCCCGGCAGCTGCAGGGAGGGGGCCCCCGCCGAGGTGTACCCGATCGACTGCGTAAAGGCTGACCCGCTCACTGCACCGAAACTCGCGGGGTAAGACGGCCGCCACGCCGTATGCGGCGGGCAGCCGCCCGCCCCCGCCCATCCGTATGACGCCGGAAGGAACTGAGGGGGCGCCGCGAGAGGGGGCCAACTCTGTGCCACCTGATACCCACCGCCCGGTGCTTGCCCTGACTGCAGGCCCGCAAAGGCCGGCAAGGGCACCGCGACTCGGGGGCCACCGACCGACCACGTGGACTGCACGCCGGCGCCCGCGCTGGCCCCGTGCGGGGAAAACTGTGTGCCGGACACCGTCATGAAGCCCATGGAAGGCATGCTGGCGGCTAAGGGGAATGCTGGAGCCGGAGGCCACGCAAAACCCCCGGGGAAGGACTGGCTCCCCGCGAAGCCTTGCTGCGCTGCTACCGAAAGCGCCCCGCCGGGCGTCATATAAGCCGCCGAGACGGATGTCTGTGTGGACCCAAACTGAAAAGGACCGGGAAGGGCGTGGAGAGGGGTTTGAAAACCGACGAGCGGGGGCGCCGTTAATGGCGTCGGGGCGTCTGACACCCAGGAGGAGCCCGAGCAGGCCACCGAGGCCGGGGGAAAACCCTGCCATGTGACTGCCGCCAGGGCGGGTGTGGCGGCCGCCGCTGCCACGTCCCCCGCCCCGGCGACACTAGGCCCAAACGGCCCAATATTATTTAAATTGAGGTGCGGTGTGCTAAACCCCCCGCTTGAGGGGGGTAGTATGGGGCCCTGTATTGTCCCGGGGACAGCGGGAGCCGCTACCCGCTGCCCTGGGCTCATATCCCCCAGCTGCATATTGACCCCCCCTCGCCCCCCGCAGCTCTGCCGCGGCCGTCCGGCACAGCTTGTGCCCCCAGGACGCCGCCGAGAGCCGACCGCGGGGATGGAGGAGGAGGGCCGGAGGCACTTATGGAAGGAGGGAGGGAAGTCGTTTCGCCCGCGGGAGACGCCGGGGAGCGCGGCCCAGCCGGACCGCGCGCACCCGCGCCACGTGCAGAGCGGCCGCCGGCCGCCGGAGGGGAAGTGCTGCAGACGCCCGAGGCAGGAGGGAGAGGAGAGGCCCGTCCCGCTGCGAGCGCCGGGACGCACGGCCCGGCCGAGCCGCGCGCGTCGGCACCACGTGACGAGCGGCCGCTGGCCGCCCGTCTCCGTGCGGCAGGGGAGCGGGCTGTAACTGCCCGTCCCCGCCGCCTGTCTGAAACAGGGGGAAGTCCTCTCTGTGGCGCAACGCTCGGGGAGCGGGAGCGGAAGGCGCTCCCCGCATCCACGAGGCGCCGGGGGGGGGGAGCTGCACGTTTTGGACGAGGCATGGCAGAGGGGGGAGAATCTGCAAAAGTATACAATGACACGCAGAGAGGGGGCACAGCACTGTATAATGCCCTAGAGAAGGCAAATGAAATTCAAAAAAAACAAAACAAAAACAATTTACAGGCAGTGAAAATAAGCAATAGTACTTATCCTTCCTGGGGCATAAACTGAAAGGCAAGAGGGAGTCTAGCAAGATGGCCACCCCCTATATACTAACCTAAGACCCTCCTCTTCATCCTGATGCACAACCCCTTAAACCAATAGGAAAAAACCAACCGGGAAAACTGATCTGCCTAGCAACTGCTTAGTCATTTAACAACCAATCACAAAAAGTTGATCGCTTATATGGCCTCAGGCTTATGCAGCCTTCAGCTTATCTAAACTCAATTGTTTAAGGAGAATATGAAGTTGCTCTTGGTACCCTCTCCAGTACCAAATATGGGCAACCGCTGCACAAATATACTAGATCCTCATTAACATACAGTATCTATAATGGTAATAACTGAAGCCAACTATGGTTAAACTGCATAAATATAAATTGGCATAAAGTTTATCATTCACTCCTAGGAAGGTAACTGTAAGTGATAATGTTAAGTCATACCCTCCAACTGTACCTTTTTAATAGGTACAGTACCTTTTTTTATGGTCTGTACCTATTTTTGGCTCTCCAAACTTCCATTGAAAGTATAGGAAAATGGGCGTGACCACGCCCCCCCTTTACCCATGACCACGCCCCTTTTTCTAATTTGTACCGATTTTTGTGTGTAAAATGTTGGAGGGTATGCTAAGTGGGTGACTAGAAATCTACCATTGCACTGTTTCAGTTCTCAGAAAGATAGCTTTAAGTGCTGAAATAACAGTGTATCTGTCCCTTGCTTCTAAAATGCAGCCCTGGAGAAGCTAAATGAGTGTAAAATCCTTTTCAGTGCACAATTATAGTTCACTATGCTGTAGAACAAGTTGGGTTCCTTAATGCCGGTGGTCGGGAGGCATTCAGAATACTGACCATGGCATCCCGACAGCGAGAATCCAGACAGGGGGAAGGTAAGTATACTGACCTGAACTATGGTCCATAGGATCAGCTGTTTAGCACCTTCAGGGAGGAGGACTGCATTTTTTCCCCAGCCACAGGTCTCTGCTGTCAGTCACTGTGTGAGGAGGCGGCTCCAGGGGGGAAACACAGGAAGTCTGCCTCTGGCAGCCGAGAGAAGTAAGTCCCAATCAGTGCAGCCCACAGTCTCACCCTGCACACTAGTGCCGGTTCTCTCTCAAGCCTTGCTCAGTCGATCAGTCTGCACCAGCTACCTTAAGTTTATACCTCTCAGACTGTACCACACTCTCCTTTCTTCACTGTTACCTCAGGAGATTCCTCTCACCCTCTGGATAAATCACTCTGCCCCTCTCCTCAGAGACAGATCACACCCTGCTCTGTATAACTCCACCCCTGTGTATCTCCAGTAACTTTAGTGTACCAACAGTTTATTTTTAATAAGTGTCCATATACTGTATGCACAGTAATGCCCATACACATCAATACATGTGGTTACACTACTGGGGTATCACAATTGTAGCACATGTGCAGTGCGACTAAGATGCATACCCTACAGCTGCACCACTGCTACAGTGAAATGCATCATCAGCATTATTTCTCCATACTGTAGGAATATTTTACTTTATTATATTTCTTTGCATGCTCATGGGCTGTTGATTCTTCCGCTCTTCCTTGCTCTGAGTCACCAGGGTTAGAGAAACTTGTACAACATTCCTGCCACTAGAAGCAAATTTCTACTCTCTGCTGTTCACTTCCTCAGGCACATGGCAGAAAGCAGAAGCCAACATGCATCTCTGTACAGACTCTACCTGGCAATTCCTGTGGCAGGCGCCCGGACAGGCTGCATGTGTTTCTTGCTTGAGTCCATCTGTTCTCTGGTTTATCGGTAATCTCTGAGGGTCAGGATTCTATTTAATTTGATTTTGTACAGGATCTTATGTATTTCATGTTTATGTGCTCTTAATAAAATGGTGGTACACTATCAAAATGTTTCTTTTTTTAATACTGTGGGATATGGCATACTCTGAATGGTGTGGCGTTCCATACAGAATATATGGATGAGAGTTAATAGAGACATTGTTGCACATGGATGAGAACCTAGAGATACATTATACTTATCCTATATAATAAAAGGCTAATGCTGCTTCTCACCTCTGTGGGGGAATTCAAGTGTTTTGCGAGCCAACAGCCACTAGGTGGTGCCCAATGGAGCAATTCAAGTGTTGCTCTGTTCAGGCACGCACAGCCACCGTCGGTGACATTGCTGTTATGTTGTTTCATCATTTTGACAGGCTGTTAACTAGTTTGAAGAAACTTTGGTTCATAGACCCGTATTGATGACAACACAGTGACTAATCAAGAAAGACTTTGGACTGTTTACTCTGGACTCATTTAAGGGAGGTATTTTTCATTTTTTATACGTGATTTTGACCTGTATTTATGTCAGTAGTGCCCTAGTACTTTTCTCCCCTTTTCTTTAATTCTTACAGTATGTACAGTACAGTACCTACACTTGACTATTTTAAGAGAAACTTTATAGCATTTAAACCCCATTTTTCATTAAAAAAAGGTGACTGAATTCTTGAATTAAGATTATGGGAAGATATGTGCATGGGTCTGGTGGGCAGGATGCATTTCTTAGGCTATTAGGAATAAAGGTTAGGATATTCCCTTGATTTAATGGTTTGAGGATTGTGCAGCCTACAGGTATAGGAGGAGGGGGGGTTATATGTTGGTTCTTAGGGGTAAATTTACTAAAGCTTCTAAAACAGATAACTGGTGATGTTGCCCATCACAACCAATCAGATGCTGTCTCTGAGTTCTCTTTTAGAAAATGATAGACAGCATCTGATTGGTTGCTATGAGCAACATCACCAATTCGCTGTTTCAGAAGCTTTAGTAAATGTACCCCTTATAATCTGGATATGGGAGAGATCATCCTCTTTCCTGTCAGAGTTCCCAGTCCACTCTGCCTTGTTTTCTGCTTCCCTGATGATATGTTATTTTGCAATTTGTTTCTAATTTTATTTTTTGTATTGTTTTTCTTATTTTCAGGTTCTTCACTGGTTATTGGGAAATAATTCAGTAGTCTGAATAGTAAGATTATAAAACATCTCTCCTTTTGAAGTAAGGCAAAGTGTCCTGCCCTTGAGAGGGAACCTGGCTATGTCCATTAATAACTGTCAGTCTGGCTCAGGAAGGGGGTGTGGTTTTCCTGCACTCCGCCCCTCTCCTCAGAGACAGATCACACCCTGCTCTGTATAACTCTGCCCCTGTGTATCTCCAGTAACTTTAGTGTACCAACAGTTTATTTTTAATAAGTGTCCATATACTGTATGCACAGTAATGCCCATACACATCAATACATGTGGTTACACTACTGGGGTATCACAATTGCAGCACATGTGCAGTGCGACTAAGATGCATGCCCTAAAGCTGCACCACTGCTACAGTGAAATGCATCATCAGCATTATTTCTCCATACTGTAGGAATATTTTACTTTATTATATTTCTTTGCATGCTCATGGGCTGTTGATTGTTCCGCTCTTCCTTGCTCTGAGTCACCAGGGTTAGAGAAACTTGTACAACATTCCTGACACTAGAAGCAAATTTCTACTTTCTGCTGTTCACTTCCTCAGGCACATGGCAGAAAGCAGAAGCCAACATGCATCTCTGTACAGACTCTACCTGGCAATTCCTGTGGCAGGCGCCCGGGCAGGCTGCATGTGTTTCTTGCTTGAGTCCATCTGTTCTCTGGTTTATCGGTAATCTCTGAGGGTCAGGATTCTATTTCATTTGATTTTGTACAGGATCTTATGTATTTCATGTTTATGTGCTCTTAATAAAATGGTGGTACACTATCAAAATGTTTCTTTTTTTAATACTGTGGGATATGGCATACTCTGAATGGTGTGGCGTTCCATACAGAATATATGGATGAGAGTTAATAGAGACATTGGGGTATATTTACTAAGGTCCCGATTTTGACCGAGATGCCGTTTTTACTTCAAAGTGTCATCTCGGTAATTTACTAAGCAAAAATCACGGCAGTGATGAGGGCATTCGTAATATTTTGGAAGTCCTAGGAAAAAATCACGAATCAATACACCATCAGTCAAATACGCCTGCAATTTGGTAGAAATCGGGAATTTACTAAAAAGTGCAAATCACAAACACTGCCGACAATAGCCAAACACTGCCGTGCAGAAATACAAATCGTAAAAAAGTGCTAAAAAAAAACAGACCTGCTTTTTTATCCCGTGTTTGGATAGGCATGCAGGGATCCATGAGATCCGTGCATGTTTATCAGTGGGAAGGGGATGGGAAAGTGTTAATTTTTTGAAAAAAAATTGCGTGGGGTCCCCCCTCCTAAGCCAAACCAGCCTCGGGCTCTTTGAGCCGGTCCTGGTTGCAAAAATCAGGATTTTGGTACTTACCGATAAATCCCTTTCTCCGATTCCACAGGGGCCACTGGAGCGTAGTTACAATGGGGAAATAGTAGGCAGTAATTGGGAGCTGGCACTTTAAAATTCTAACACTGTGGTTAGCACCTCCCCTACTATCTCCCCTCCAAGCCAGTCTACGTAAAACTGTGCCCGAGGAGAGCTGGAATAAACAAACCTTAAGGTAGAGGAGGTTAATGACGCCCTGTAAACCAGGATAACCCAAACCAAACCTGGAACAGAACCTGACAAAAACCAGGCTAGCCTGAAGTCAACAAGCAGTCATATGGTGATCTGCAAATCGTTACGCAAAAAACCAAGGAGGAACAGCGCTGGGCGGGCGTCCAGTGGCCCCTGTGGAATCGGAGAAAGGGATTTATCGGTAAGTACCAAAATCCTGATTTCTCCTTCATCCACTAGGGGCCACTGGAGCGTAGTTACAATGGGGACGTCCCAGAGCTCCCAAAACGGGTGGGAGAGCGCTGAGAGTCCTGTAAAACCGCTCGGCCAAACTGTGATGCAGAGGCCGCAAAAGTGTCAAACTTGTAGAATTTGACAAAACGAATGTCGGTCCGACCCAGTCGCCGCCCGACATAAAGTATTCGTGGAGACCCCACGGGCAGCTGCCCACAAAGGTCCCACAACGCGCGTAAAGTGCGCTGAAATGGAAAACGGAGGCTCTCGAGCAACCGCCAAGAAGACTGTCTGATGGTCAGATGTATCCAATAGCCCAGCCTATGCTGGGACCCCTGCTATTTAGTACGGGAGCCTCGTACAGAACAAAGAGGAAAAACACTTTGTCAAATAGCCTAAGATCTCTGTAGAGAGAGTCGGCGAGCCCTGACAACATTCAAAGAGGACTGAAAGACACTAGTGTCAGATTTATATGAAAAACGGACATCCCCACTGGAAGGGACGACCGCTGAGGCCGAAGCTCAGCCGGGGGAGATGTCAATAGAGTGCTCCCTGAAAAAGAGCACGAAGTTACGGCCGGGGGAGTTGTCAATAGAGTGCTCCCTGAAAAAGAGCACGAATTTACGGCCGCTAGGTCAATCTCTTTTGGAAGAAAACCGGAAAAAAAAGGAAGAAACCTAAAATTCAGGTCAATGTGGTTTGAAGCACAGCCGAGCAAAACCTCCCAGAGAAACTAAGGATGGCGGCTGAAAGGTAACTGAAAGAAGGGGAAAACCCCTTTTTTCCTTATTATGTCCCTTAAAGTTTTCCAAAAGTGGCAAAAGCGAGAAGAGGTAACAGACTTCTGAAATCGGGGCCCAGTAGGCCTAACCGAACTAGGGAACTCTTCCCTTCTGAGGTCTCGTGAACAGTCACACGGTCAAACGAAACCAGCGTAAGATGAACAAAGAAAAGGACCCTGTTGAAGCCCCGTCGAGGTAGGAGCCAAGGCTCCTCTACTGACAACAGGTGTAGCTGTATCTTCAAATCATGCTAGGCCCAACCAGAGCCACCGAGAGGACTAGTACGCATATTCCCCTCCTGTGTTATCGACCGTGATGTAGAAATAGAAAAGGAGGCAGGATAGAATAACCCGAAACTCCCAGGAACCCTGAGGGCATCCTCGGCTATTGCCGCCAGAGCTCACGTCCGAGAGTAGTAAAGGGTTAAAGAGTCAGTCAGAACGCCCTGAGGTCGATCCGAAATCTCCGCCTACAGCGGACCAGCTGACAAAACTCCGGGGGATGTTCCCTCATCCGGGAGTTTGACCTGGTGGAAAGAAGATTGTTGTCCTCCGCTCAGAGGGGAGTGTAGGCGACCACTCATTACGTCGCAGCCTGACTGTGTTGAGAAAACGTCTATGAGGAGCATAAATTGGATCTGTGTCGAACCAGAAGCTTCTGGATCCTCCAGACATTCAGAATCCCCTAATGTACAGAGTGGGATAGTAGCAGTAGATTGTCCCATTAGGGAACCAACGTCACCTCCTGCCTTTGAAAAAGAGTTATTCTGCGAACTTCCTGAACCCTGTGGGATCGGAAGAGAGAACGAAAGGAAAGGACTGACAGTGAAAATGAGAATCCTGTAATGCGAATCTGAGAAAAGCCTGACGAGGAAAACCAACCGAAATCAGTAAACAGGCATCTCTGAAGACAAGGGACACGTAAAACTCCCTTTCTTGTTTAAACTAGCAATCACCGACTGAAAGGATTCTAAGGCCAGAATAGGCCTGGCCGAGCCAACTGGCTTCGGAACGTGAAAAGAAAACAAAGGCCTGAGAACTGTCCCGATTCAAAAACAGGGATCAACACCCTCTGCGGTTAGAAGCATATGGAGCACCGCCTGCAGTATGACTCTCTTGTCATCGTAAATCGGCCGATCCATGCCGAGTGACTCCTGAGACGGTTGTACCCCAAATCTAGTCTGTAACCGCCCAAGCCTTCTCCCACCGACCTGCGCCTACCCTGGGACCCTCCAGGTGGTAGGAAAGTCTGACCTGTAGTGGGTGTATAGGATGACCTAAAATCAGACTGGACCGAGGATGTTGAACCTCTGCTTCAGCCTTTTTACCCTGAGATCCCCTGGCTACTGAGATATCTCCCGTGTGGAGTCGAAAGCTTGAAAGGGCACGGAAAAATCTAAAGGAAAAACCGGTAAAGGTCTGTCTTGGAGCTGGAGCAGTAGTAGGAGAAAGCAAAGTGGACTTACCTCCAATGGTTCAAGAAATCCTGCAGAAAGTTCCTTCCCTGAACCATCTGCCCCGTAGGTTTTCATGTTCACCTGTCACTGTCGCAGCCCCAGAGGTCGTCGGGTTAGGACAGCCCAAGCGAAAATGCAGGTTCCGAGCCTGCAGACGTGGAGATCTCCAAAGAAACATAACGCAGAATCGTGATTCTGACCTGTACCAAAGTCTCCATTGATCCTGATGCGAAACATCCTGTAACCTAGAGGACAATTGTTCCACAACCTACCTGCTCCGGACCAGGTAGAACCCTGCTGCCGTATATATGTCTTCGATGGATCCCTGAGCCAGGTTGCCTCAGGAAAATGGCAGCTTGTTGGACCAGCGATACATCGAGGGGTATACCCTGGAGAGGTTCTGATACCCTTCCCTGCCGTCTGCGGGGAAAGGATAGGAAAACAAACATTGTTTGATACCTGAAATTGTGTATTCGGGTGTCTGCCGGTCGCCTACCGGAGCCCGCCCAGCTCATCCGAAACTGGACCAGTCGCTGTAATTTCGTCATCGGCGTCGACCCCTGAGGGACTTGACGTGTCCACCTCTTTCACCTGCAGTATCAGACGAACTGCTGTATAATGCACCTGGATATTCTGAGACACTGGTTTAGACTCCATAGAAAACAGACATCATTAGTATGGTCACATGGAAGGTTAGCAAGGTTCCTTTAGAAACCTGGAGAGGTGAAATGACGTACAAGGTCTCTGGTTAACAGCGACATTACCTGTATAATCTGAGCTGTTCAAACAGGAGTGTCCCGCAGGTGCGTGGAGGGCTATGCAGATGGCTCCACTGCATACTTCACACCTAAGAGGGAGTTCTTTGACTATCCCAGGTGAGACAAACGAAAGGAGAAAAGGCGGTTAAATAAACACAGCCCTATGTAAAGTCTCCACTATAATGTATAGTGACCAACACGATTCAAATAAACTTTGTGGAGCAGCGGAGACCTGAACCAGTAGTGCTGCGCCGTGGGACAGGAGTCTTAGCCCTAGGCTATAGGATCTCCCCCCCTCTGTACAGATACCCGCTACTAGCGTACTGAGTCACAGCGTTATCTGTCTGATGCCTTACGCACATTCCCCAAATTACTAATAGTATTAGTAACTAGTCACACCAAAGGAATAATAAAGGGAAGGCAACACCCCGCCCTGTATGTAGAGCACGGCTAATTTAGGTGCACCAGATGTTCCGCTGGCTTTCCAGAATGGTGGCCAGCCTGTGAGAAAAGATGGGGTAAAATGGTATTTCTTGTTTTATCCCCTATGCATTATTGTATGCACATATCTATATACAGCTCACACACACTTAAATATATATACAAACATATCTATATATATATATATATATACATACATAGACACACCACAGTGAACCCAACCGGGTAGATATATACTGTCTATGTGAACCTAATAGGGTAAATAAATACTGTGTATTTGTAGAGTAAAGAAATAGTGCACAGTAAATTTTTATTATTAAAGAGCTGAGCCCCCAGTGGCAAACGCAGGATTTTCATGGGGGGGTTTCCAGAACTGGGTGGAGCCAAGCACGGGGGCGGGGACTGAGGTGACCCAGTACATGCTGGGTCCGTAAAACTAGTGTGTCTGTGTATATATATATATATATATACATATATATATACATATCTATATATGTACACATATATACCGTATATACACCTATATATATATATATATATATATAAATATATATATATATATAATATACACATAGCATATTAAACATGCATATATATATATCCATTTCAAGCTTCTCGCACTCGCTTACAAAGCCCTCACCCACTCCTCTCCCATCTACATCTCTGACCTTATCTCCCTTTACACTCCCACCCGTCCTCTTCGCTCTGCTAATGCACGCCGATTCTCCTGCCTACTGATTACTTCCTCCCACTCCTACCTCCAAGATTTTTCACGTGCTGCTCCAATTCTCTGGAATTCCCTACCGCTCCCCCTCAGACTCTCCACCTCTCTACAAAACTTCAAACAGGCTCTCAAGACCCACTTCTTCACCAAACCCAGCCAAATCTCATCCTAACCCTCTGTTCTACGTTCTCTATGTACCCCATCTGTGTCACCTTTGTCTATCTATCCCTCCCCTTTAGAATGTAAGCTCTCACGAGCAGGGCCCTCTTCCCTCATGTGCTTATCCTTTGTCTTACTTTAATAATCTTCAACTGCATCAACTCCAGCAGTCTTCTGCCACCTGATACTTATTCCAGTGTCATCTGCTGATGTAACTATGTTTATTTACCCTGTACTTGTCCTATACTGTCATCAACTGTAAGTTGCTGTTTTCCTGTTTGATTATTTATGTACTCTGTAATTGGGCGCTGCGGAACCCTTGTGGCGCCATATAAAGGATAATATATATATATATATATATATATATATATACATATACATACAGTACAAGTATATATACGCATGTATATATATCATGTGTGTGTGTTTATATGTATGTATATACATGTGTATATATGTATGCACAAATTGCACATGGATATATATGTACTATAATTAAAATAAAGTAAACTTTTATGAAGCACTTACAAGTGCCACCAGGAAGAGAGCAGGCTGCAGAGGACGCTAGACAGCCATTAACAATACTCATGCAGCATTTAAAAAAAAAAAAATTTTTTTTTTTTTTTTTTTTGGTGGAGGGGGGTTTCTGGGTACTCGGAAACCCCCCCTGGGTGCGCCACTGGCCCCAGCTCCTGTAATAGAGCAGGTTCCCTGATCTCTATGTATAAAATACCGGGCAGGAAGGAATGTAGCTATATTTCAGCAGTGCATAGACAGACTGAAAACCCCAGAGACAGGCCGAGCTGGGAGCCGCCGGGGAGCCCGCTGAGTAAAGCGGGTTATAAGTCATCACCCCCTCCCCCCCTCATACCTTATACTATGACTAGGGAGCTTTCAGCGGCCCGGGGAGCGGGGGACTGTAGCGCGGCGTCACGTCCTGCAGCAGCGGCACGGGGAGCGGAGAGAGCCCGCCGTACAGAGCGGGAGTTAGCTCCGCCCCCCCGCTTTGGCGCCCAATTCAAATCCGCTGCATCTTCAGCGGAAAGCGCCAAGTCTCCTCCGGCCGCCTGTATGCTGCGGCCGGAGGTGTCAATTGTAATGTAACCCCCGTCCGCCTGTATGCTGCGGCCGGGGAGGGGTGCTTATATAAATGTATCTCCCCGGCCGCCTGTATGCTGCGGCCGGGGAGGGGTGCTTATGTAAATGTATCTCCCCGGCCGCCTGTATGCTGCGGCCGGGGAGCGGTGTATGCTGCGGCCGGGGAGCGGTACTTATGTAACCCCCGGCCGCCTGTATGCTGTAGCATAAGTGTGTATCTTATGCCTTATGCCTGTAGCATAAGTGTGTATCCCCCGGCCGCCTGTATGCTGCGGCCGGGGAGAGGAGAGCCTGAGCCCGCCGAACGGAGCGGGAGTTAGCTCCGCCCCCCTGCTCCGTAATTACAACCGCACTGTTACCCGCAGGGATATGTATTACCCGCGGGGCTGTAATATATATATCACCCGGCTGCCTGCCGGGTAGCTTAGAGCGCTGAGCCCGCTTACAGAGCGGGCTGAAGCTCCGCCCCCCACATAATGGCGCCCAGTTTAAATCAGTAAGTGCGCCCTTCTGAGTACATTAAATCAAGAAAGATCCTACATCAGTCTGGAGGGGGGGGAGATTGTACTCACCGCTTGATGTAGTGTCGTCAGGCGCCGCACTCAGCGGTGTCTGCTCAACTGATCGGCCCCGACACGCGCCGCACGCAGCGGTGTCCGGCCACTTTTGATACTCACCGCTGCCATGCTGCCAGAATCTTCTGCTGGTGGAGCGGCCCGACACGCGCCGCACGCAGCGGTGTCCGCCAACTCAGGAGAGCTCAGTGTCTCCCTCAGCCGGGGACCATCCCGAGCAGCACACAGCTGCGATGGGACCCCGCCGGCAGCTCCCGCGGTGCAGACTGGCAGTGGCAGAGCTGCCAGTCTGTGTGTGTAAGAAAGAAAAATAAAATAATAAAGAAAAAAGAAAAAATTCTTCAGCTAAACCCAAGTGAACCAGCTACCTCGGGCACTAAACTAAGACTGGCTTGGAGGGGAGATAGTAGGGGAGGAGCTAGCCACAGTGTTAGAATTTTAAAGTGCCAGCTCCCAATTACTGCCTACTATTTCCCCATTGTAACTACGCTCCAGTGGCCCCTAGTGGATGAAGGAGAAATATGGGGAAAAAATTGACAGGTGTTCCCCCTTATTTAAACAACCAGCACCGGGCTCTGCGCCTGGTCCTGGTTCCAAAAATACGGGGGACAAAAAGCGTAGGGGTCCCCCGCATTTTTGAAACCAGCACCGGGCTCCACTAGCTGGACAGATAATGCCACAGCCGGGGGTCACTTTTATACAGCGCCCTGCGGCCGTGGCATTAAATACCCAACTAGTCACCCCTGGCCGGGGTACCCTGGAGGAGTGGGAACCCCTTCAATCAAGGGGTCCCCCCCTCCAGCCACCCAAGGGCCAGGGGTGAAGCCCGAGGCTGTCCCCCCATCCAATGGGCTGCGGATGGGGGGCTGATAGCCTTTGTTGTAAGTTATGAATATTGTTTTTAGTAGCAGTACTACAAGTCCCAGCAAGCCTCCCCCGCAAGCTGGTACTTGGAGAACCACAAGTACCAGCATGCGGCGGAAAACCGGGCCCGCTGGTACCTGTAGTACTACTACTAAAAAAATACCCCAATAAAGACATAACACACACACCTCGAAAGTATAACTTTAATGCATACATACACACCACCATATACACATACTTACCTTATGTTCACACGAGGGTCGGTCCTCTTCTCCATGTAGAATCCATGGTGTACCTGTTGAAAAAATTCTACTCACCAAATCCAGTGTAGAAGGCTCCTCGGATAATCCATTTGTAATCCACGTACTTGTAAAAATAAAAAAACGGACACCCGACCACGAACTGAAAGGGGCCCCATGTTTTCACATGGGACCCCTTTCACCGAATGCCAGAAACCCTCTCTGACTTATGTCTAAGAGGGTTTCTTCAGCCAATCAGGGAGCGCCACGTTGTGGCACCCTCCTGATCGGCTGTGTGCTCCTGTACTGTCTGACAGGCGGCACACGGCAGTGTTACAATGTAGCGCCTATGCGCTCCATTATAACCAATGGTGGGAACTTTGTGGTCAGCGGTGAGGTTACTTTCGGTCACCCGCTGACCACAAAGTTCCCACCATTGGTTATAATGGAGCGCATAGGCGCTACATTGGAACACTGCCGTGTGCCGCCTGTCAGACAGTACAGGAGCACACAGCCGATCAGGAGGGTGCCACAATGTGGCGCTCCCTGATTGGCTGAAGAAACCCTCTTAGACATAAGTCAGAGGGGGTTTCTGGCATTCGGGGAAAGGGGTCCCATGTGAAAACATGGGGCCCCTTTCAGTTCGTGGTCGGGTGTCCGTTTTTTTATTTTTACAAGTACGTGGATTACAAATGGATTATCCGAGGAGCCCTCTACACTGGATTTGGTGAGTAGAATTTTTTCAACAGGTACACCATGGATTCTACATGGAGAAGAGGACCGACCCTCGTGTGAACATAAGGTAAGTATGTGTATATGGTGGTGTGTATGTATGCATTAAAGTTATACTTTCAAGGTGTGTGTGTTATGTCTTTATTGGGGTATTTTTTTAGTAGTAGTACTACAGGTACCAGCGGGCCCGGTTTTCCGCCGCATGCTGGTACTTGTGGTTCTCCAAGTACCAGCTTGCAGGGGAGGCTTGCTGGGACTTGTAGTACTGCTACTAAAAACAATATTCATAACTTACAACAAAGGCTATCAGCCCCCCATCCGCAGCCCATTGGATGGGGGGGACAGCCTCGGGCTTCACCCCTGGTCCTTGGGTGGCTGGAGGGGGGGACCCCTTGATTGAAGGGGTTCCCACTCCTCCAGGGTACCCCGGCCAGGGGTGACTAGTTGGGTATTTAATGCCACGGCCGCAGGGCGCTGTATAGAAGTGACCCCCGGCTGTGGCATTATCTGTCCAGCTAGTGGAGCCCGGTGCTGGTTTCAAAAATACGGGGGACCCCTACGCTTTTTGTCCCCCGTATTTTTGGAACCAGGACCAGGCGCAGAGCCCGGTGCTGGTTGTTTAAATATGGGGGAACCCCTGACAATTTTTTCCCCATATTTTTGCAACCAGGACCGGCTCAAAGAGCCCGAGGCTGGTTTGGCTTAGGAGGGGGGACCCCACGCAATTTTTTTTTTAAGTTTAAACATTTTTTTTTTTTAACAAGGTGCACAATGAAGCCCAGCACGGATCTCTCAGATCCGGCCGAGATTCATTGTATTAAAGTCGGCAGTGTTTTACAAGTCACTCACGTAAAACACTGCCTAAAAAAACGAATGACATCGACATCGGAA
Organism: Pseudophryne corroboree; assembly: GCF_028390025.1. Taxonomy (NCBI): domain Eukaryota; kingdom Metazoa; phylum Chordata; class Amphibia; order Anura; family Myobatrachidae; genus Pseudophryne; species Pseudophryne corroboree. Next base: position 233,819,137 of record NC_086445.1, on the reverse strand, counting down.
AACCCGAAAATGCAGAATACGGCAGCTTAGTAAATTAGTCGTAATCAATTCAAAAAGTTGCATATTTCCACTTTCGATGTCATTCGTGATTGAACTTTGACCTCAAACGGGAAAATACGATTCTTAGTAAATTTACCCCACTGTTGCACATGGATGAGAACCTAGAGATACATTATACTTATCCTATATAATAAAAGGCTAATGCTGCTTCTCACCTCTGAGGGGGAATTCAAGTGTTTTGCGAGCCAACAGCCACTAGGTGGCGCCCAATGGAGCAATTCAAGTGTTGCTCTGTTCAGGCACGCACAGCCACCGTCGGTGACATTACTGGCTCAGGAAGGGGGTGTGGTTTTCCTACAATCCAGATCAAATATGGGATGCTATCTATGTTCCTGTATTTATATCTCATCCTTATACTGTGTTGATTGTCTGCAATGCTTTTTCAGCCACCATTTATGTTACTTCAATAAAACAATTACCAATTTTCTGGGTGGCAACTGGGTGAGGACCATGTGAATACACAGAACATATAGGCAGCGAAGGAAAATCTGTGATGTATGTGGGCGTGAGTTGCCTGAGACAGTGTAAATGTCAGTAACTTGCAGCCATCATTTTTAACAGAATTGGCAAATTTCAGCAAAAGGCTACAACATACAGAATGTAATTGTGAGTGTGTGTATACATTGTTTCTTGTGCATTAGCCAGGAGATTTATAATAAATAGTTGTTCAAGTATAATAGTCAAGTTTTTCTATTAAATAAATGATAATAAGATCTACAGTTACCAACTTACATTGATCATAGTAGCGCTGGCCATAGCTGTCCTTCAGTGCTGTAGGGAGATTTTCCCACAGGCGCCTCAAGTTATTTCCATGGCCGTCCATTGAGTTTGCCATCAGAGTTTGAAATGTGCCTGGTTCTATGATGGAGACTTTTACCCCAAAGTCACGCATTTCCCTTCTGTAAGGAGAAATAAGCGATTACTATGAAAGCAGGATGTAAGACTAGGGATACAGACTGAAATTGGTTTCCTTTTCTCCGTTGTACAGATCAGTTCTAATTCTGAGTTGCACATGTATTTGCAAACTGTTCATGCACAAAGCAAACTCACACATCTTCCACAATTCTGAGGATGATTCTCTGGGGTGTCAACTGGACAACAACTAGGCATATGATTGGGAGAAAACTGTCTCATGGGTGTGTTTTGGAGGTGTTGTTGGCATGTAGCCAGAGTCCTACTTTCAGTTGTGCGTGTGCTGAGTGGATACCTATTTCAGACGGATCTCTTTTACCCAGCATAGGGTAGTGATGATGCTGCACTGGTGGACAGACAACAGTGGGGCAGCACGATGTATATGCAGGTAAGCTACATGTATAGTCACATAGCTGCTTTCTGAATGCTGCGATATACAGAACAGCATGTGACTCAGAATTAGGCCCTTAATGTTTTGGGGAAAGTTGTCGTATTGGTGATGTAGAGCTGAACGGTGGCTGCAGGTGGTTGTTTATTTGAAAGGCTTGATACAGTATTAATCTATCAGCTACTTTGTCCTCAGTACTTGCAGTGCTCAAGCTAAATCAACCAGTTCAAAATGTGACCAAATTGGCAAAGCTCCAACACAGTTTCAATTGGCTCCAGGAACGTCAGCCACAAAGAAGAGTTGCACGTGTCCAGGAAACTGCTAAAGTGATGGAGATCTGTCAGGACAGTTTCAGGGAAACTGTGGAATTAAGGTTTCAAAAGATGGATGAAACTCTTGGGTAGGTCTTAGACAGTTTAAAAGAGGAAAAGGACTCCTCAAAGGCAATGTTCCAGAGCATAGATGAGAAGCTAGGGGTAATGATATTATCATTAAGCAAACTTGTCGACACCACCTAGTGCCAGATCACATGAAAAACCGCTACAGCCAAACCTCATCAAATACTTCACTCATTGCAACGCATTTACAAAACATGAATTCCATAATGCAGTGGATGTTGGCGGTGATGAGTCAAGGACAACAGCATGCACCTTTTCCACAGACAACTCAAACTACATGATTGGGACAGGAGGAACAACTTCAGAGAATTAACCCCGGATATGTAATTTATCAGACTGTGCCACCACCTCCGAGTCCAGCACCTCCAGATAGAGATACCACACCAGCTTCTGCACCACTAAACCCGAACGACCCAGATGATGAACATCAGCCTGAAACCCAGTGGCGTAAGTTCGCCCCAGTCGCCCGGAGGCATGATAAAATGTTGGTGCCCCCCCCCCCTATACATATAGGGATAGATATATATACACATACATATACGCCATATGTATATATCTGGTACACAGGGTGAACAGTAGCAGCATACTCAGGAGCCTTTCACAATAGTATAGATACACACACACACACACACATATATTTTGCTTACATACACGCATACCTTTTCCTTGCACACACACATGCCTTTTTCACTGAAAACAAACACACCTCTTTCACTTACACACACACACACACACACACACACACACACCTTTTTCACTAACTCATACGCCTCTTTCACTTACACACATGCTTCTTTCCTTTACACACACGTCTTTTTCACTTACACACATACACACACCTCTTTCACTAACTCACACGCCTCTTTCACTTACACACACACCTCTTTCGCTTACATATACATGCCTTTTTCACTTAAACACACGCCTTTTTCACTTACATGTGCCTTTTTCACTTACACACAATTACACACACACGTCACTTTCACTTACACACAATTACACACACACGCCACCTTCACTTACACACACACACGCCACTTTCACACAATTACACACACACATGTCACTTTCACTTACACACACAATTACACACATGCCTCTTTCACTTACACACACACACACACACACACCACTTTCACTTACACACACGCCACTTTCACTTACACACAATTACACACACACACGTCACTTTCACTTAAACACACACAATTACACAAACACACACATGCCACTTTTACTTACACACAATTACACACACACACACACACACATGCCTCTTTCACTTAAACACACAACTTTCCTTTAAAAAACACAGACACACACCTCACTTAAAAACATTCACACACAAAAAAACCAAAAAAACATTCACACACATAAACACAGTGCTGCCAACATTTATTAAAGATACCCCCAGTAATCACCCCCCCCCACACACACACACACACACACCACTTTCACTTACACACACGCCACTTTCACTTACACACAATTACACACACACACACACACACACACACACACACACCACGTCACTTTCACTTAAACACACACAATTACACAAACACACACATGCCACTTTTACTTACACACAATTACACACACACACACACACACACACACACACACACACACACACATGCCTCTTTCACTTAAACACACAACTTTCCTTTAAAAAACACAGACACACACCTCACTTAGAAACATTCACACACAAAAAAAACAAAAAAACATTCACTCACATAAACACAGTGCTGCCAACATTTATTAAAGATACCCCCAGTAATCACCCCCCCCAGACACACACACACACACACACACACACACACACACACACACAGTGCCAGATTAAGATCCACATAGGCCTGGAGCTGAAATTTATGAAGGGCCTATTAAGTGCCGCCACCGGGCGTGTGGTCGCTGCACAGAAGTTCTCCCTGTGTGTCCAGGGTGGTGTGGTGGCATACTACATCACTGCACTACAGTACCTCCCCATATTACATATCTTCACTATACTACATCTCTGCACTATATCACTCCTACATCTCTGCAAAACATGCCTGAACTATATCACATTGTTACCCCCTCACCCTACATCCCAGCACTATACATACCCAAACTACCACCCAACACTACACCCCTATACTATATCCCTGAACCACCTCCCCATACCACATCTCATCACTATACTACTACGCTACCTCCCCACACTACATCTCTGCACCATATCACTGCACTACCACCCCACACTACATCTCTGCACCATATCACTGCACTACCATCTCACACTACATTGCTACGCTACCGCCCCACGCCTCATCTCTGCACCATATCACTGCACTACCAACCCACACTACATCGCTACGTTACCTCCTCACACTACATCTCCGCACTACAGTAAATCACTGCATTACTTACCCATACTACCTCCGCACTATATCACTGCACTACCACCCCACACTACATCACTACGTTACCACCCCACACTACACCTCAACACTATACTACACTACCTCCCCACACTACATCACTATGCTACCTTCCACACTACATCTCAGCACTATGGGGTCTATTTACTAAGCCTGGGATGGAGATAAAGTCGACGGAGATAACGTCCCAGCCAATCGGCTCCTAACTGCCATTTCACAGGCTGGGTTTCAAAAATTACAGTTAGTAGCTGATAGAGATGAGCGCCGGAAATTTTTCGGGTTTTGTGTTTTGGTTTTGGGTTCGGTTCCGCGGCCGTGTTTTGGGTTCGACCGCGTTTTGGCAAAACCTCACCGAATTTTTTTTGTCGGATTCGGGTGTGTTTTGGATTCGGGTGTTTTTTTCAAAAAACCCTAAAAAACAGCTTAAATCATAGAATTTGGGGGTCATTTTGATCCCAAAGTATTATTAACCTCAAAAACCATAATTTACACTCATTTTCAGTCTATTCTGAATACCTCACACCTCACAATATTATTTTTAGTCCTAAAATTTGCACCGAGGTCGCTGTGTGAGTAAGATAAGCGACCCTAGTGGCCGACACAAACACCGGGCCCATCTAGGAGTGGCACTGCAGTGTCACGCAGGATGGCCCTTCCAAAAAACCCTCCCCAAACAGCACATGACGCAAAGAAAAAAAGAGGCGCAATGAGGTAGCTGACTGTGTGAGTAAGATAAGCGACCCTAGTGGCCGACACAAACACCGGGCCCATCTAGGAGTGGCACTGCAGTGTCACGCAGGATGGCCCTTCCAAAAAACCCTCCCCAAACAGCACATGACGCAAAGAAAAAAAGAGGCGCAATGAGGTAGCTGACTGTGTGAGTAAGATAAGCGACCCTAGTGGCCGACACAAACACCGGGCCCATCTAGGAGTGGCACTGCAGTGTCACGCAGGATGGCCCTTCCAAAAAACCCTCCCCAAACAGCACATGACGCAAAGAAAAATAAAAGAAAAAAGAGGTGCAAGATGGAATTGTCCTTGGGCCCTCCCACCCACCCTTATGTTGTATAAACAGGACATGCACACTTCAACCAACCCTTCATTTCAGTGACAGGGTCTGCCACACGACTGTGACTGATATGACGGGTTGGTTTGGACCCCCCCCAAAAAAGAAGCAATTAATCTCTCCTTGCACAAACTGGCTCTACAGAGGCAAGATGTCACCTCATCATCATCCTCCGATATATCACCGTGTACATCCCCCTCCTCACAGATTATCAATTCGTCCCCACTGGAATCCACCATCTCAGCTCCCTGTGTACTTTGTGGAGGCAATTGCTGCTGGTCAATGTCTCCGCGGAGGAATTGATTATAATTCATTTTAATGAACATCATCTTCTCCACATTTTCTGGATGTAACCTCGTACGCCGATTGCTGACAAGGTGAGCGGCGGCACTAAACACTCTTTCGGAGTACACACTTGTGGGAGGGCAACTTAGGTAGAATAAAGCCAGTTTGTGCAAGGGCCTCCAAATTGCCTCTTTTTCCTGCCAGTATAAGTACGGACTGTGTGACGTGCCTACTTGGATGCGGTCACTCATATAATCCTCCACCATTCTTTCAATGTTGAGAGAATCATATGCAGTGACAGTAGACGACATGTCCGTAATCGTTGTCAGGTCCTTCAGTCCGCACCAGATGTCAGCATCAGCAGTCGCTCCAGACTGCCCTGCATCACCGCCAGCGGGTGGGCTCGGAATTCTGAGCCTTTTCCTCGCACCCCCAGTTGCGGGAGAATGTGAAGGAGGAGATGTTGACAGGTCGCGTTCCGCTTGACTTGACAATTTTCTCACCAGCAGGTCTTTCAACCCCAGCAGACTTGTGTCTGCCGGAAAGAGAGATCCAAGGTAGGCTTTAAATCTAGGATCGAGCACGGTGGCCAAAATGTAGTGCTCTGATTTCAACAGATTGACCACCCGTGAATCCTTGTTAAGCGAATTAAGGGCTCCATCCACAAGTCCCACATGCCTAGCGGAATCGCTCCGTGTTAGCTCCTCCTTCAATGTCTCCAGCTTCTTCTGCAAAAGCCTGATGAGGGGAATGACCTGACTCAGGCTGGCAGTGTCTGAACTGACTTCACGTGTGGCAAGTTCAAAGGGCATCAGAACCTTGCACAACGTTGAAATCATTCTCCACTGCGCTTGAGACAGGTGCATTCCACCTCCTATATCGTGCTCAATTGTATAGGCTTGAATGGCCTTTTGCTGCTCCTCCAACCTCTGAAGCATATAGAGGGTTGAATTCCACCTCGTTACCACTTCTTGCTTCAGATGATGGCAGGGCAGGTTCAGTAGTTTTTGGTGGTGCTCCAGTCTTCTGTACGTGGTGCCTGTACGCCGAAAGTGTCCCGCAATTCTTCTGGCCACCGACAGCATCTCTTGCACGCCCCTGTCGTTTTTTAAAAAATTCTGCACCACCAAATTCAAGGTATGTGCAAAACATGGGACGTGCTGGAATTTGCCCATATTTAATGCACACACAATATTGCTGGCGTTGTCCGATGCCACAAATCCACAGGAGAGTCCAATTGGGGTAAGCCATTCCGCGATGATCTTCCTCAGTTGCCGTAAGAGGTTTTCAGCTGTGTGCGTATTCTGGAAAGCGGTGATACAAAGCGTAGCCTGCCTAGGAAAGAGTTGGCGTTTGCGAGATGCTGCTACTGGTGCCGCCGCTGCTGTTCTTGCGGCGGGAGTCCATACATCTACCCAGTGGGCTGTCACAGTCATATAGTCCTGACCCTGCCCTGCTCCACTTGTCCACATGTCCGTGGTTAAGTGGACATTGGGTACAACTGCATTTTTTAGGACACTGGTGAGTCTTTTTCTGACGTCCGTGTACATTCTCGGTATCGCCTGCCTAGAGAAGTGGAACCTAGATGGTATTTGGTAACGGGGGCACACTGCCTCAATAAATTGTCTAGTTCCCTGTGAACTAACGGCGGATACCGGACGCACGTCTAACACCAACATAGTTGTCAAGGCCTCAGTTATCCGCTTTGCAGCAGGATGACTGCTGTGATATTTCATCTTCCTCGCAAAGGACTGTTGAACAGTCAATTGCTTACTGGAAGTAGTACAAGTGGGCTTACGACTTCCCCTCTGGGATGACCATCGACTCCCAGCAGCAACAACAGCAGCGCCAGCAGCAGTAGGCGTTACACGCAAGGATGCATCGGAGGAATCCCAGGCAGGAGAGGACTCGTCAGAATTGCCAGTGACATGGCCTGCAGGACTATTGGCATTCCTGGGGAAGGAGGAAATTGACACTGAGGGAGTTGGTGGGGTGGTTTGCGTGAGCTTGGTTACAAGAGGAAGGGATTTACTGGTCAGTGGACTGCTTCCGCTGTCGCCCAAAGTTTTTGAACTTGTCACTGACTTATTATGAATGCGCTGCAGGTGACGTATAAGGGAGGATGTTCCGAGGTGGTTAACGTCCTTACCCCTACTTATTACAGCTTGACAAAGGCAACACACGGCTTGACACCTGTTGTCCGCATTTCTGTTGAAATACTTCCACACCGAAGAGCTGATTTTTTTGGTATTTTCACCAGGCATGTCAGTGGCCATATTCCTCCCACGGACAACAGGTGTCTCCCCGGGTGCCTGACTTAAACAAACCACCTCACCATCAGAATCCTCCTGGTCAATTTCCTCCCCAGCGCCAGCAACACCCATATCCTCCTCATCCTGGTGTACTTCAACACTGACATCTTCAATCTGACTATCAGGAACTGGACTGCGGGTGCTCCTTCCAGCACTTGCAGGGGGCGTGCAAATGGTGGAAGGCGCATGCTCTTCACGTCCAGTGTTGGGAAGGTCAGGCATCGCAACCAACACAATTGGACTCTCCTTGTGGATTTGGGATTTCGAAGAACGCACAGTTCTTTGCGGTGCTTTTGCCAGCTTGAGTCTTTTCAGTTTTCTAGCGAGAGGCTGAGTGCTTCCATCCTCATGTGAAGCTGAACCACTAGCCATGAACATAGGCCAGGGCCTCAGCCGTTCCTTGCCACTCCGTGTGGTAAATGGCATATTGGCAAGTTTACGCTTCTCCTCCGACAATTTTATTTTAGGTTTTGGAGTCCTTTTTTTACTGATATTTGGTGTTTTGGATTTGACATGCTCTGTACTATGACATTGGGCATCGGCCTTGGCAGACGACGTTGCTGGCATTTCATCGTCTCGGCCATGACTAGTGGCAGCAGCTTCAGCACGAGGTGGAAGTGGATCTTGATCTTTCCCTAATTTTGGAACCTCAACATTTTTGTTCTCCATATTTTAATAGGCACAACTAAAAGGCACCTCAGGTAAACAATGGAGATGGATGGATACTAGTATACAATTATGGATGGACTGCCGAGTGCCGACACAGAGGTAGCTACAGCCGTGGACTATTGTACTGTACTGTGTCTGCTGCTAATATAGACTGGATGATAATGAGATGTAGTATGTATGTATAAAGAAGAAAGAAAAAAAAACCACGGGTAGGTGGTATACAATTATGGATGGACTGCCGAGTGCCGACACAGAGGTAGCTACAGCCGTGGACTATTGTACTGTACTGTGTCTGCTGCTAATATAGACTGGATGATAATGAGATGTAGTATGTATGTATAAAGAAGAAAGAAAAAAAAACCACGGGTAGGTGGTATACAATTATGGATGGACTGCCGAGTGCCGACACAGAGGTAGCTACAGCCGTGGACTACCGTACTGTGTCTGCTGCTAATATAGACTGGTTGATAATGAGATGTAGTATGTATAAAGAAGAAAGAAAAAAAAAACCACGGGTAGGTGGTATACAATTATGGACGGACTGCCGAGTGCCGACACAGAGGTAGCTACAGCCGTGGACTACCGTACTGTACTGTGTCTGCTGCTAATATAGACTGGATGATAATGAGATGTAGTATGTATAAAGAAGAAAGAAAAAAAAACCACGGGTAGGTGGTATACAATTATGGATGGACTGCCGAGTGCCGACACAGAGGTAGCTACAGCCGTGGACTACCGTACTGTACTGTGTCTGCTGCTAATATAGACTGGATGATAATGAGATGCAGTATGTATAAAGAAGAAAGAAAAAAAAACCACGGGTAGGTGGTATACAATTATGGACGGACTGCCGAGTGCCGACACAGAGGTAGCTACAGCCGTGGACTACCGTACTGTACTGTGTCTGCTGCTAATATAGACTGGATGATAATGAGATGTAGTATGTATAAAGAAGAAAGAAAGAAAAACCACGGGTAGGTGGTATACAATTATGGATGGACTGCCGAGTGCCGACACAGAGGTAGCTACAGCCGTGGACTACCGTACTGTGTCTGCTGCTAATATAGACTGGTTGATAATGAGATGTAGTATGTATAAAGAAGAAAGAAAAAAAAAAACCACGGGTAGGTGGTATACAATTATGGACGGACTGCCGAGTGCCGACACAGAGGTAGCTACAGCCGTGGACTACCGTACTGTACTGTGTCTGCTGCTAATATAGACTGGATGATAATGAGATGTAGTATGTATAAAGAAGAAAGAAAAAAAAAACCCACGGGTAGGTGGTATACAATTATGGACGGACTGCCGAGTGCCGACACAGAGGTAGCTACAGCCGTGGACTACCGTACTGTGTCTGCTGCTAATATAGACTGGTTGATAATGAGATGTAGTATGTATAAAGAAAAAAGAAAAAAAAAACCACGGGTAGGTGGTATACAATTATGGACGGACTGCCGAGTGCCGACACAGAGGTAGCTACAGCCGTGGACTACCGTACTGTACTGTGTCTGCTGCTAATATAGACTGGATGATAATGAGATGTAGTATGTATAAAGAAGAAAGAAAAAAAAAACCACGGGTAGGTGGTATACAATTATGGATGGACTGCCGAGTGCCGACACAGAGGTAGCTACAGCCGTGAACTACCGTACTGTGTCTGCTGCGACTGGATGATAAATAATGATATAAAATATATATATATATCACTACTGCAGCCGGACAGGTATATATTATATAATGACGGACCTGCTGGACACTGTCTGTCAGCAGAATGAGTTTTTTATTTTATAGAATAAAAAAACACCACACAAGTCACACGACGTGTGTTTAACTTTTACAGGCAGACATTCACAATACAATATAGTATACTATATACTGGTGGTCAGGTCACTGGTCAGTCACACTGGCAGTGGCACTCCTGCAGAAAAAAAGTGTGCACTGTTTAATTTTTTAATATGTACTCCTGGCTCCTGCTATAACCTAACTGCTCCCCAGTCTCCCCCACAATTAAGCTGTGTGAGCACAGTCAGATATTATACATAGATGATGCAGCAGCACACTGGGCTGAGCACAGATATGGTATGTGACTGAGTCACTGTGTATCGTTTTTTCAGGCAGAGAACGGATTATATTAAATAATATAAAACTGCACTGGTGGTCACTGGTCAGTCACTAGTATAACTAACTAATACTATCAGCAAAATTCTGCACTCTCTGTCTGAGTACTCCTCCTAAGCTCCAGTAAATGAAGTGTCACTGTCTCACTCTGTCACTAGTATAACTAACTAATACTATCAGCAAAATTCTGCACTCTCTGTCTGAGTACTCCTCCTAAGCTCCAGTAAATGAAGTGTCACTGTCTCACTCTCACTCTCCTATCTATTTCTCACTCTCACTCTCCTATCTATTTCTTCTCTAAACGGAGAGGACGCCAGCCACGTCCTCTCACTATCAATCTCAATGCACGTGTAAAATGGCGGCGACGCGCGGCTCCTTATATAGAATCCGAGTCTCGCGATAGAATCCGAGCCTCGCGAGAATCCGACAGCGTCATGATGACGTTCGGGCGCGCTCGGGTTAACCGAGCAAGGCGGGAAGATCCGAGTCGCTCGGATCCGTGTAAAAAAAGCTGAAGTTCGGGCGGGTTCGGATTCCGAGGAACCGAACCCGCTCATCTCTAGTAGCTGATTGGCTGGTGCTTTACCACCATCCAAGGCTTAGTAAATAGACCTCTATATCTCAGCACTAACTCTCCACACTACATCACTAGACTCTCTCCCTCACACTGTATAATATCACTACTTCACCACAATACATCACTATACACAACACTCCACTACCTCCCCACAAAATTTTTATTTTTATCTTTTGCTCTGGTCTTTGCGTGCAGAGCAGCTCTGGAGGAGAAGTTTACAGTGATGCAGTCCAGGTAGCATAAGGGGTAAGAAGGGGTGGGAGGGACTACTTTGGATGTCTGCTTACTCACCACAGTGCATCAGCCAACCCTAACCTCCCCTCCCCGCAGCCTAATCCTCACTTCCCCTCCCCGCAGCCTAACCCTAACCTCCCCTCCACGCAGCCTAATGTCCCCTCCCCGCAACCTAACCCTAACCTCCCCTCCCTGCAACTTAACCCTAACCTCCCCAAGTGCTTAACCCTAACCTCCTTCCCTGCAGCCTAACCCTAACCTCCCCTTCCAGCAGCCTAACCCTCCCCTCCTCCCCCAGTGCCTAACCCTAACCTCTCCTCCTACAGCCTAACTGGCCCAGTCCAGCATCAGGTAGAGGAAGAAGATCACCACGCAGAAAGTGCTGCCAAGCACCGTGATCTGCCGGCTCAGCTTTATGATCCTTGTCAGCACAAGCACAGCTCTGCTGACACCGCAGCCTGGGTCACACCGACAAGATCTCCCTGAACGTGCACATAGTAACACCTGATACAAATTGTAAAGCGGTGCAGTGTGCGATGGTGAGCAGAGAAGGGAGGCCGTAGGTCTCAGGCGGCTTTTGGATGAGATCGCTGCTATTGGTGACAGACACCGAGAAATGTTACTGGCTGCACAGCATATGCTGCAGCACCTGCACATTTTTAAAATCAGGGTCACAAAATGACTGTAGTGCATATTTTGTGATTACTGAATCTCTCACATCACATGCTTGTCTTCCTTTCTAATCTCTTACAGAGAGTATTTATCTTTATTTACTTCTTTTCTAACATACCTTAATCTCATACTTTACTGTCTGTCTGTACATTACTCTTCTTTACCTGTACTCATGTCTTACCTACATTCCTTCTTTATTCTCCTTCCCTTGCTACTTCTTTCTCCCACCTTTTCCTGCCTCAGTATTGCATGTGACAAGACAGCAGCAGTGCTGGCCCCGCCCCTTTCACAATGTCATGCAGTGGGCGGGGTTTGCAGTACGAGGAGGAAGTGCTGCATAGCCCAGCCACTGAGAGAACGGAGAATCAGCACGGGCTGCAGCATCAGTGGTACAGGCTGTGCTGCGTGCTGTTACCAAACGCTGCCTGGTCGGAGCTAAGCTCCGATCGCGGCAGCAACCCACTGAAGAGGTGAGTGCAGGCCACTGTGGGGACAAAGCAATAGTCAGGTGCGGCGATGGATTGTCGGGTGGGAGGCAATGGAGAAGTGCCCCCTGCAGGTCAGGAGCCCGGCGGCAGCCGACTCCATTGCCTCCCACAGTTCCGCCCCTGCTGAAACCACCAAGTGAATAGAATACAAATTTGACTGTTAAACTATGGGGGTAATTCAGAGTTGATCACAGCAGTAAATTTGTTAGCAGTTGGGCAAAACCATGTGCACTGCAGGGGGGGCAGATATAACAATTGCAGAGAGTGTTAGATTTGGGTGGGGTGTGTTCAAACTGAAATCTAAATTGCAGTGTTAAAATAAAGCAGCCAGTATATACCCTGCACAGAAACAAAATAACCCACCCAAATCTAACTCTCTGCACATATTATATCTGCCCCACCTGCAGTGCAAATGGTTTTGCCCATTAGAGAAAGACTTTGCTTTTGCGATCAGGTCAGAGTTAGGCCCTATATTTGCTCTTTTCCTTCTATCTTTCCTTTCTGGAAATTCCACCATATATCCGTAAGGAATTGAGATTTACAAAGCTACTAAAGGATATGGTGACCTTTGTTTAAATTATATTGAACTACTGTATTAGGGCTGCATGAGTGGTTTCCCAAACTTTGTATTTGCATCCTTTTGTTGAAGGGATGAGGGAACCTTCTTGGGATTCTTACTTGTTATAGCTCAGGGGTGGCCAACCTGTCAGAGGCAAAGAGCCAGAAAAGATCTGTAGTCAAGGGCAAGAGCCAGCGGCGCGCGCTCAAAAATGGGGGCGTGGCCTAGTTTTCACAAAGCCACATCCCATTTTGTGCGCACACCTTTCGTTATGACGTTTGTAGGAGTATGACCTTCTGTCATAACTCTGTTTTTAGTCATGTTGTAGAGTGCCACATACATATAATGCCCCAGTACAGTGGCACATACATATAAAAATGAAAAAAATGGGTGCCTCCACACTCCCAGAAACATATGTCCCCACAGTGCCACATACACATATGTCCCCACAGTGCCAGATACATATATGCCCCACAGTGCCAGATACATATATGCCTCACAGTGCCAGTTACACATTTCCCCCCAGTGCCAGATATGCCCCCAGTGCCAGATATATATGTCCCCACAGTGCGAGCTATGCCCCTAGTGCCAGATATATATGTCTCCAAAGTGCCAGCTATGCCCCCAATGCAGTGTCCCCACAGTGCCAGATATGCCCCCCAGTGCCAGATATACATGTCCCCACACTGTGCGAGCTCTGCCCCCAGTGCCAGATATACATGCCCCCCCAGTGCCAGATATACATTTCCCCCCAGTGCCAGCTATGCCCCCAGTGCCAGATATACTTGTCCCCACAGTGCCAGCTATGCCCCTAGTGCCAGATATATATGTCCCCACAGTGCCAGCTATGCCCACAATGCCAGTGTCCCCACAGTGCCAGATATGTCCCCCAAGTGCCAGATATATATGTCCCCACAGTGCCAGCAATGCCCCCAGTGCCAGTGTCCCCACAGTGCCAGATATGCCCCCCAGTGCCAGATATATACATGTCTCTCTAGTGCCAGCAATGCCCCCAGTGCCAGCTATACATGACGACGACCCCCCCTTTCCCCCCTTCCCCCGTGCTGCTCATCGTGTGGCTGCTGTCTGTGAGGGGAGGAGAGCGCAGCGTGCGCCTCTTATACCCCTCACTCTCTGGCGGCTGTGTCTCTCTTCTAGGCGCCGGTCCATGAGCCAATCAAAGCTCGCGGTCCGGCAGCCTTAGCTGCCGGTCCGCGAGCTCTGATTGGCTCACGAACCGGCGCCGGGGAGTGAGGGGCAGGAGAGGCGCACGCTGCGCTCTCCTCCCCTCACAGACAGCTGCAGCATGGGAGTAGGGGAGGCCAGGGCAGCGGTGGCCAGGAGACGGCTGACCTGCATGCAGCGGATGAAAGAGCCACATGCGGCTCGAGAGCCGCGGGCTGGCCACCCCTGTTATAGCTGCTTTATTTGCGCACTGAACACTCTACAAACTGTTTCTGCAACAATGTATTGTATATAAAAAAAACACTTAAACCATTTGGTTGTAGTTTGCATGTATAAGATATATATATATATATATATATATATATATATATATATATAGTTACCGATGTCTTTACCAGAAAGAACAAGGCGGCACTCCCAAATTTCAAATCAAGCAGGTGTATTAGAAAATCATCATGGTGTCACCTGCTTGATTTGAAATTTGGGAGTGCCGCCTTGTTCTTTCTGGTAAAGACATTAGTAACTATTAATATTTGGGAAGGCACCCCAGCATTATACAGCATTTATCCTGAGTGCCAAGCTACAGTGCATTATATATATATATATATATATATATATATATATATATAAATTAAGTTGTATTTATCAAAGCTGGGAGAGATAAAATTGTGAGATATAAAGTACTACCTAATCAGCTTCTACCTTGCATTTTACATTCTGTGTTTGAAAAATGACAGAGTCTGATTGGTTGGTACTGTATCTCTCACAATTTTATCTCTCCCCAAGCTTTGATAAATACAGTACCTCCCGTAATATTAGTGACCTCAAATCTAACTCTCTCTGCGCATGTTATATTTGCCCCCCCTGTAGTGCACATAGGGCCTAATTCAGACCTGATCGTAGCAGCAAATTTGTTAGCAGATGGGCAAAATCATTTGCACAGCAGGTGGGGCAGATATAACATGTGCAGAGAGAGTTAGATTTGGGTGGGGTGTGTTCAAACTGAAATCTAAATTGCAGTGTAAAAATAAAGCAGCCAGTATTTACCCTGCACAGAAACAAAATAACCAACCCAAATCTAACTCTTTCTGCAAATTTTTATATCTGCCCCACCTGCAGTGCACATGGTTTTGCCCAACTGCTTACAAATTTGCTGCAGCAATCAACTCTGAATTACCCCCCATGTTAGGTCGATCTAATGATCCACACTCTTTAGGTTTTATTACGTCTTTCTTTGTTTTGACTTAAATTATAATCTTTAAATAACTGTACATGTGTAATATATTTGCAAAAGTGGCTCATAATTTCCAAATTTAGAAATCTAGTCATTTCCCACTACACTGTCACACTCTTCCTTAGTAAAAGGACAATACGGTCATGTGGCTCCTAAATTATTTTAAAGTTATCCTTTGACAAATAGTATTTTACATAAACTTATACAGGTTGAGTATCCCATATCCAAATATTCCGAAATACGGAATATTCCGAAATACGGAATATTCCGAAATACAGAATGTTTTGAGTGAGATAGTGAAACCTTTGTTTTCTGATGGCTCAATGTACACAAACTTTGTTTAATACACAAAGTTATTAAAAATATTGTATTAAATGACCTTCAGGCTGTGTGTATAAGGTGTATATGAAACATAAACGCATTCTGTGCTTAGACTTGGGCCCCATTGCCATGATATCTCATTATGTTATGCAATTATTCCAAAAAACGGAAAAATCCAATATCCAAAATACTTCTGGTCTCAAGCATTTTGGATAAGGGATACTCAACCTGTATTATTAAACTACATCTTAATAAAACATTTTTTCCTTGTTAAAATAATTTATGACATGTATTTTCAATGAAATGTGCAAAGTTATGTAGTACATATATACCAGCAAATGAACCAATTACATTGCAGACATGATCAGATTAAATGGTGACCATTTATTTTTTAAATACATTTTTGGATACAGTTTAAATAAAATTGGGGTCCACATGGTCACATTTTAAATAAAGTGTATAACATGTGACACATGTTTAGTTAAAACTCTATTTGACCATTTTTTTTTTTAAATAAATTAAATAATGAATTATTTGGTTTGTCCTCTAGGCAGCAATGGAGTTGAATAGCTGCCAGCCCAAGCTGCACTGATTGCACGGTGTGCCCCCATTGGAGATGGTAAGTTCATGCCTGGCGAAGTCTACAACGATCTCGCAGTGTGCAGGGAGGCTGTCATTGTCACATTGTGTGATGATTAGTTTGACAATGACTGCCTCCCTGCACACTGCGGTATCATTGTGGGCAGGGTCAGCAAGTATTCTACTCCGTTGCTGACTAGTGATAAAGCTAAATATTTATCGTATATAAAACTCTTTGTGAGGTCTAAGAACACTGTACGCTATTCACGTATGGAGTACCGTAAGGGTACGCTCGTTGCGTAGCAATCGCTTAGCCGTAGTCGAGACGCTCAAGCGTCACGTTCGCTCACGGCCAAGAGATCACAGGCAGGCACGCTATTGGCTGCCGTCTAACGTAATGATTCGCTATAGCGTAGCGGACGCTCGGGACCACGAGGAGATCACCAGCGGCGCTGACGCTCACAATATTAAACCTTTATATCTAGACCATAAACAGTATATTATGCAGTAAAACCTTAGTGTAGAAATAGGGTGTAGATGCAACCTAGTGTAACCTTATTAACTCAAATGCTGTTCGAGCGTCACCGACGCTCTGAGAATACTAAACACTATAAGAAATACACAGATACCTGGGCTTAGGGTCCAACGCCTAATAAATATATATTATGAATGATATACTTGCAAAAGAATTAACACAATACAAGTCATACACTACAATATAACATAGACTACCTAACCAGATAACTACACAGGAAATACAATACAATACAATTACGTTTTAAGGGAAAAATAAGAGAGAAAGAGGAGAAGAGAGAGAGATAGAGAGATGGCCCACAATAACAGTAAGAACAATATGGTTGCGGAGAAACACTTACGCACAAGGGGAACGATCGCATGCGCCTCTGGACATCCAGCTCCCGATTTTCAGCAATGATAACCGTTGAAGAGTGAGCTGGATGTGATCGGCTTGTCTATTTATGCCCCACACACAATACAATTCAATGGTCCCTACAATCTCATTGTTCATTGGACACAGGGATTTGGCTTCGCATTATAACAAAAGGTCATAGGTTGATTCATACAGGTGGGCTGTGACGATTTCCAACAGCTCAGGTGGGAGGGAAACTGGGTTTCCCGCCGCATGGCTAAGTAAGAGCAAATAATAGTAAATGGACATAAACTTCTTATGTCCATAACTATTCGCACGAGCGATTAATCCGCTCCAAACCAACACCGGAATATTGCTATTTAAATACTCTTCCGATGGGTACCAAACACCACTGTATGACCCCTGTTAGACACTTCGTACAATACAAAGAGGAATCCCCCTGTCCAGGAACATGCTATATTAACTAAACTTTCAGAATCTATCAAAGGGACCATGATCTACAAAATACATTATATAGTGAAAATATGTAACGATTGAGTCGCACGCTACGATCACATAAACTCTACCGTAAATACGCATACCGTGCGCCTGCGGGTGCCCGCGACTGTGAGTATGCGCACGCACGGGAGAGCGTACGCATGCGCAGCGCAGACCTGTGTGAGGTGCAAATATGGTAGTGTGTATAGAGATATTTTTCTGACTTTGACAGTCCACCCTTTGGCAGTCAATAATAACTGCCACCTTCTAAAACATTTCAAAAAAAGAAAAATATATGTCAGGGGTTAATACATTTACATGGTTGGGTAGGGGAGGAGAGGAGAAGGTAGGAAATGGGTATGACCTAGTGAGATAGCAGAAGCATGTGTGTATGAATCCATGTTTGGGGGTCATGTATCATCGTGCCGTTCGTGTTTTAAATCAAGCTTCGAGGCATTGCGAAGTATACATTTGAATTCCTTCTTATCCCGTGGTACGGGTCTGTGGATGGGCTGTCAAACTTTACCGAGCTCTTTTCGGCCGTGGTTGTAACAAAATGGGGGAGCACATTTTAGTTGATGATATATGAATGGGGGAGATATGTGATTGCTGATATCTGTGCCTGTATTCCCTATACTATGTGTGTAATTACCTGAAGGTTGTAGAGATGAAGAAAAGACATAATTACGGTAAATGCAGTGGTATTCTATGTCAGGTTAGTACATTCGTCGATTGAGGTCTTGTTTGGTGTCTGTTGAATGCAGTCTTCTTTGTGCTTTTGCCCATTAGGTGCGAGCAAAAAGCTTTGTCAATGTCCATAGATTTACAAAAAAATGTTGGGCTAGCGTAATTTTAAAATTTCTAGGGAAAATGGGGATCTATGGCAAAGTTCATCAAATCTCTGTGTATAAGGTTGTCAAAACTTCTTCTTTAATCCATCTGTTGTCTGTATATCGGCTCATCAAATTCCTCGTCCAAGTGGGTCTTTTTACCTTGGAGGAAACGGAAAAACAGGTGAAAGAAACGGACCGTAGAAATCGCATTTTCATCACATCATTGTTTCTACATTTGGGTCATAAATCAAATCCATTGGAATTACAGTTTCCTCACTCCTCAGACTCATTACCCTAGTACGACGATTGCACTTCATTAAAGCCTGACCGCATCTAAATATCAAGCCAATCGTTATGATAACACCTAAGATACATAGGAGAAACTTCCCAACATCCATTATAACTCCTTGAGCCCATTCTCCTAAACCAGAAAACCAATTTCGCGGGTTTAACCATGACACCCAACCAGTCAGCTCATTACCTACAGCAGCAAGAGTGAGATTGTGTCTCCTGCGAAATTCCCACTTCAGTTGGAGAATATCGTCCATCTTTTGGTCTATGACCTCGACCGGGTCCTCGGTGCTATTCGTAATATATGTGCAACATTTCACGCCGTATTGTGTTGCCAGTGTGACACAATATCCGCCTGTCACTGCTGTGAGGTAATTAAGAACCATTCTATGCTGTACCAGTTCTGTTTTATAAGCTTGAAGTTCTCTTCCAGTATACCTAAACGTGTCATCATACATTTCAGTGATATTATCTAACAAATTTGCAAGCGCAGATATGTATTTATAATTCAGCACTCCTCTGGTGGTGCGAGTGATGTCTAACGCGATTAGAAACTGAATCCCGGTGGATTCATGGATCATGTCAGAGGCCGGATGCTCTGTTCTTTCTATCAGGTGCCGTTTAACTACGTGCTCGTAATGGGTGTGAGTATAAGGAGTTTGGGCAACACGGTGTATGTCTTTCATTGTGTCATGTGATACAGTCATTACTTCAGGCAGTACTTTTCCAATATAACACAATCCTTCAGAGTTTGGGGCAAGCCACTTATACGCCTTTCTCCCGCATATGAAATATGCATCATCGGGGAGAACATATGGGACGGAGTAGGACATAACCATATTACACACCTTCCATGTGAAATCTCCTAACCCTAATTCTTCCATCTGCTTAGTACACGTATCAGGTTGTACGATATGTGCACAGTATCCTGGTGATACCTCTCCAACTCTCGTAATCCTATTTCCTAAGGTATACCTATACCGGAAAGATTTTCCTCTACTGGCTATGTGGCGTATAAGCTCTGTATCTGTAGGCATTCTATCTGCTCTATGCGAAAAGGTCATGGTTTGGTTACTCCATGACACTTCCCAATTTCCCGGCTTTCGGGGATTGGAGATGTTAAAACATAATAGGGACCTATCCACATGGTATTGGTGGAGCTTCAAACTAGGAGGGCTGGAGATATTAAACCTCCTGTCCACCGGTCTCCCACCACTTAACTCAAGTACCTCCCCTAACGTTAAAGGAAATGGTACTAGCCCTGATTTGCTATGACCTTGAGGTACTTGAGAGCATACCCAACAATCTGTTTTATTTAACACACTACCCACTAAGGAGTGATAGTCACTCAATGGATGCCGGTCCATATGGATATTAA
The DNA here is from genome assembly GCF_028390025.1 of Pseudophryne corroboree. NCBI lineage: Eukaryota > Metazoa > Chordata > Amphibia > Anura > Myobatrachidae > Pseudophryne > Pseudophryne corroboree. The sequence goes on along the minus strand of NC_086445.1, from coordinate 233,798,783 downwards.
AACTGGATTGGCATTTCTTAATGCACCCATCCTCCACTACGTTGTCACAGAGCCTACAGATACAGTTTTCTTCAGCTAACAATCCTTCACAATTCCTTCTATTGTCAATGCTATCGGATCGTTTTCTGATACTCGCCTTTACTTGTTGGTTAAGTTGTTCTTGGAAAACTACGCCTCCATCTTTATCATCAGAACTCATTCCAGAACCTCCCTCGACCTCCATGGTACTCTCGCCGGAACAGACTGCTCTGGTCAACATCATGGTCAACAGGAAAATCCGGATCACAGTCTCTTGGGGCAAGTCCATCTTATAGGAGGAAACGAAGAAGAATGAGAAGGGGGAAAAATAATTTGAGGGAGGGGGGATGGGAAGTTGGAGAAAAACAATAAAAGGGAACAGGGGATCGACAACTGCTTTTGGTCTTGTGATTTTCAATGCTCAGGTGCCGCCTCAATCCTCCTGGAACAGACACTCCAGTGATACAACCTCTACCGTCTGTTCCTTATCACGGGACCTCTCTGGATCAGCAACCTTCTTACAATGGGACGAATGAACCCAAGTCTCTCTCTCAGCAACCTTCAATGCTGTAGTGCTAGTCAATAAGACCTGGTATGGTCCTTCCCATCTGTCAATAAGGCAACCTGAGCGTAGAAAATTCCGTATCATTACATAATCCCCAGGTTCAATGTCATGACAATTACTATCTGGTAAATCAGGAATCACTAACTTCAGATTATCATTTTGATTCCTTAACTGTTTACTCATGTTAATCAAGTATTTTACAGTCACTTCATTGTTACACTTCAAATCATCCTGAGGGTTAATCATAACATGCGGTTGTCGACCAAACAAGATTTCAAAGGGAGACAGATTAAGAGGGGACCTGGGAGTGGTTCTGATGCTGTACAGTACAATGGGTAAAGCTTCTGGCCATGTCAATCCTGTCTCTGCCATCACTTTACTCAGTTTATTTTTAATAGTGCTGTTCACTCTTTCCACTTTCGCACTCGCCTGTGGACGGTATGGAGTGTGCAGCTTGCTATCAATTCCCATCAACTTACACATTCCTTGAAAGACATCACCTGTAAAATGGGTACCCCTATCACTTTCGATAATTCTAGGGATACCATATCTACATACAAATTCCTGCACAATTTTCTTAGCAGTAAACATAGCGGTATTTGTGGCCGCAGGAAATGCTTCGACCCAATTTGAGAAAACATCTATACAAACAAGTACATATTTCAAATTCCGACAAGGGGGTAATTGTATAAAGTCAATCTGTATTACCTGGAAAGGGCCGCCGGCAGGTGGGATATGAGATGGTTCTGTAGGTATTGCCTTTCCGATGTTCTTTCTCAAACAGGTAAGGCATGACATTGCTCTTTTACTCGCATGAGATGAAAATCCTGGGGCACACCAATATGCTCTTACCAACTTGCACATCCCTTCCTTGCCCAGATGAGTCAGCCCATGAGCTGCCTCAGCTAAACATGGAAGGTATGCTCTGGGGGCCACTGGTTTACCGTGTCCATCCGTCCAGAGTCCTGAGGACTCCTGGCCATATCCTTTTGCCTTCCAGACTGCCTTTTCCTGTGTGGAACACAAATTTTGCATCTCACACAACTTCTGTGTGTTGATGGTATTAAATACCATCAGTTGTGTGGTGTCTGTCTGTCTGGGGGTACCGGCTGCTAACTTAGCAGCTTCGTCTGCTCGGCTGTTACCAAGTGATACTGGGTCCTGGCTATATGTGTGTGCTTTACACTTGATAACAGCCACTCTGTCGGGTTCCTGTATCGCTGTTAGAAGCCTTTTGATGTGAGCTGCATGCGCTATCGGTGTACCAGCTGCCGTCATGAAATTTCTGAGGCGCCATAGGGCTCCGAAATCATGGACTACCCCGAATGCGTATCTAGAATCGGTGTAGATATTGGCTGATTTGCCCTTAGCCAATTCACATGCTCTGGTTAGGGCGACCAGTTCAGCAACCTGGGCTGAGTGAGGTGGGCCTAGCGGTTCCGCTTCTATGGTGCCTTGGTCATCTACGACTGCGTATCCAGCACACAAGTCTCCCGAGTCTGACTGTCTATGACAACTACCGTCCGTGTAGAACGTAAGTTCTACATCTTCCAGTGGGTTGTCACTGATGTCAGGCCTTGCGGTAAAATTTTGGGTCAAATATTCCATACAATCATGTGTGTCTTCCTTTGTATTAAATCCTCCTTCCCCACCACTCTCATCCTCCACCCTTTGTGCCTGTCCAGGCACACCTGGGAGATATGTTGCAGGATTTAATGCACTGCATCTCCTTATGGTGATGTTTACGGGGGCCATTAGTGCCAATTCCCATCTTGTAAACCGCGCTGATGAGACGTGCCTGGTTTGGGCAGAATTTAGCAAGGCTGACACTGCATGAGGTGTATGAATTGTGAGGTTGTGGCCTAGCACTACATCTTCGCTTTTCGTTACTAGCAATGCTATCGCAGCAACGCTTCGCAAGCATGTGGGGAGGGATCGCGCTACTGTGTCTAGCTGAGCGCTGTAGTATGCTACTGGCCTGCTGGCATCACCGTGCTTTTGGGTTAGTACGCCTGCCGCGCAACCAGCACTTTCTGTTCCGTACAGCTCAAAGGGTTTCCCATAGTCTGGCATACCTAATGCTGGTGCCTGCGTTAGGCACTGTTTAAGTCTCTCAAATGCCGTCTCAGACTCGTCTGTATGCGAAATCCGATCAGGTTTGTTTGAGGAGACCATCTCCTGCAAAGGTAACGCTAGAATGGAAAACCCTGGGATCCAATTACGGCAATACCCACACATTCCTAAAAATGTTCTGATCTGTTGCTGGGTTTGTGGCAGAGTCATGTCTCTAATTGCTTGAATTCTATCAGCGGTCAGGTGTCTCAGTCCTTGTGTTAGACAGTGTCCCAAATATTTTACCTTAGTTTGGCATAATTGCAACTTGTCTTTGGAAACCTTGTGTCCTGTGTCTGAAAGATGAAACAGGAGCTGTTTCGTATCCTTCAGGGATGCTTCCAATGAATCAGAACACAGTAGTAGATCATCCACGTACTGTATTAATACTGATCCACTCACTGGTTGGAAAGACTGTAAACAATCATGCAAAGCCTGAGAAAATATACTTGGACTATCTATGAATCCTTGTGGTAATCGAGTCCATGTGTATTGGACTCCTCTGTATGTAAATGCGAACAAATATTGGCTGTCAGGGTGCAGAGGTACCGAAAAGAAAGCGGAGCAGAGGTCAATAACAGTGAAAAATTTCGCAGTGGGAGGGATTTGCATTAGGATGACAGCTGGATTTGGCACTACGGGGAACTGACTCTCAACTATTTTGTTAATCCCCCTTAGATCCTGCACTAGCCTGTAACCCCTCCCCCCACTCTTTTTCACAGGGAAGATGGGACTATTGGCAGTGCTGGACGTTCTTACCAGAATGCCCTGTTGTAGCAAGCGCTCTATTACTGGGTACACTCCTAACTCCACCTCTGGCTTCAGAGGGTACTGTGGAATTTTTGGAGCTATCCTACCATCTTTTACTTGTACAATTACCGGAGCTACGTTTGCCATTAATCCAGTGTCCTGTCCATCTTTAGTCCAAAGTGACTCTGGTATCTGAGATGTCATTTCTTCTACTTGGGATGGAGTCCTATTTGTCATAATGGTATGTGACATTAATTTTGACGGGGAGTCTAACATGTCTCGCACTTCCTGAGCGTGATTCTCAGGTATGTCCAAGAATACACCTTCAGGAGTACAATAAATGACGCACCCCATTTTACACAGTAAGTCTCTTCCCAGGAGATTTGTCGGTGCCGATGCAGCCAGCAAAAAGGAATGCTTGGTATGTAAAGGCCCTATTGTAATCTCGGCTGGTTTGCTAACAGGGTAATGCTGGACTACTCCTGTTACTCCCATGGCTGGAATTGTCCTACCAGTGGTTCTCATGCCCACTGTCGAATTTATCACTGATTTGGCCGCCCCTGTGTCTACAAGAAAGTTTAATGATTTACCAGCTACATTGATTGCAATTTCAGGTTCACTCCCAAGACTTGCAATCAATTTTACTGGCTGCAGATTACAGGTATGGCCACACCCCTATTGGGTATGGTGACCTCCCTGAATCCCGCTGGCAGCAACTACTTGTGATGGAGTTAATTGGGAGCTACCAGAGGCTTGCCAGTCTCTGTTCGGGGGATATCTTTTTGTTTCCCCTGCATGTGGCTCATAACTCCGTTTCTGCGGACCCTGATCCCAATGTCGTGTGTCGTGTCGTTGTCTAGGGGGTTGGTAAGATTTTTGTACATTTCTCGATCTACAGTCTCGTGCAAAGTGTCCCTGTTTGTGACAAAAATAACATGATACCACATTTGACTTACCCACAGGGTTTGGTGATATTAACACAGGCTGTTTTGTGGTCAGGGCCTGTATACTTACTGACATTAACTTATCACCTTGTGACTCCCTGTGTCTGGTGATATTCCGGTCGTGATCAATAGCAGCCTCTCTCAAAGTAGCCACAGACAGACCTCGCCAACATGGTTGTGTGGTCTGTACCCTAGTCTTTAATGACTCTTTTAAACCATCCATTAGCACAGATACTGCTACTTCTTGATGATTTGCATTGGTCCTAATGTCCTCTATGCCAGTGTATTTTGCCATTTCTAATAATGCCCGGTGAAAATAATCAGCAGCTGTTTCTGACTCTTTTTGTTTAATGGAAAAAATTCTATTCCATTTGGCTACAGCTGGGAAATACTCCTTTAACTGTAAACTTATTCTTTTTACATTATCTTTGTTGTACACATCTGTAAGAGGTACATCCTGATCTAATCCACAGTCAGCTAAAAATTGAGTTGCGTCAACATTGGAGGGTAAACATGCTCTCAGCAATATCTGCCAGTCTTTGTTGTTGGGCTCTAACGTGTTACCTAGGTCTCTGATGTATTTTTGGCTGGCAACTAAGTCTTTTCTAGGGTCAGGGAATTCAGACACTATGGTCCTTAATTCCATTCGGGTAAACGGGCTATACATGGCGATGTTCCTAACAGGAGTGACTCCTGAAGTGTCCGTTTTCCCATTTGGCACTACTATTACCTTTACAGGATTAATTCTAACAACATCATTCTGTGTAGATTCTACAGCCTGTGGTGAAATAGTTTCAGCATAGTGTATGGTGCCGTACTTACCCGTTGATACGACCTCACCTGTCCCTCCGCTAGGGGGCTTTGTTACTAATCTTATGGGTTGGGCCGTGCCTACTGTTGTTTCTGATATGGTGGCTGCTAGAGAGAGCGCTGATATTGTTGCCGATTCGTCCTCTTGATCACACTCCTGGGGAAAGTTCAAAACAGGGTACAACTTGCATGGGTTAATACTTGCATTGGTTAATTGGTTAACATTATCTTTAACATTTACATAGTTGCTAAGTGTTTGTTTTTTACACCTTAGTGCGTCATTCTCCGCAACCAATTTCTCTCCTGGTATGTATGGTGGCGGTGGTGCCGTGGCTATCAGTTTCCTGATCGAGCCAGATCCCGCCGCCTGAGCCAATCCTCTCTGTATGTCACCCTCCTGTTGCCACAACTGCAAATAATCATAATGCTTGATTCGTCTCTTTGCTGATTTAATGAGACATATCCTTCTCCTTAAATTCGTTAACACTTCTGTGCTGAAGCTACCTACTCTTGGGAATTTCTCCCCGTCATGTACTGTCATTCTCTCCCATTCATCACATAAAGCTTCTGTGTGACTTCCGTACTTTTCACACATTACGTACCTTGCCGACCCGACTGGCCGGTTTATAGAATCAACCCGAACCGAGGTTGATCGCCCCCTTCCTGAACAACTGGCCCCCATAATTTGCAGGTGTTACGGAACCTTACAAAAACCCAAGATATTCACGATAGGTTGGCGGTGAAGTTTACCGAGCACCTCACTCACTCGCCCACGCCGACCAATACGACCTGATCACACCGATATGGTGCTGGCGTACTCGACCCAGGGCACCTATTAACCTTTGTTTACTGGAACATGCGAGGGATATCCGCAGAACACTTACTCTTTCCAGTAAAGGTGAGGTTGTTGGATAATTCCTGAGTGACCAGCGAACTTCCCTTTGTAAAAATAAAAAATTACACAAATCACGTCAGAATGTACAAATAGCGTTTATGACCTTCGTACACAAATAGTACTGGTCAGGTTTACTAATGCACACAATTACGTGCGGTACAATCGTTCAGTACATAAGCAACTAATCTTATGTACGGAGCGACCAGCGGAATCGAAAATTGCGGCTGCGAATTCCTTCAGCGAGAGCTTGTATGGCCTATATGGGTGTTGCACCAACCCTTTTTTTTTTTGGTGTTGTGCCTGTGGACTCTATAGCGGACTTCCTTGTCTGCTGTACCTAGACCTCCTGGTTTGTTATGCGACCTCCTGGTCTGACCTCCTGGTCTGTTACTGTATGACCTCCTGGTCTGCTATACTCTAATGCTCAAATTTTATGTTTAACCAAGGATGCCTCCCTAGCCACCGTGCATGTCACTTACACGTATGTACCTCACGAGAACTCGATGATTTCTTTTGGTTCAACCTCAAAATTGTATAAATGTATGTAAAAACACTCACTCACCACATGTACACTTTTGTTTCTATTTCTATTTCTGCGCAGAAATTTCTCTTTAGACCAGATGTGTTACAAATTAGGAGAAGGATCTGTTAATTTAAATTTCGGATTTAAAATAGATTTGCGCTATTTATCGCCTGATGCGCTATTTATCGCTTGTTGCGTTACTTATCGCCTTTTGCGTTACTTATCGCCTTTTGTGTTACTTATCGCCTGTTGCGCTACTTATCGCCTGATGCGCTATTTAAAAATCAACACTATCGTGTGACTTGAGTTACGTGGGTGTACCCATTCGCTCCGTTGCGTAATTTACGCTGCGTGCGTCGGCCTTTGCGTACGCGAGTCTCAGCCCTTTGTTAGAGACACGTGTACACAAAGCCAATGTCCACCGTAACACAACTAACACATTTATCAATGTAGATGATCCTCGATCGTCTACCGTGCAACACACCAATCTCTCCTTTTACCTTTAGGTAGAGCTGCGTGTATTTTACACTTTATCCCTTAACGCATTACTTTTATACTTTAACTATGAAATAGCGACAAATCTCTCTTAGCACGTTTTATCAATTATAAAATGGCAAACAGGAGAGTGATATATGAAAATACACGAATGAAAAGAAATGCAGATATGCGTGCGTGTGTACGCAAGACAGAAATAAACAGTTTTAAAAAGACACTATCGTTTTGTTCTTACCTCCGGTCCCGGATTCCTTCAGCACCCTTTACTAAGCGAAGCAGACGCTTATCCAAACAGCACTACGAGGAATATGACCTCCCGCCCTTTGCTGCTGGATGTCTGCTGAAATTACCTAGTGCAGATATGTGAAGGACGGGCGAGCCGCCAATTGATAAAGCTAAATATTTATCGTATATAAAACTCTTTGTGAGGTCTAAGAACACTGTACGCTATTCACGTATGGAGTACCGTAAGGGTACGCTCGTTGCGTAGCAATCGCTTAGCCGTAGTCGAGACGCTCAAGCGTCACGTTCGCTCACGGCCAAGAGATCACAGGCAGGCACGCTATTGGCTGCCGTCTAACGTAATGATTCTCTATAGCGTAGCGGACGCTCGGGACCACGAGGAGATCACCAGCGGCGCTGACGCTCACAATATTAAACCTTTATATCTAGACCATAAACAGTATATTATGCAGTAAAACCTTAGTGTAGAAATAGGGTGTAGATGCAACCTAGTCTAACCTTATTAACTCAAATGCTGTTCGAGCGTCACCGACGCTCTGAGAATACTAAACACTATAAGAAATACACAGATACCTGGGCTTAGGGTCCAACGCCTAATAAATATATATTATGAATGATATACTTGCAAAAGAATTAACACAATACAAGTCATACACTACAATATAACATAGACTACCTAACCAGATAACTACACAGGAAATACAATACAATACAATTACGTTTTAAGGGAAAAATAAGAGAGAAAGAGGAGAAGAGAGAGAGAGAGAGATAGAGAGATGGCCCACAATAACAGTAAGAACAATATGGTTGCGGAGAAACACTTACGCACAAGGGGAACGATCGCATGCGCCTCTGGACATCCAGCTCCCGATTTTCAGCAATGATAACCGTTGAAGAGTGAGCTGGATGTGATCGGCTTGTCTATTTATGCCCCACACACAATACAATTCAATGGTCCCTACAATCTCATTGTTCATTGGACACAGGGATTTGGCTTCGCATTATAACAAAAGGTCATAGGTTGATTCATACAGGTGGGCTGTGACGATTTCCAACAGCTCAGGTGGGAGGGAAACTGGGTTTCCCGCCGCATGGCTAAGTAAGAGCAAATAATAGTAAATGGACATAAACTTCTTATGTCCATAACTATTCGCACGAGCGATTAATCCGCTCCAAACCAACACCGGAATATTGCTATTTAAATACTCTTCCGATGGGTACCAAATACCACTGTATGACCCCTGTTAGACCCTTCGTACAATACAAAGAGGGATCCCCCTGTCCAGGAACATGCTATATTAACTAAACTTTCAGAATCTATCAAAGGGACCATGATCTACAAAATACATTATATAGTGAAAATATGTAACGATTGAGTCGCACGCTACGATCACATAAACTCTACCGTAAATACGCATACCGTGCGCCTGCGGGTGCCCGCGACTGTGAGTATGCGCACGCACGGGAGAGCGTACGCATGCGCAGCGCAGACCTGTGTGAGGTGCAAATATGGTAGTGTGTATAGAGATATTTTTCTGACTTTGACACTAGTGGCCCAATAAAAACATTATACAGAGAGACAGATCCTGCTCAATTTTAAAGTCTAAAGTCTACACTAAAAATAGTGTTAATAAAATTTTACTCATAGAATATATCTATTGTAGACTCCCCAAAAAAGGGTGATACACGCAATTTATACTTACTGGCTTTTCTTTTTACCTCTCCAGGAGATGCCCAGAGAGGAGAAGCAGGTGGGTGGCAACGGAGGTGGACGGGGCTAATTGTGTCTTTAGGCCCTGCCCCCTCACTGGAAACCACTCGCAATTGGACATTATTTACTTAGAGGCGGGGCTAAAATGACGCACTTACCATATAATCGCGTCGTTAGGCTCCGCCCCCTTTGCAGGGACTGTAGATTACCTGTATTTATCCCCGCGTTCTGCCCACCTCATTAGAAATTGGGCAGAATGTGGGAGGGGTGCCCACTCTTCTGGGGGTGCAGGGGACTACCCGAAAAAATTGTGTGTCTACCACATAAACCGGGAGAGTAGGCAAATATGACACAATAATAATTTTTTAAATTACGACCCCCACAAAAAAATAAGAAGAGTAAAAAGGATCACACAAAAAAATAAATTTTAACCATTTTTTTAAAAAAAACTACTTCTAACAATCTGAACTAAGAATAGTCCATGCAAGCCAGAAATGTGCTGATACTGTATTGAAAATCAAATAGCCTTTGTTCTTGCAAACATTTATAATAATAAAAAAAAAAAAGCAAGCTTTAATCATTAATTTATTTTTTGTTTTATCCTTACAGGTATACAGATGAATAACAGAAGTCAATCCACATACAATATTCTATAAATCTGCATTAAATAAATATTTTTATTGTCTATAAAATACTGAAATAAACAGAAAAATGGCAACATTTATATTGAAAGCAAATACTTTAGAAAAAAGTAGATGTATAAATAAATATGACATGCTTTACAAATTTGTCATACATTTTTTGGTATTGTTTTTGAAAGTTCTGGAGGATAAACTTTTGGAAAAGTCAGAGTAATTAGCAGCCAGGTAGGACGGGTTGACAGGATGCCTTTTCTTAACATTCAGCCAGTGTCCAGAATAGTTGCTTTGCAGGTCGGGGAAGGGCTTCCAGGAGGACAGCCAAAAAGCTGTAGAGACAGATAACAGAATTTTTTTTAAATAATTTGCCTAACAAAATATTATAGATACCAGGACTGGGACATTGCATGAGAAGGGGATACTCACTGCATACATTCCAAGCTGACATCCTGCTCAAACTGCATCAGCTTCCGCTGCAAATGGAGAGACCATCAGTCCAGGTGGTTCTTGCTCCACAGGTCACAGGCAGGTGTCCAGTATAGGCACGTACAGGGAGAGGGGAAATGCCTTCCACTGGTAAAGTAGCTGATATAACAGAAGAGGAAACAAGCACGCATGCACACACAGAGAAGAATATGCTTAGAAAAAAGTACACAAAGCAAGTGTGGATACAGGGTCCGAGGAGAAGGGGATACTCACCGGATACATTCTGCTCAAACTGCATCCGCTTTAGGTGCAAACGGACAGGCCATCAGTCCAGGTGGGTCTTGCTGCATGGGTGTCTTGGTCAACTAATATCATTGATATGTCTGGTTTTGAGTCTGGAAAGGCCATCTTGTGTGTGTAGAGTAGCGCAAAAACGTTAGAACTGTAACTAACTGGGGAAATAAACAATAAATTATACATTTCAGAAAAAAAAAATTATGTGACACATTCTTTACAAAGAAAAATTGTCTTAAAAAAAATACCTGTATTTTTTTTTTTTAATTCAGCAACTAGTACAATAAAAAAAAAAAAATCAGCTTTATGGGACAACAACCAACGAAAGGAAAGTCAACAGGACCCAAACATAGGCAAGTTCATCTGGATTCTTCTGCAAGGATAGAAATAAATTATAATTTTTTTGACCAAAAAGAAAAAAAAAATCACTTTACTCACCAGTGAAGAATCCATTGATGAATGAACGGCGTGCATCTCCTCCTTCATTCCTTCCCTCCCTCCTTCATTCCTTCCCTCCGGCGGTGCTGAGCAAATTTCCAAATCCGGCCAGACACCTGGATCTACAGTATATACTCCAGAAATTGGTTTGCAACACAGATGTTATGTAAAATCCAGCAAGCTTTTACTATGTCACAAACCTTTTCTGGTGCATATAACAGCGAACCCCCGGACCTGTCAGTGAAAGCGGGTTTTGAGGACACCGAAGGTCCTTTCAATTACCTCCCTCAATGCAATGTGCACTGTTTGGTATAATTTCTCAGCATCACTTTCGGGATTGGACAATGGGGTAAGAAGCCAATTCTTGTCAGAATAACCCCCATTACCTAAAATATTAAGTCAAAAAATGAGTTAAACAAACGTTTAAAAAAAACAAAAAACAATACTCACCCAACAGCCAGGAAAGCCCAGCCAGAGATTGGTGATTTTCATATTGGCATCACACACCATCTGAATGGAACAGTTTTTGGTTTCGAAAACATTCCTCCATATGCCTTGGCAGTGCGAGTGCCACATGAGTGCAATCGATCGTATCCAGAACATTGTGGAAACATGTTTTTCTTAAAAAAAAACAAAAAAACAATTGGTCTCTCTCCATTCGCTGTCATTATCTGGGAACTGAATAAACTGTGTCGTTAAGTTACGGAAAATCTAAGGACCTGGGTTAAAATACGCAACAAAGAGGACTGGGAAAAACCGACTGTTTGGGACAAAAGAGGCTAGAAACCGCCTGATGCTAAATAATGTAATGCAGCCAGAAGTTTAGACAAACCACTGACTGCATGATTAGTGGGCACCAGAGATTCCAGGCCGGGAAGTCTTTTCATATTGGCTCAATGGGCAGTTGCCCAAGGACCCCAGGAGTATAAGGGCCCTAAGATAATAGCTGAGAGTCCCCTTTTTCCAGGAGTACCAGATTTTAGAAAATCGGCCATTGGTTAAGGGAGATATCCAACTTCAAAGCAGTGGACCCCATCCGAGCCTGTTAATTGCTCTTCCTAGCCAGGTATCTCAGGTTCTGTCTGACTTAGGGTTTTTTTTGAGGGTATACTCCAAAAGCTGGTACTCTCCCCTGTCGGTGGACACTGGCAGCTTGTCTCTACTATGCCCAGCTTGTCTCTACTATACTAACCTTGCGGCAGCTGGTCCCTCCTCCAGCTCCACATGCCGGGTATGCAGTTTTATATTTTCATTGGTGGATTGCTCTGGCTCCTGAACTTTGATCCTCAAGCCCACACAGGGACTTTCTAGTTTTTTTATCCAGTTGAAAGCTAAGAAATCTATTTCCAGGAACTGGAGATATCTACAGTCAAGCAAGCTGTCTTCCCACCAGAAAATGATGAATATTAAGCCCACGCCACCATCCACCCCTCCCCTGCATATTAAACACCCCCTACCACCCTGGAAGTCATGTACCGGGGCCCCTTCATTCAGCCCAATACCCCCTTCTACAGTTTAGTGTTCTCCCTCTTGCCCCATCTCCCATCATCTGTGCAGTAAAGGAGTAATTAGCAGAAATTACTGCTCCAGATCCTACACCCTGAGTGGAACATAGAACACCCCCTACCGCCCGCGGGACATCAAAGCTGCCACTGATATAACCACCCACCCCTATCACTGGAGGATGTGTAGGGGACCCAGTGCATTGCCTTGCCTAGGGGCCTACACTGCTGTTAAGACGGCCCTGACTCCAGGTCCGGCTCCATCAGGTCATACAGCAAATGGATTGCACAAGGGGATAAGTGATAGTTTTGTATCACCTCGAACTCAGAGATACTTTCCAGTACATGCCAAGTACAATACTGGAATTGACACATTGGCGTTTCTGTCACGGGTGCAGTGTGTGCAGTGTACATAGGCCCCTGGGCCCAGGGGGGCCCACACTGCACGCCCTGCCCCCATGTTGTTGTAATACTTATCTTTCCGGAGTCCCGCAAAAGCCACTGCAGGTACAGCGGCAAAAATTATACCAAAAATGGCTGCCGCACATGCACGGTATGAAATTTGTCTCCGGACTATGGTAGGTGCCATGTTTCCGGGGATCTGCTGCACATGTGCAGTAGGCTCTGGCACAATGCTGGAACCTACGCTGCCATGGAGAGCAAGGGGCCCACCCGAAGTCTGCACATGGGCCCCCGCCTCACTTAAAATGCCCCTGCGTTAACGTGGACGTGGAATGAAAAATAAGAATTTACTTACCGATAATTCTATTTCTCGGAGTCCGTAGTGGATGCTGGGGTTCCTGAAAGGACCATGGGGAATAGCGGCTCCGCAGGAGACAGGGCACAAAAAGTAAAGCTTTAGGATCAGGTGGTGTGCACTGGCTCCTCCCCCTATGACCCTCCTCCAAGCCTCAGTTAGGATACTGTGCCCGGACGAGCGTACACAATAAGGAAGGATTTTGAATCCCGGGTAAGACTCATACCAGCCACACCAATCACACTGTACAACCTGTGATCTGAACCCAGTTAACAGTATGATAACAGCGGAGCCTCTGAAAAGATGGCTCACAACAATAATAACCCGATTTTTGTAACTATGTACAAGTATTGCAGATAATCCGCACTTGGGATGGGCGCCCAGCATCCACTACGGACTCCGAGAAATAGAATTATCGGTAAGTAAATTCTTATTTTCTCTATCGTCCTAGTGGATGCTGGGGTTCCTGAAAGGACCATGGGGATAATACCAAAGCTCCCAAACGGGCGGGAGAGTGCGGATGACTCTGCAGCACCGAATGAGAGAACTCCAGGTCCTCCTTAGCCAGGGTATCAAATTTGTAGGATTTTACCAACGTGTTTGCCCCTGACTAAATAGCCGCTCGGCAAAGTTGTAAAGCCGAGACCCCTCGGGCAGCCGCCCAAGATAAGCCCACCTTCCTTGTGGAATGGGCATTTACATATTTTGGCTGTGGCAGGCCTGCCACAGAATGTGCAAGCTGAATTGTATTACACATCCAACTAGCAATAGTCTGCTTAGAAGCAAGAGCACCCAGTTTGTTGGGTGCATACAGGATAACAGCAAGTCAGTTTTCCTGACTCCAGCCGTCCTGGAACCTATATTTACAGGGCCCTGACAACATCTAGCAACCTGGAGTCCTCCAAGTCCCTAGTAGGCGCAAGGCACCAAAATAAGCTGGTTCAGGTGAAACACTGACACCACCTTAGGGAGAGAACTGGGGACGAGTCCGCAGCTCTGCCCTGTCCAAATGGACAACCAGATATGGGCTTTTTTGAGAAAAAAACCACCAAATTGACACTCGCCTGGTCCAGGCCAGGGCCAAGAGCATGGTCACTTTTCATGTGAGATGCTTCAAATCCACAGATTTGACTGGTTTTAAACCAATGTGATTTGAGGAATCCCAGAACTACGTTGAGATCCCACAGTGCCACTGGAGGCACAAAAGGGGGTTGTATATGCAATACTCCCTTCACAAACTTCTGGACTTCAGGAACTGAAGCCACTTCTTTCTGGAAGAAAATCGACAGGGCCGAAATTTGAACCTTAATGGACCCCAATTTGAGGCCCATAGACACTCCTGTTTGCAGGAAATGCAGGAATCGACCGAGTTAAAATTTCTTCGTGGGGCCTTTCTGGCCTCACACCACGCAACATATTTTTGCCACATGTGGTGATAATGTTGTGCGGTCACCTCCTTTCTGGCTTTGACCAGGGTAGGAATGACCTCTTCCGGAATGCCTTTTTCCCTTAGGATCCGGCGTTCCACCGCCATGCCGTCAAACGCAGCTGCGGTAAGTCTTGGAACAGACATGGTACTTGCTGAAACAAGTCCCTTCTTAGCGGCAGAGGCCATAAGTCCTCTGTGAGCATCTCTTGAAGTTCCGGGTACCAAGTCCTTCTTGGCCAATCCGGAGCCATGAGTATAGTTCTTACTCCTCTACGTCTTATAAGTCTCAGTACCTTAGGTATGAGAAGCAGAGGATGGAACACATACACCGACTGGTACATCCATGGTGTTACCAGAACGTCCACAGCTATTGCCTGAGGGTCTCTTAACCTGGCGCAATACCTGTCCCATTTTTTGTTCAGACGGGACGCCATCATGTCCACCTTTGGTATTTCCCAACGGTTTACAATCATGTGGAAAACTTCCCGATGAAGTTTCCATTCTGCCGGGTGGAGGTCGTGCCTGCTGAGGAAGTCTGCTTCCCAGTTTCCATTCCCGGAATGAAACACTGCTGACAGTGCTATCACATGATTTTCCGCCCAGCGAAAAGTCCTTGCAGTTTTTGCCATTGCCCTCCTGCTTCTTGTGCCGCCCTGTCTATTTACGTGGGCGACTGCCGTGATGTTTTTCCCACTGGATCAATACCGGCTGACCTTGAAGCAGAGGTCTTGCTAAGCTTAGAGTATTATAAATTTACCATTAGCTCCAGTATATTTATGTGGAGAAAAGTCTCCAGACTTGATCACACTCCCTGGAAATTTTTTCCTTGTGTGACTGCTCCCCAGCCTCTCGGGCTGGCCTCCGTGGTCACCAGCATCCAATCCTGAATGCCGAATCTGCGGCCCTCTAGAAGATGAGCACTCTGTAACCACCACAGGAGAGACACCCTTGTCCTTGGATATAGGGTTATCCGCTGATGCATCTGAAGATGCGATCCGGACCATTTGTCCAGCAGATCCCACTGAAAAATTCTTGCGTGAAATCTGCCGAATGGAATTGCTTCGTAGGAAGTTACCATCTTTACCAGGACCCTTGTGCAATGATGCACTGATTTTAGGAGGTTCCTGACTAGCTCGGATAACTCCCTGGCTTTCTCTTCCGGGAGAAACACCTTTTTCTGGACTGTGTCCAGAATCATCCCTAGGCACAGCAGACTTGTCGTCGGGATCAGCTGCGATTTTGGAATATTTAGAATCCACCCGTGCTGTTGTAGCAGTATCCGAGATAGTGCTACTCCGACCTCCAACTGTTCCCTGGACTTTGCCCTTATCAGGAGATCGTCCAAGTAAGGGATAATTAAGACGCCTTTTCTTCGAAGAAGAATCATCATTTCGGCCATTACCTTGGTAAAGACCCGGGGTGCCGTGGACAATCCAAACGGCAGCGTCTGAAACTGATAGTGACAGTTCTGTACCACGAACCTGAGGTACCCTTAGTGAGAAGGGCAAATTTTGGACATGGAGGTAAGCATCCCTGATGTCTCGGGACACTATATAGTAGAGATGAGCGGGTTCGGTTTCTCTGAATCCGAACCCGCCAGAACTTCATGTTTTTTTTCACGGGTCCGAGCGACTCGGATCTTCCCGCCTTGCTCGGTTAACCCGAGCGCGCCCGAACGTCATCATGACGCTGTCGGATTCTCGCGAGGCTCGGATTCTATCGCGAGACTCGGATTCTATATAAGGAGCCGCGCGTCGCCGCCATTTTCACACGTGCATTGAGATTGATAGGGAGAGGACGTGGCTGGCGTCCTCTCCGTTTAGACACTTGATTTACTAATTTTGGGGAGCATTAGGAGTACTCAGTAGTGTACAGTGCAGAGTTTTGCTGATAGTGACCAGTGACCACCACTTTTATTTATAATCCGTTCTCTGCCTGAAAAAAGCGATACACAGCACACAGTGACTCAGTCACATACATACCATATCTGTGTGCACTGCTCAGGCTCAGGCCAGTGTGCTGCATCATCTATATATATTATATATCTGTCTGACTGCTCAGCTCACACAGCTTATAATTGTGGGGGAGACTGGGGAGCACTACTGCAGTGCCAGTTATAGGTTATAGCAGGAGCCAGGAGTACATAATATTATATTAAAATTAAACAGTGCACACTTTTGCTGCAGGAGTGCCACTGCCAGTGTGACTAGTGACCAGTGACCTGACCACCAGTATATAATATTAGTAGTATACTATCTCTTTATCAACCAGTCTATATTAGCAGCAGACACAGTACAGTGCGGTAGTTCACGGCTGTGGCTACCTCTGTGTCGGCACTCGGCAGCCCGTCCATAATTGTATATACCAGTGACCTAACCGTGGTTTTTTTTTCTTTCTTTATACATACATACTAGTTACGAGTATACTATCTCTTTATCAACCAGTCTATATATTAGCAGCAGACACAGTACAGTGCGGTAGTTCACGGCTGTGGCTACCTCTGTGTCGGCACTCGGCAGCCCGTCCATAATTGTATATACCAGTGACCTAACCGTGGTTTTTTTTTCTTTCTTTATACATACATACTAGTTACGAGTATACTATCTCTTTATCAACCAGTCTATATATTAGCAGCAGACACAGTACAGTGCGGTAGTTCACGGCTGTGGCTACCTCTGTGTCGGCACTCGGCAGCCCGTCCATAATTGTATATACCACCTAACCGTGGTTTTTTTTTCTTTCTTTATACATACATACTAGTTACGAGTATACTATCTCTTTATCAACCAGTCTATATATTAGCAGCAGACACAGTACAGTGCGGTAGTTCACGGCTGTGGCTACCTCTGTGTCGGCACTCGGCAGCCCGTCCATAATTGTATATACCACCTAACCGTGGTTTTTTTTTCTTTCTTTATACATACATACTAGTTACGAGTATACTATCTCTTTATCAACCAGTCTATATATTAGCAGCAGACACAGTACAGTGCGGTAGTTCACGGCTGTGGCTACCTCTGTGTCGGCACTCGGCAGCCCGTCCATAATTGTATATACCAGTGACCTAACCGTGGTTTTTTTTTCTTTCTTTATACATACATACTAGTTACGAGTATACTATCTCTTTATCAACCAGTCTATATATTAGCAGCAGACACAGTACAGTGCGGTAGTTCACGGCTGTGGCTACCTCTGTGTCGGCACTCGGCAGCCCGTCCATAATTGTATATACCACCTAACCGTGGTTTTTTTTTCTTTCTTTATACATACATACTAGTTACGAGTATACTATCTCTTTATCAACCAGTCTATATATTAGCAGCAGACACAGTACAGTGCGGTAGTTCACGGCTGTGGCTACCTCTGTGTCGGCACTCGGCAGCCCGTCCATAATTGTATATACCAGTGACCTAACCGTGGTTTTTTTTTCTTTCTTTATACATACATACTAGTTACGAGTATACTATCTCTTTATCAACCAGTCTATATATTAGCAGCAGACACAGTACAGTGCGGTAGTTCACGGCTGTGGCTACCTCTGTGTCGGCACTCGGCAGCCCGTCCATAATTGTATATACCACCTAACCGTGGTTTTTTTTTCTTTCTTTATACATACATACTAGTTACGAGTATACTATCTCTTTATCAACCAGTCTATATATTAGCAGCAGACACAGTACAGTGCGGTAGTTCACGGCTGTGGCTACCTCTGTGTCGGCACTCGGCAGCCCGTCCATAATTGTATATACCACCTAACCGTGGTTTTTTTTTCTTTCTTTATACATACATACTAGTTACGAGTATACTATCTCTTTATCAACCAGTCTATATATTAGCAGCAGACACAGTACAGTGCGGTAGTTCACGGCTGTGGCTACCTCTGTGTCGGCACTCGGCAGCCCGTCCATAATTGTATATACCACCTAACCGTGGTTTTTTTTTCTTTCTTTATACATACATACTAGTTACGAGTATACTATCTCTTTATCAACCAGTCTATATATTAGCAGCAGACACAGTACAGTGCGGTAGTTCACGGCTGTGGCTACCTCTGTGTCGGCACTCGGCAGCCCGTCCATAATTGTATATACCACCTAACCGTGGTTTTTTTTTCTTTCTTTATACATACATACTAGTTACGAGTATACTATCTCTTTATCAACCAGTCTATATATTAGCAGCAGACACAGTACAGTGCGGTAGTTCACGGCTGTGGCTACCTCTGTGTCGGCACTCGGCAGCCGTCCATAATTGTATATACCACCTAACCGTGGTTTTTTTTTCTTTCTTTATACATACATACTAGTTACGAGTATACTATCTCTTTATCAACCAGTCTATATATTAGCAGCAGACACAGTACAGTGCGGTAGTTCACGGCTGTGGCTACCTCTGTGTCGGCACTCGGCAGCCCGTCCATAATTGTATATACCAGTGACCTAACCGTGGTTTTTTTTTCTTTCTTTATACATACATACTAGTTACGAGTATACTATCTCTTTATCAACCAGTCTATATATTAGCAGCAGACACAGTACAGTGCGGTAGTTCACGGCTGTGGCTACCTCTGTGTCGGCACTCGGCAGCCCGTCCATAATTGTATATACCACCTAACCGTGGTTTTTTTTTCTTTCTTTATACATACATACTAGTTACGAGTATACTATCTCTTTATCAACCAGTCTATATATTAGCAGCAGACACAGTACAGTGCGGTAGTTCACGGCTGTGGCTACCTCTGTGTCGGCACTCGGCAGCCCGTCCATAATTGTATATACCACCTAACCGTGGTTTTTTTTTCTTTCTTTATACATACATACTAGTTACGAGTATACTATCTCTTTATCAACCAGTCTATATATTAGCAGCAGACACAGTACAGTGCGGTAGTTCACGGCTGTGGCTACCTCTGTGTCGGCACTCGGCAGCCCGTCCATAATTGTATATACCACCTAACCGTGGTTTTTTTTTCTTTCTTTATACATACATACTAGTTACGAGTATACTATCTCTTTATCAACCAGTCTATATATTAGCAGCAGACACAGTACAGTGCGGTAGTTCACGGCTGTGGCTACCTCTGTGTCGGCACTCGGCAGCCCGTCCATAATTGTATATACCACCTAACCGTGGTTTTTTTTTCTTTCTTTATACATACATACTAGTTACGAGTATACTATCTCTTTATCAACCAGTCTATATATTAGCAGCAGACACAGTACAGTGCGGTAGTTCACGGCTGTGGCTACCTCTGTGTCGGCACTCGGCAGCCCGTCCATAATTGTATATACCACCTAACCGTGGTTTTTTTTTCTTTCTTTATACATACATACTAGTTACGAGTATACTATCTCTTTATCAACCAGTCTATATATTAGCAGCAGACACAGTACAGTGCGGTAGTTCACGGCTGTGGCTACCTCTGTGTCGGCACTCGGCAGCCCGTCCATAATTGTATATACCACCTAACCGTGGTTTTTTTTTCTTTCTTTATACATACATACTAGTTACGAGTATACTATCTCTTTATCAACCAGTCTATATATTAGCAGCAGACACAGTACAGTGCGGTAGTTCACGGCTGTGGCTACCTCTGTGTCGGCACTCGGCAGCCGTCCATAATTGTATATACCACCTAACCGTGGTTTTTTTTTCTTTCTTTATACATACATACATACTAGTTACGAGTATACTATCTCTTTATCAACCAGTCTATATATTAGCAGCAGACACAGTACAGTGCGGTAGTTCACGGCTGTGGCTACCTCTGTGTCGGCACTCGGCAGCCCGTCCATAATTGTATATACCACCTAACCGTGGTTTTTTTTTCTTTCTTTATACATACATACTAGTTACGAGTATACTATCTCTTTATCAACCAGTCTATATATTAGCAGCAGACACAGTACAGTGCGGTAGTTCACGGCTGTGGCTACCTCTGTGTCGGCACTCGGCAGCCCGTCCATAATTGTATACTAGTATCCAATCCATCCATCTCCATTGTTTACCTGAGGTGCCTTTTAGTTGTGCCTATTAAAATATGGAGAACAAAAATGTTGAGGTTCCAAAATTAGGGAAAGATCAAGATCCACTTCCACCTCGTGCTGAAGCTGCTGCCACTAGTCATGGCCGAGACGATGAAATGCCAGCAACGTCGTCTGCCAAGGCCGATGCCCAATGGCATAGTACAGAGCATGTCAAAACCAAAACACCAAATATCAGTAAAAAAAGGACTCCAAAACCTAAAATAAAATTGTCGGAGGAGAAGCGTAAACTTGCCAATATGCCATTTACCACACGGAGTGGCAAGGAACGGCTGAGGCCCTGGCCTATGTTCATGGCTAGTGGTTCAGCTTCACATGAGGATGGAAGCACTCAGCCTCTCGCTAGAAAACTGAAAAGACTCAAGCTGGCAAAAGCACCGCAAAGAACTGTGCGTTCTTTGAAATCCCAAATCCACAAGGAGAGTCCAATTGTGTCGGTTGCGATGCCTGACCTTCCCAACACTGGACGTGAAGAGCATGCGCCTTCCACCATTTGCACGCCCCCTGCAAGTGCTGGAAGGAGCACCCGCAGTCCAGTTCCTGATAGTCAGATTGAAGATGTCAGTGTTGAAGTACACCAGGATGAGGAGGATATGGGTGTTGCTGGCGCTGGGGAGGAAATTGACCAGGAGGATTCTGATGGTGAGGTGGTTTGTTTAAGTCAGGCACCCGGGGAGACACCTGTTGTCCGTGGGAGGAATATGGCCGTTGACATGCCAGGTGAAAATACCAAAAAAATCAGCTCTTCGGTGTGGAGGTATTTCACCAGAAATGCGGACAACAGGTGTCAAGCCGTGTGTTCCCTTTGTCAAGCTGTAATAAGTAGGGGTAAGGACGTTAACCACCTCGGAACATCCTCCATTATACGTCACCTGCAGCACATTCATAATAAGTCAGTGACAAGTTCAAAAACTTTGGGTGACAGCGGAAGCAGTCCACTGACCAGTAAATCCCTTCCTCTTGTAACCAAGCTCACGCAAACCACCCCACCAACTCCCTCAGTGTCAATTTCCTCCTTCCCCAGGAATGCCAATAGTCCTGCAGGCCATGTCACTGGCAAGTCTGACGAGTCCTCTCCTGCCTGGGATTCCTCCGATGCATCCTTGCGTGTAACGCCTACTGCTGCTGGCGCTGCTGTTGTTGCCGCTGGGAGTCGATGGTCATCCCAGAGGGGAAGTCGTAAGCCCACTTGTACTACTTCCAGTAAGCAATTGACTGTTCAACAGTCCTTTGCGAGGAAGATGAAATATCACAGCAGTCATCCTACTGCAAAGCGGATAACTGAGTCCTTGACAACTATGTTGGTGTTAGACGTGCGTCCGGTATCCGCCGTTAGTTCACAGGGAACTAGACAATTTATTGAGGCAGTGTGCCCCCGTTACCAAATACCATCTAGGTTCCACTTCTCTAGGCAGGCGATACCGAGAATGTACACGGACGTCAGAAAAAGACTCACCAGTCTCCTAAAAAATGCAGTTGTACCCAATGTCCACTTAACCACGGACATGTGGACAAGTGGAGCAGGGCAGGGTCAGGACTATATGACTGTGACAGCCCACTGGGTAGATGTATGGACTCCCGCCGCAAGAACAGCAGCGGCGGCACCAGTAGCAGCATCTCGCAAACGCCAACTCTTTCCTAGGCAGGCTACGCTTTGTATCACCGCTTTCCAGAATACGCACACAGCTGAAAACCTCTTACGGCAACTGAGGAAGATCATCGCGGAATGGCTTACCCCAATTGGACTCTCCTGTGGATTTGTGGCATCGGACAACGCCAGCAATATTGTGTGTGCATTAAATATGGGCAAATTCCAGCACGTCCCATGTTTTGCACATACCTTGAATTTGGTGGTGCAGAATTTTTTAAAAAACGACAGGGGCGTGCAAGAGATGCTGTCGGTGGCCAGAAAAATTGCGGGACACTTTCGGCGTACAGGCACCACGTACAGAAGACTCCCTCCCTCGAAAAAATAAAACAAAAACAAATACATGTAGGAGGCTGAGAAAAAAAGAATTCCAAATACATATTCATTTCCAAAATTTTCACCTGCTCTGAGTAGGTGAAGGGGAATCAGGGATAAATGCAGGTCATACCAGCCAAAAATTATTGCAATTCAGTAATCGAATACCATTTCCATGATAATGCCTCACAATAGTAAAATATAGGGTTATCTGGTGAAATCATTACCGGCAAGCTCTCGAGAAAAAAAAGGTATTAAATATGTTGTAGATGTTACACATGAAAAACAGACCATGTGGCTGTGACTTTTCGGGACAAAAGCCGTTTTCACAGCTAATTGAATATCCCCCTTGGTCTTCTTATCTCATGTTGCCCATAGAACCAGTGTTAAACAATGCTTGAGCAATGGATACTTTGAAATCCAAGAGATTCTTGGGGAAACTGTTACAATACCGTTAATCGGGATCCTGGAGGTCACAATGCCGACACTGGAACCCCGAGTAGTGGTGAAATGTCCACGACACCCATAGAGGGAGAATATAATCTGCTGCCGGCATACCGGTGGCCGGGATCCCGCTGTCTGTATACTGATCGGGATCCCGGCAGCTGGTTTTTCATACTGAACTCTATTCTTGTCATTGAATCCAAACATTCAATCATTGGTTCATTGGCCCAAATGTATTAAGCCTCAGAAAGTGATTGAGTGGAGATGGATAAATGAGTGATAAATGACCAGCCAACCAGCTCATAGTGTAACTGTCATTTTTTAAACTCAGCCTATTACATGGCAGTAAGGAATCTGATTGGCTGGTCATTTATCACTCTCTATCCATCTCCACTCAATCACTTTCTGAGGCTTAATACATTTGGGCCAATGATCCATGAGATCCACTCCTTCTGTGTGTGTGTTATACTACTCTGTACCTAACCCTGTTGCTAGATTGTCTTGATGTCTGGAGAAAATAAAAACAACACTACCACAGCTGCAACTAATGATAATACAGGCTGAGTATCCCATATCCAAATATTCCGAAATACAGAAAAATCCGATATCCAAAATACTTCTGGACCCAAGCATTTTGGATAAGGGATACTCAACCTGTAATTTGAAATCATTTACAATTAAAAAAGTTGAGCTAACATATTATGATACATATAAGGCTATCAGCTATCAAAACTGTCATAATTAGCTATTACTGTATTTGAGGAAAGTATTTAGGTAAGGCTTATATGCCAAGATCAGCCTAGCACTAGGGAGGCCAATCCCGGGATCGGGATCGGCGGGATTTGGGCCCAAAAATGCCGGGATTTGAATCCCGGGATTGGAGCCTCCAATCCTGGGATTCAAGGGATTACAGTACGCATGTGCTGGAGGGTTGGAAGCGGCGCGGGAGGGCGGGTGGGTGTAAGTAATAACACTTACTATCAGGCGGCCGCGGAAGCCATGGACACGCTGAACGCAGCGGCAATTCAAATGAAGCACCGGCCGCCAGCCAATCAGAGCTGGCGGACCGGCAGCCAATCAGGAGCAACTGCTGCGGCAGCTTGCCTGAGTGGCTGCCGGTCCGCCAGCTCTGATTGGCTGGCGGCCGGCGCTTCATTTGAAATGCCGCCGCGTTCAGTGTGTCCATGGCGGCCGCCCGCCTAATAGTAAGTGTTATTACTTACACCCACCCTCCCTCCCTCCCGCGCCACTACCAACCCTCCCGCACCACTACCTACACCCACCCTCCCGCACCACTACCTACCCCCATAAGTGTGTGCAGACACTGACAGGCGGGTGCCGCTCCGGACTCCCCCCCCCCTCCACGGCACGGCATTATAGTGTTCTATCACCTCCCCTGTCCTGGACATAGACTGCTTACCTGGGCCGCCCAGGTGAGCAGTCTATATCCAGGACAGGGGAGGTGATAGAACACTATAATGCCGTGCCGTGGAGGGGGGGGGGGAGAGTCCGGAGCGGCACCCGCCTGTCAGTGTCTGCGCACGCCTATGCCTACCCCCTCCCTACCTCCCGCACCGCTACCTACCCCCTCCCTTCCTCCCGCACCGCTACCTACTCCCTCCCTCCAGCGCTGCTCCCTACATCTTTCACTGGTCCCTACTGCAATCCCGGGATCCCGGGAATCCCGGGATTGACCGTTTTTCAATCCCGAATCCCGGGATTGAAAAAACGGCCCGGGATTGGCCTCCCTACCTAGCACGTAGTATGGGTTTTTGTTTTTCATGCCATCCACTGAAGTGGACAAACATACAGTATGATATTACAGAACATCAACTGTGAACAAAATTGAGTTTTTTATCAAAACATCTACCGTATTATGTTCTAAACATTACTTTGCTTGAATTTATTATTTTGAACCTGCTCTGCTATCTTTGAGTAAAAATATTTTACAACGTTCCCTGAAGTCAGGGGCACATATAGAGAATGGGAAGCGCTGTAGATCTGTGCACTAGGGTCACTAGGGGACCCTAGCGCTGTCCCAGAGTCTAGTGCGCATGTGCAGGTCTCTTGGAAAATGGACTGACAGACATTTTTCCAGTGTTTTCCTTACTGCGCATGCGCCAAATGCCAGGAAAATGGCCACCACACCATTTTCCTGGTGATTTCTGCAGCGCTGCTGCTGCCATTATGGGACTCTGGAGGGTATTGAAAAAAATAGGTGTAGTTTGTGTGGTGCAGGCTCTCCTGGATCCCAGAGGCCCGTGTGCACCGCACTCACTTTACCCATTAAACTGTAAATACTGTACACCAGAGCCTGAAGTGCTTAGTGCTGATTAACTTTTCTCAACCATTTTATTTTTACCTTATTGTTTTTGTAGGAATTAAAAACTGCCACTAGGTGGCCTACCTTCTAATCTTGGTAAAACCCCTAAAAAGAGAACACAATGCCATAGTGATGTCAAAAGGCAGGTTCTCTGGGAGAGAAAGACTTAAAAACAGCTGCCACTGTAGTCACCTCTATGCATGAAAAGGATAACAAATAAAATGAATATATATATATATATATATATATATATAGTCCAATATGACCCGGCACTCCTCACGCTCCCCAGCGTTAAAGCAGCTGCTCTCGTGCCTTCTCCTCCTGGGCAATCATCCCCAATACAGAAACAGCAGATAAGGGCGGCACTGGGAGACTTCTCAATGCGGTGAAAAAACCAAGTGCTTTTATTAAAGTTTCAACGTTTCGGGGTCACAGCCCCTTCGTCAGGGGCTGTGACCCCGAAACGTTGAAACTTTAATAAAAGCACTTGGTTTTTTCACCGCATTGAGAAGTCTCCCAGTGCCGCCCTTATCTGCTGTATATATATATATATATATATATATATATATACACTGCTCAAAAAAATAAAGGGAACACTAAAATAACACATCCTAGATCTGAATGAATGAAATATTCTTATTAAATACTTTGTTCTTTACATAGTTGAATGTGCTGACAACAAAATCACACAAAAATTATCAAAGGAAATCAAATTTATTAACCCATGGAGGTCTGGATTTGGAGTCACCCTCAAAATTAAAGTGGAAAAACACACTACAGGCTGATCCAACTTTGATGTAATGTCCTTAAACAAGTCAAAACGAGGCTCAGTAGTGTGTGTGGCCTCCACGTGCCTGTATGACCTCCCTACAACCCACACAAGTGGCTCAGGTAGTGCAGCTCATCCAAGATGGCACATCAATGCGAGCTGTGGCAAGAAGGTTTGCTGTGTCTGTCAGCGTAGTGTCCAGAGCATGGAGGCGCTACCAGGAGACAGGCCAGTACATCAGGAGACGTGGAGGAGGCCGTAGGAGGGCAACAACCCAGCAGCAGGACCGCTACCTCCGCCTTCGTGCAAGGAGGAACAGGAGGAGCACTGCCAGAGCCCTGCAAAATGACCTCCAGCAAGCCACAAATGTGCATGTGTCTACTCAAACAATCAGAAACAGACTCCATGAGGGTGGTATGAGGGCCCGACGTCCACAGGTGGGGGTTGTGCTTACAGCCCAACACTGTGCAGGACGTTTGGCATTTGCCAGAGAACACCAAGATTGGCAAATTCGCCACTGGCGCCCTGTGCTCTTCACAGATGAAAGCAGGTTCTCACTGAGCACATATGACAGACGTGACAGAGTCTGGAGACGCCAAGTAGAACGTTCTGCTGCCTGCAACATCCTCCAGCGTGACCGGTTTGGCAGTGGATCAGTAATGGTGTGGGGTGGCATTTCTTTGGTGGGTCGCACAGCCCTCCATGTGCTCGCCAGAGGTAGCCTGACTGCCATTAGGTACCGAGATGAGATCCTCAGACCCCTTGTGAGACCATATGCTGGTGCGGTTGGCCCTGGGTTCCTCCTAATGCAAGACAATGCTAGACCTCATGTGACTGGAGTGTGTCAGCAGTTCCTGCAAGACAAAGGCATTGATGCTATGGACTGGCCCGCCCGTTCCCCAGACCTGAATCCAATTGAGCACATCTGGGACATCATGTCTCGCTCCATTCACCAACGCCACGTTGCACCACAGACTGTCCAGGAGTTGGTGGATGCTTTAGTCCAGGTCTGGGAGGAGATCCCTCAGGAGACCATCCGCCACCTCATCAGGAGCATGCCCAGGCGTTGTAGGGAGGTCATACAGGCACGTGGAAGCCACACACACTACTGAGCCTCATTTTGACTTGTTTTAAGGACATTACATCAAAGTTGGATCAGCCTGTAGTGTGTTTTTCCACTTTAATTTTGAGGGTGACTCCAAATCCAGACCTCCATGGGTTAATAAATTTGATTTCCATTGATAATTTTTGTGTGATTTTGTTGTCAGCACATTCAACTATGTAAAGAACAAAGTATTTAATAAGAATATTTCATTCATTCAGATCTAGGATGTGTTATTTTAGTGTTCCCTTTATTTTTTTGAGCAGTGTATATATATATATATATATATATATATATATATATATATATATATATATAATGACAAGAACACTGGGTAGTGTTTGAATGCAGGCATATTTGCCCCAGGCTTCTAACCTATGTGTTTTAAAACCCCAGGAAAGTGTTTAAGTTGTGTTACTAACAGCTTTTGGTAAAAGCCGAGTAAGGGTTCCTGGGATTTAGGTGGAAAGTGAGGGTGGGCTCCATCCATTAGGCCCAGTTTGGATCTTAGGTCCTTTAGCCTCATAGTAGACTAATACCCCTTTTCCACCTGAGTACCGGGTCCGATGCGGGATGTTTAAACCGGCTAAAACCCATGTCGGCCCCGCCATTTCCACTACACTGCGACACGGGCTATTCCCGAGTCGGATCTGTTTCCACTTAACCCGGGTAAGCTCTGTAAAAGCCTATTGATGTCACTCGTTACTCAGTTCTGAAACACGGGTAATGACCGTTTCCACTGCACAATTACCCAGGTCATTACCGTGTTTATCCCAGGTAGCTACTTGGGTAGGATTCCCGGGTCACTCAACCCGTGTTGAGCCGCTTTCAATTACTAAAAACCCGTGTTGATGTGCGCCCCGTGCAAAAACACGGGTAAATTTAGCTAGTGAAAAAGGGGTATATTCAGGGATTTCAGCTGCATGAGGGTGTAAAAAGAGGGTGGTCTTCAGTTTGCCGGCGGCCGGGCTTCCTACGATCAGCATATCGGCGTCGGAATCCCGACTACCGGCATGCCAACAGCTTTTATCCCTCTTGGGGGTCCACGACCCCCCTGGAGGGAGAATAGATAGCGTGGCGCTCGCCCAGCTGTCGGTATGCTGGCGGCCGGGATTCCATCGCCGGTATGCTGGCTGCCGGGAGCCCGACCGCCGGCATAACATACTACACCCGTAAAAAGGCTGTCATCCTGATCATTAGCTTTCTCACACTGCCTAGGGAAAAGGAACTGCAGAGTCTCTGTGAGAGAAAACCTGCTACTGAATACAAGTTAGTCATGCTTGGTTAAACTTCTTGTGTTTTTGTAGTACTAGTTAGGAATGACTTATGTTTAGTTAAAGCCAGATGCAAGGTATTTATTTAAATATTTTATAGTGATGAGCGGGTTCGGTTTCTCGGAAACCGAACCCCCCCGAACTTCACGCTTTTTACACGGGTCCGAGGCAGACTCCGATCTTCTCGCCTTGCTCGGTTAACCCGAGCGCGCCCAAACGTCATCATCCCGCTGTCGGATTCTCGCGAGGCTCGTATTCTATCGCGAGACTCGGATTCTATATAAGGAGCCGCGCGTCGCCGCCATTTTCACACGTGCATTGAGATTGACAGGGAGAGGACGTGGCTGGCGTCCTCTCCGTTTAGAGTAGACTAGAGAGTAGTAGAGAGTAGAGACACTTGATTTACTAATTTTGGGGAGCATATTAGGAGTACTACTTGCTGATAGTGTGACCAGTGACCACCAGTTTAATTAATCCGTTCTCTGCCTGAAAAAAAACGATACACAGTGTGACACAGTCACATACCATATCTGTGCTCAGCCTCAGTGTGCCCTCAGTGTGCTGCATCATCTATGTAATACTGTATATCTGACTGTGCTGAGTGCTCACTGCTCACACAGCTTAATTGTGGGGGAGACTGGGGAGCAGTTATAGCAGGAGTACATATTTTAACAGTGCACACTTTTGCTGCCAGAGTGCCACTGCCAGTGCCAGTGTGACTGACCAGTGACCACTGACCACCAGTATATTGTGATTGTCTGCCTGAAAAAGTTAAACACTCGTCGTGTGGTGTTTTTATTCTATAAACGCATTCTGCTGACAGTGTCCAGCAGGTCCGTCATTATATAATATATACCTGTCCGGCTGCAGTAGTGATATATATATATTTTTTATATCATTATCATCCAGTCTATATTAGCACTGCAGCAGACGCAGTACGGTAGTCCACGGCTGTAGCTACCTCTGTGTCGGCAGTCGCTCGTCCATCCATAATTGTATACCACCTACTTGTGGTGTTTTTTTTTTTTCTATCTTCTTGATACTAGTAGCTTACTTTAGGAGTCTGCAGTGCTGAGCTGACAGTGTCCAGCAGGTCCATCATTATATAATATATACCTGTCCAGCTGCAGTAGTGATATATATATATTTTATATCTCATTATCATCCAGTCTATATTAGCAGCAGACGCAGTACGGTAGTCCACGGCTGTAGCTACCTCTGTGTCGGCAGTTGCTCGTCCATCCATAATTGTATACCACCTACCTGTGGTGTTTTTTTTTTCTATCTTCTTGATACTACTAGTAGCTTACTTTAGGAGTCTGCATCCAGTCAGTGCTGAGCTGACAGTGTCCAGCAGGTCCGTCATTATATAATATATACCTGTCCGGCTGCAGTAGTGATATATATATATTTTTTTTTATATCATTATCATCCAGTCTATATTAGCAGCAGACGCAGTACGGTAGTCCACGGCTGTAGCTACCTCTGTGTCGGCAGTCGCTAGTCCATCCATAATTGTATACCACCTACCCGTGGTGTTTTTTTTTTTTCTATCTTCTTGATACTAGTAGCTTACTTTAGGAGTCTGCAGTGCTGAGCTGACAGTGTCCAGCAGGTCCGTCATTATATAATATATACCTGTCCGGCTGCAGTAGTGATATATATATATTTTATATCTCATTATCATCCAGTCTATATTAGCAGCAGACGCAGTACGGTAGTCCACGGCTGTAGCTACCTCTGTGTCGGCAGTCGCTCGTCCATCCATAATTGTATACCACCTACCTGTGGTGTTTTTTTTTTTTTCTATCTTCTTGATACTACTAGTAGCTTACTTTAGGAGTCTGCAGTGCTGAGCTGACAGTGTCCAGCAGGTCCGTCATTATATAATATATACCTGTCCGGCTGCAGTAGTGATATATATATATATATTTTTTATATCATTATCATCCAGTCTATATTAGCAGCAGACGCAGTACGGTAGTCCACGGCTGTAGCTACCTCTGTCGGCAGCCGCTCGTCCATCCATAATTGTATACCACCTACCCGTGGTGTTTTTTTTTTTTCTATCTTCTTGATACTAGTAGCTTACTTTAGGAGTCTGCAGTGCTGAGCTGACAGTGTCCAGCAGGTCCGTCATTATATAATATATACCTGCCCGGCTGCAGTAGTGATATATATATATTTTATATCTCATTATCATCCAGTCTATATTAGCAGCAGACGCAGTACGGTAGTCCACGGCTGTAGCTACCTCTGTGTCGGCAGTCGCTCGTCCATCCATAATTGTATACCACCTACCTGTGGTTTTTTTTTTCTATCTTCTTGATACTACTAGTAGCTTACTTTAGGAGTCTGCAGTGCTGAGCTGACAGTGTCCAGCAGGTCCGTCATTATATAATATATACCTGTCCGGCTGCAGTAGTGATATATATATATTTTTTTTATATCATTATCATCCAGTCTATATTAGCAGCAGACGCAGTATGGTAGTCCACGGCTGTAGCTACCTCTGTGTCGGCAGTCGCTCGTCCATCCATAATTGTATACGACCTACCCGTGGTGTTTTTTTTTTTTTTCTATCTTCTTGATACTAGTAGCTTACTTTAGGAGTCTGCAGTGCTGAGCTGACAGTGTCCAGCAGGTCCGTCATTATATAATATATACCTGTCCGGCTGCAGTAGTGATATATATATATTTTATATCTCATTATCATCCAGTCTATATTAGCAGCAGACGCAGTACGGTAGTCCACGGCTGTAGCTACCTCTGTGTCGGCAGTCGCTCGTCCATCCATAATTGTATACCACCTACCTGTGGTGTTTTTTTTTTTTCAAACTTCTTGATACTACTAGTAGCTTACTTTAGGAGTCTGCAGTGCTGAGCTGACAGTGTCCAGCAGGTCCGTCATTATATAATATATACCTGTCCAGCTGCAGTAGTGATATATATATATATTTTTTATATCATTATCATCCAGTCTATATTAGCAGCAGACGCAGTACGGTAGTCCACGGCTGTAGCTACCTCTGTGTCGGCAGCCGCTCGTCCATCCATAATTGTATACCACCTACCCGTGGTGTTTTTTTTTTTTTCTATCTTCTTGATACTAGTAGCTTACTTTAGGAGTCTGCAGTGCTGAGCTGACAGTGTCCAGCAGGTCCGTCATTATATAATATATACCTGCCCGGCTGCAGTAGTGATATATATATATTTTATATCTCATTATCATCCAGTCTATATTAGCAGCAGACGCAGTACGGTAGTCCACGGCTGTAGCTACCTCTGTGTCGGCAGTCGCTCGTCCATCCATAATTGTATACCACCTACCTGTGGTGTTTTTTTTTTCTTTCTATCTTCTTGATACTACTAGTAGCTTACTTTAGGAGTCTGCAGTGCTGAGCTGACAGTGTCCAGCAGGTCCGTCATTATATAATATATACCTGTCCGGCTGCAGTAGTGATATATATATATATTTTTTATATCATTATCATCCAGTCTATATTAGCAGCAGACGCAGTACGGTAGTCCACGGCTGTAGCTACCTCTGTGTCGGCAGCCGCTCGTCCATCCATAATTGTATACCACCTACCCGTGGTGTTTTTTTTTTTTTCTATCTTCTTGATACTAGTAGCTTACTTTAGGAGTCTGCAGTGCTGAGCTGACAGTGTCCAGCAGGTCCGTCATTATATAATATATACCTGCCCGGCTGCAGTAGTGATATATATATATTTTATATCTCATTATCATCCAGTCTATATTAGCAGCAGACGCAGTACGGTAGTCCACGGCTGTAGCTACCTCTGTGTCGGCAGTCGCTCGTCCATCCATAATTGTATACCACCTACCTGTGGTGTTTTTTTTTCTTTCTATCTTCTTGATACTACTAGTAGCTTACTTTAGGAGTCTGCAGTGCTGAGCTGACAGTGTCCAGCAGGTCCGTCATTATATAATATATACCTGTCCGGCTGCAGTAGTGATATATATATATTTTTTTTATATCATTATCATCCAGTCTATATTAGCAGCAGACGCAGTACGGTAGTCCACGGCTGTAGCTACCTCTGTGTCGGCAGTCGCTCGTCCATCCATAATTGTATACCACCTACCTGTGGTGTTTTTTTTTTTTTCTATCTTCTTGATACTAGTAGCTTACTTTAGGAGTCTGCAGTGCTGAGCTGACAGTATCCAGCAGGTCCGTCATTATATAATATATACCTGTCCGGCTGCAGTAGTGATATATATATATTTTTTTTATATCATTATCATCCAGTCTATATTAGCAGCAGATGCAGTACGGTAGTCCACGGCTGTAGCTACCTCTGTGTCGGCAGTCACTCGTCCATCCATAATTGTATACCACCTACCTGTGGTGTTTTTTTTTTTTCTATCTTCTTGATACTAGTAGCTTACTTTAGGAGTCTGCAGTGCTGACAGTGTCCAGCAGGTCCGTCATTATATAATATATACCTGTCCGGCTGCAGTAGTGATATATATATATATATTTTATATCTCATTATCATCCAGTCTATATTAGCAGCAGACGCAGTACGGTAGTCCACGGCTGTAGCTACCTCTGTGTCGGCAGTCGCTCGTCAATCCATAAGTATACTAGTATCCATCCATCTCCATTGTTTACCTGAGGTGCCTTTTAGTTGTGCCTATTAAAATATGGAGAACAAAAATGTTGAGGTTCCAAAAATAGGGAAAGATCAAGATCGACTTCCACCTCGTGCTGAAGCTGCTGCCACTAGTCATGGCCGAGACGATGAAATGCCAGCAACATCATCTGCCAAGGCCGATGCCCAATGTCATAGTACAGAGCATGTAAAATCCAAAACACCAAATATCAGTAAAAAAAGGACTCAAAAATCTAAAATAAAATTGTCGGAGGAGAAGCGTAAACTTGCCAATATGCCATTTACCACACGGAGTGGCAAGGAACGGCTGAGGCCCTGGCCTATGTTCATGGCTAGTGGTTCAGCTTCACATGAGGATGGAAGTACTCAGCCTCTCACTAGAAAAATGAAAAGACTCAAGCTGGCAAAAGCACAGCAAAGAACTGTGCGTTCTTCGAAATCACAAATCCACAAGGAGAGTCCAATTGTGTCGTTTGCGATGCCTGACCTTCCCAACACTGGACGTGAAGAGCATGCGCCTTCCACCATTTGCACGCCCCCTGCAAGTGCTGGAAGGAGCACCCGCAGTCCAGTTCCTGATAGTCAGATTGAAGATGTCAGTGTTGAAGTACACCAGGATGAGGAGGATATGGGTGTTGCTGGCGCTGGGGAGGAAATTGACCAGGAGAATTCTGATGGTGAGGTGGTTTGTTTAAGTCAGGCACCCAGGGAGACACCTGTTGTCCGTGGGAGGAATAGGGCCATTGACATGCCTGGTGAAAATACAAAAAAAATCAGCTCTTCGGTGTGGAAGTATTTCAACAGAAATGCGGACAACATTTGTCAAGCCGTGTGTTGCCTTTGTCAAGCTGTAATAAGTAGGGGTAAGGATGTTAACCACCTCGGAACATCCTCCCTTATACGTCACCTGCAGCGCATTCATCATAAGTCAGTGACAAGTTCAAAAACTTTGGGCGACAGCGGAAGCAGTCCACTGACCAGTAAATCCCTTCCTCTTGTAACCAAGCTCACGCAAACCACCCCACCAACTCCCTCAGTGTCAATTTCCTCCTTCCCCAGGAATGCCAATAGTCCTGCAGGCCATGTCACTGGCAATTCTGACGAGTCCTCTCCTGCCTGGGATTCCTCCGATGCATCCTTGCGTGTAACGCCTACTGCTGCTGGCGCTGCTGTTGTTGCTGCTGGGAGTCGATGGTCATCCCAGAGGGGAAGTCGTACTCGTAAGACCACTTTTACTACTTCCACCAAGCAATTGACTGTCCAACAGTCCTTTGCGAGGAAGATGAAATATCACAGCAGTCATCCTGCTGCAAAGCGGATAACTGAGGCCTTGGCATCCTGGGCGGTGAGAAACGTGGTTCCGGTATCCATCATTACTGCAGAGGCAACTAGAGACTTGTTGGAGGTACTGTGTCCCCGGTACCAAATACCATCTAGGTTCCATTTCTCTAGGCAGGCGATACCGAAAATGTACGCAGACCTCAGAAAAAGACTCACCAGTGTCCTAAAAAATGCAGTTGTACCCAATGTCCACTTAACCACAGACATGTGGACAAGTGGAGCAGGGCAGACTCAGGACTATATGACTGTGACAGCCCACTGGATAGATGTATGGACTCCCGCCGCAAGAACAGCAGCGGCGGCACCAGTAGCAGCATCTCGCAAACGCCAACTCTTTCCTAGGCAGGCTACGCTTTGTATCACCACTTTTCAGAATACGCACACAGCTAAAAACCTCTTACGGCAACTGAGGAAGATCATCGCAGAATGGCTTACCCCAATTGGACTCTCCTGTGGATTTGTGGCATCGGACAACGCCAGCAATATTGTGTGTGCATTAAATCTGGGCAAATTCCAGCACGTCCCATGTTTTGCACATACATTGAATTTGGTGGTGCAGAATTATTTAAAAAACGAGAGGGGCGTGCAAGAGATGCTGTCGGTGGCCAGAAGAATTGCGGGACACTTTCGGCTTACAGGCACCACGTACAGAAGACTGGAGCACCACCAAAAATGCCTGAACCTGCCCTGCCATCATCTGAAGCAAGAAGTGGTAACGAGGTGGAATTCAACCCTCTATATGCTTCAGAGGTTGGAGGAGCAGCAAAAGGCCATTCAAGCCTATACAACTGAGCACGATATAGGAGGTGGAATGCACCTGTCTCAAGCGCAGTGGAGAATGATTTCAACGTTGTGCAAGGTTCTGCAACCTTTTGAACTTGCCACACGTGAAGTCAGTTCAGACACTGCCAGCCTGAGTCAGGTCATTCCCCTCATCAGGCTTTTGCAGAAGAAGCTGGAGACATTGAAGGAGGAGTTAACACAGAGCGATTCCGCTAGGCATGTGGGACTTGTGGATGGAGCCCTTAATTCGCTTAACAAGGATTCACGGGAGGTCAATCTGTTGAAATCAGAGCACTACATTTTGTCCACCGTGCTCGATCCTAGATTTAAAACCTACCTTGGATCTCTCTTTCCGGCAGACACAAGTCTGCTGGGGTTCAAAGAACTGCTGGTGACAAAATTGTCAAGTCAAGCGGAACGCGACCTGTCAACATCTCCTCCTTCACATTCTCCCGCAACTGGGGGTGCGAGGAAAAGGCTCAGAATTCCGAGCCCACCCGCTGGCGGTGATGCAGGGCAGTCTGGAGCGACTGCTGATGCTGACATCTGGTCCGGACTGAAGGACCTGACAACGATTACGGACATGTCGTCTACTGTCACTGCATATGATTCTCTCCCCATTGAAAGAATGGTGGAGGATTATATGAGTGACCGCATCCAAGTAGGCACGTCAGACAGTCCGTACTTATACTGGCAGGAAAAAGAGGCAATTTGGAGGCCCTTGCACAAACTGGCTTTATTCTACCTAAGTTGCCCTCCCACAAGTGTGTACTCCGAAAGAGTGTTTAGTGCCGCCGCTCACCTTGTCAGCAATCGGCGTACGAGGTCACATCCAGAAAATGTGGAGAAGATGATGTTCATTAAAATTAATTATAATCAATTCCTCCGTGGAGACATTGACCAGCAGCAATTGCCTCCACAAAGTACACAGGGAGCTGAGATGGTGGATTCCAGTGGGGACGAATTGATAATCTGTGAGGAGGGGGATGTACACGGTGATATATCGGAGGATGATGATGAGGTGGACATCTTGCCTCTGTAGAGCCAGTTTGTGCAAGGAGAGATTAATTGCTTCTTTTTTGGTGGGGGTCCAAACCAACCCGTCATTTCAGTCACAGTCGTGTGGCAGACCCTGTCACTGAAATGATGGGTTGGTTAAAGTGTGCATGTCCTGTTTATACAACATAAGGGTGAGTGGGAGGGCCCAAGGACAATTCCATCTTGCACCTCTTTTTTCTTTCATTTTTCTTTGCGTCATGTGCTGTTTGGGGGTGTTTTTTGGAAGGGCCATCCTGCGTGACACTGCAGTGCCACTCCTAGATGGGCCAGGTGTTTGTGTCGGCCACTAGGGTCGCTTAGCTTACTCACACAGCTACCTCATTGCGCCTCTTTTTTTCTTTGCGTCATGTGCTGTTTGGGGAGTGTTTTTTGGAAGGGCCATCCTGCGTGACACTGCAGTGCCACTCCTAGATGGGCCAGGTGTTTGTGTCGGCCACTAGGGTCGCTTAGCTTACTCACACAGCTACCTCATTGCGCCTCTTTTTTTCTTTGCGTCATGTGCTGTTTGGGGAGTGTTTTTTGGAAGGGCCATCCTGCGTGACACTGCAGTGCCACTCCTAGATGGGCCCGGTGTTTGTGTCGGCCACTTGTGTCGCTTATCTTACTCACACAGCTACCTCATTGCGCCTCTTTTTTTCTTTGCGTCATGTGCTGTTTGGGGAGTGTTTTTTGGAAGGGCCATCCTGCGTGACACTGCAGTGCCACTCCTAGATGGGCCAGGTGTTTGTGTCGGCCACTAGGGTCGCTTAGCTTACTCACACAGCTACCTCATTGCGCCTCTTTTTTTCTTTGCGTCATGTGCTGTTTGGGGAGTGTTTTTTGGAAGGGCCATCCTGCGTGACACTGCAGTGCCACTCCTAGATGGGCCAGGTGTTTGTGTCGGCCACTAGGGTCGCTTAGCTTACTCACACAGCTACCTCATTGCGCCTCTTTTTTTCTTTGCGTCATGTGCTGTTTGGGGAGTGTTTTTTGGAAGGGCCATCCTGCGTGACACTGCAGTGCCACTCCTAGATGGGCCAGGTGTTTGTGTCGGCCACTTGGGTCGCTGAGCTTAGACACACAGCTACCTCATTGCGCCTCTTTTTTTCTTTGCGTCATGTGCTGTTTGGGGAGTGTTTTTTGGAAGGGCCATCCTGCATGACACTGCAGTGCCACTCCTAGATGGGCCAGGTGTTTGTGTCGGCCACTTGGGTCGCTTAGCTTAGCCATCCAGCGACCTCGGTGCAAATTTTAGGACTAAAAATAATATTGTGAGGTGTGAGGTGTTCAGAATAGACTGAAAATGAGTGGAAATTATGGTTATTGAGGTTAATAATACTTTGGGATCAAAATGACCCCCAAATTCTATGATTTAAGCTGTTTTTTAGGGTTTTTTGAAAAAAACACCCGAATCCAAAACACACCCGAATCCGACAAAAAAAATTCGGTGAGGTTTTGCCAAAACGCGTTCGAACCCAAAACACGGCCGCGGAACCGAACCCAAAACCAAAACACAAAACCCGAAAAATTTCCGGTGCTCATCACTAAATTTTATTTTGTCCCTGCTATGTATGAAGTGGTGCAAAACCTAGAGAGATTCTAGATAAGCACTACAACGCCAACTACTAGTGTAATATATGTGCCTACACTGTATACGGGATCGGCAGCGACGCTGTCTATCACAGCCGTTGTGCAGAACCAGGGACTCTGCATTAGGCTTCACTCTCCCTTGCCCGCCCCCAGACTCTCATTGGCTAGATTCACAGGAGTTTGGGGGCAGATTTAGGAGAGTGAAGCATTATGCTGAGTCCCGGGTTCTGCACGGCGGCTGTGATATGCAACGCCACCGCCGATCTCAGATACACTGCCAGCACATATATTACATACATCTACACATGAATGTTTCTATGTGCTTAGCACCCCTCATCCCGCACTAACAGTTGGCGCTGTAGTGCTTATCTGGAATCTCTCTAGGTTTTGCAGGATACAGTGTCCTTAGCTAAAGATGACTTACATAGGTCCATATATATATATATATATATATATATATATTTATTCAGTAGTACTAAAATAAGCCACAGTGCCATTATTCTCTTATAAAGACTTTTTCAGGGGGATTTGGTATACTGACAATACCCATGATAAAGTATTTTTCGTGCATTTATTTCATCATACAGTACCTGCTTATTTGGGACACAGATATCAGTTTGCATGGGAATTAAGTAAAAAAAAACGGTCCTAGCACTGTATGTGCAATCATACATTTCTATATTACATCCCTTTGTGGAATATATGTTTTTCTGAATTCTAACCTGTAAAATGCAATAAGGTTTATAGGTTTATATATCAATCACTAGCATGTAGCCTTCAGGGCTCCTATTATAGTAACTCACCTTAGGCTGTCTGAGAAGGCCTCCACACCATACTTAGATATGCAATATCCTCCCCCAAAAATAGAAAGTCGTCCTGCACCACTGGATACATTTACAATGCGCCCCCGGGCCTTTCGGACAAGATGCAGAAGGTTCAGCGTCACGTTGATCATACCGAGCAAATTTATATTCAGAACCTTGGAGAAATCCTCAACTTTTTGCCA
Organism: Pseudophryne corroboree; assembly: GCF_028390025.1. Classification (NCBI taxonomy): domain Eukaryota; kingdom Metazoa; phylum Chordata; class Amphibia; order Anura; family Myobatrachidae; genus Pseudophryne; species Pseudophryne corroboree. The sequence continues at coordinate 233,759,916 of NC_086445.1, read as the reverse complement.
CTCATTAGGAGCAAGGGCAAAACCAAAACCAGCATTATTCACCACGCCCCAGAGCCCTGCAATGCATAAAGTCAGAGTTGGAAAAAACGTAGAAAATCCAAAATGAAACCAGCAACTCATTTAAACAGCTACGTATCCTACTTAGCCTGCAGTCCACCAGTCACCGCTGCCTACAGCTGTGTTAAGTCCCAGAAGCCCGCGCAAACCACTGCACATCCCCTGGCCAGAGACATGACATGGCCTCCTCCCTGAGTCCTCCAGGTAACTGCTCTCCTGGGCACCTCACAGCTCCAAATGTAAGCTCTGCTGCCCATTCTCATTCTGCTACTCATATCTCCAGCGGTGTATTTTCTTAGTTGTACTGAGTGCTGAAAAATGGATGTGGTCATGTGTTGTGAGGGGGTGTGGCCACATGACACTAGGGGGAGTGGCTACATGACACTAGCGTCATGGCCACATGACACAGCCACTTTTCTTTGCACTCTGGAGGCAAGGCTAGAAATATATAGTAATTCCTCCAGTATAATAGAAATATATAGTGATACCCCCAGTATAATAGAAATATATAGTAATGCCCCCAGTATAATAAATATATACAGTTGTGCTCATAAGTTTACATACCCTAGCAGAATTTGTGATTTTCTGGCCATTTGTCAGAGAATATGAATGATAACTTACAAACTTTTCTTATTATTGGATATCGGATTTTTCCGTATTTTGGAATAATTGCATACCATAATGAGATATCATGGCGATGGGACCTAAATCTAAGCACAGAATGCATTTATGTTACATATACACCTTATACACACAGCCTGAAGGTCATTTTAGCCAATATTTTTTATAACTTTGTGCATTAAACAAAGTGTGTCTACATTCACACAATTCATTTATGTTTCATATACACCTTATACACACAGCCTGAAGGTTATTTAATACAATATGTATAATAACTTTGTGTATTAAACAAAGTTTGTATACATAGAGCCATCAAAAAACAAAGGTTTCACTGTCTCACTCTCACTCAAAAAAGTCTGTATTTCGGAATATTCCGTATTTCGGAATATTTGGATATGGGATACTCAACCTGTATATATATATATATATATATATATATATATATATATTCATTTATGCTGTGTCATCAATGAAGGGAAACCATCTGGTTCTCTCGCCCATCGATGGCAAAAGCATTCAACATCGGGCATAAACCATCAATGATTAGGAATCATTAATGGTCGATGGCCATCCCTTTGCCATTCAGACAGTTTCAGTGAGTGGAAGAAGGGCAGCGTGAGGCTGATCGGTGCCCATGTAGTAAATCGCTGGCTAGCAACCCTGACCAGCAGAGAGAAACGGGCATCCCTGAGAGTGCCACTACAGACCCTGGGCCACAGTGAGAGGCTTATGGTAACCAGTCAGTGTGTGATAGCTAGCCAGCCGCACACAGAGAGAGCAGCTAGGTAGCACCATGCATCCAGTGACAGTCAGCTACATCATGAGGCAGCCAAATAGCTCTGACCCCTGTGAAAGAACTGCAGCAGCTAGCCAGAGCCAGTACCAGCCACTCAGCACCAGCCAGAACCAGCACCAGTCAGTGACAGCCGGCCAGCCTGTAGCCACCCAGCCTGTCAGTGCTTGAGGCAGACAGTGCAGTAGGATGGGACACAGAAACAGGAGCTAAGGTAACAAGTTTCCTTGTATAACAACTCCGAAAGACCAGGAAAGGAAGTCTAATTCATTCTGACTGCCATTTCCAAAAAGCCTAAGGAGAGAGAGACTTGGGAGCACTAGTAAACTGACATTCTACACAGTAGGATACTACCCCTCAGTGGAAAGTGACATTGTTTGGCATAAGCAGGTCGTAGCTGTGAGGAGAACAGTAGCAACCTTTTTGACAGGTACAGAACCTTTTTTTATGGCCTGTACCGATTTTTGGCTCTCCAAACTTCCATTGAAAGTATAGGAAAAGGGGTGTGACCACGCCCCTTTTTCCGCATTTGTACCAATTTTTATGTGTAAAATATTGAAGGGTATGCATAGCAGTAGATGTATTAACTTGGAGAAGGAATAAGGAGAAGGCATAAGGAAGTGATAAACCAGTGATAAATGCAAGGTGATAAATGCACCAGCCAATCAGCTCCAATATGTAAATGCATTTATCACTGGTTTATCACTTCCTTATGCCTTCTCCAGGTTAATACATCTGCCCCAGGGCCTGAGGGTGTTGCTTAGCACAAACAGTCAGATCTAGGGATAGCCATCGACCATCAATGATTTAAAAGCATTGATGGTCTATGAGCAATGTTAACTACTTGTGCCATCGATGCGGGAGAACCAGATGGTTTCTCACCATTGATGATAAGAAGCTATTGAATATTTTTTTCTCTCTCTCTAGGGCGTCGGGGACACTGAGCGTAGCTCCGCCCCCTGACACTTGCAAAGCCACACACCCAGGCCCTGATTGGTAAACTTGCTCAATACTAAAGTAGGGCTGACCATCGATGGTTACCTTAAAATGGTTTCCCACCATCGAGGTTATCCAGCAATGGTACCATCAATGGATAACCCACCAATGGCCATCGACAGTCAGATCACAGGGAAGGAGGAGCTTTGTTACACTAAACTGGGCAGCTAGTTAGCACTACTGTGGACATTAGAGACACTACAGTGATCCTCTTAAGTCACAGTTTATGTAGACTTATAAATGGTTGTTACATTCATTAAATGTTTTCTTAATATTGAATTGCACTATATATTACAGTTGCGCTTACTTGAAAGCTATTCCTGTGACCTGACTACCCAGAAGGATGACAGTCATGTGAACTCCTAGGCCATGTAGCGCACTGAACAAAGCACATGCTAAAGTCCCCTACACAACAGTTTCTAGGGGTGTTCAGGGGAATTTCAGTAGTGGGATATCACACATCCCCCTTCCTTGTGAGACCACACACCTTTTTGAGACACATGCTATTCCTTTATGAGTTATGGGCGGGAGGGTGCAAAATTTTAGTTTGCAGGGGGCACCAAACACCCTAGCATTGACCGAGATGGAGAATAGTGAAGTTCTTACTAGTAAGAGCTTACAATCTAAAATAGAGTGACCATATTATCCTTTTTACCTGAGACACTTATGGATTACACAGGTTCTGTGGCTGGCTGACTTCAAGCCTACATTTCAGCTGGTTTTAATCAGCCACAGAACCTGTGTAATCCATGAGTGTCGCAGGTAAAAGGTATAATATGGTCACTCTATCTAAAGTGAGGGGTCAAAGCCAGGACAGTAGGATCAGATAGAGACTATATAGAAGTAGACCCAGGTGGGAGTAAACCTTGGTACACACTGTCAGATTTTTTTGGTTGTCCCAACAATTAGGGCAATTTTTCACAAAACTGAAGGCTCCAATATCTGGGCTACAGTACACATTAAGCAATTTTTGCTTCAAGTGACATTTGTGCCACACCACACTGAATTTGCATGTGTCTCCCCACAATGAGGATGAGGTAGTCGTAAAAAATGTAGGAAATATGGTCAGATTATTGAGAATGCTCACACACTGTAGTAAATATGGAGATTGTGGCAGAGATTTTTCCGTCCTGCCAAGAAGTTCAGATAATCAAATGGTCATGTTTGTGGGCATGATTTGTCAAAGTTATTGGGGAAATACCGAAACAAAAATTATTCACACACACTATACAATAAATCAGGCTGATCTCCCAATTACTGGCAAATCAGCCCAATAATTGTATAGTGTGCACTTAGCTAAAGTTTGGGTGGAGTCTGGTCAGGCAGAGCAGGGAGTTCCTTAAGTGGAGAGAATCACAGACAGGAGATATTTTAGAGACATAAGCAGGGCCATCTTTTCATATGGGCTCAATGGGCAGTTGATGAAGGGTCATAAGAGTATAAGGGCCCTAGGCTGATAGCTGAGGGTCCCCTTTTTCCAGGGGTACAAGATTTTTGAAAATCAGCCCTGGGGAACTGCAGATAGCCAACTTCAAAGCAATGGTCCCCATCTGAGCTTATTAATTGCTCTTCCCAGCCAGATATCTTGGGTTCTATCTAACTTAGATTTTTTTTACTGAGGGTATACTCCAAAAGCTGGGACTCTCCCCTTTCAGTGGACACTGGCAGCTTGTCTCTACTATGCCCAGAACCAGAGTTATCAGCCTTCCAGCAGCCAGTCCCTGCTCCAGCTCAACAAGCCTGGTATGCAGTTTATAATTGATGGATTGCTCTGGCTTCTGAACTCTGATCCCCAAGTCCCCAGTACCTCCTGAGAGGTGGGGCTCTCTAGTTTTTAAGCTAAGAAATCGATTTGCAGGAACTGGAGAGATCTGCGGTCAAGCAAGCTGCCCTCCCACAAGAAAATGATGACTGTTAAGCCCACTTCACTATACACCTCTTCCCTTGTGTATTAAACTCCTCCTACCAACCTGGAAGTCATGTACTGGGGCCCCTTTATTCAGCCCAATGCCCTGCTCTACAATTTAGTGTTCTCCCTTCCGCCCTATCTCCCACCATCTGTGCAGTAAAGGAGTAATTAGCAGAAATGACTGCTCCAGGTCCAACATGCTGAGCGGAAGAAAGAACACCCCCTACCACCCGTGGGACATTAAAGCTGTCGCTCATAGCACCCCCCACCCCTACCATTGGAGGATCCTGTAGGGGCCCCAGGGCACTGCTTTGCCCAGGGGCCTACACTACGGTTAAGACAGCCATGAGCAAAGCAAAAGGTGGTAATCAGAAGGGAGGAGAGCTATAGGCCAGAGGCAGAACAGATAACTTGAGGGGATCCGGTTACCATACAGGTGGTCGGGATGCCGGCAGTCTGAAGTCCATTGCCAGGAACCAACATTGCTCACACTGACGGTACTGGAATCCGAACTGTCCACATCCCAATCGTAAGTATGCCAGGGATGGTTAGAGTTAGGCTGCAGGTGTAGGGGTGTTAGGTTTAGGCACTAGATGGAGGTATATGGTTAAGCTGCAGTGGTGAAGGTTAGGGTTAGGCTGAGGGGGGTGGGTTAAGGATCGGCACTAAAAAGGAGGGTTAAGCACTAAGGGGGAGGGCTAGGATTAGGCTGCAGGGGAGAGGGTTACGTTGCAGGAAGGTAGGGTTAGGGGGTTGAGGGGGAGGTTAGTATACTTCTCTAAAAGGTGTCAGAATGCTGAACTTCGGGATGCCACTATTGGTCCTCTGGCCGCCGGCATCATAAGCCGCCGAGACCCCGATACCATCCCAACATGAGTTGTACTGGTGAGTTATACTGTGTGTGTGTGTGTGTGTGTGTGTGTGTGTGTGTGTGGTGTGTGTGTGTGTGTGTATATATATATATATATATATATACACTGTGTGTGTGTGTGTATATATACACAGTTATGAAGCTATGGCACTCTGATTTCAATGGAGCCTGGGTGCCTTCCTTACATTTATATAGCCAGTGGTCTCCTATGTGCAGCTTATGGTCCCCACTTTTTTCTGGCTGACTGGTGGTAAGGCTCCTCAGTACTCACTCAGTGCATGCTGCAGCTCTCGTACTTCCAATGCCCACACAGCTCCCTCCCTGTTTCCTATCCCTCCCCGCACTCCCTGCAATCAGTGGGCCTAATTCAGGTTGGATCGCAAAACGTGATCTAACTGCAAAAATTACAAAAAAAAAGGGGGCGCATCACAGCTCCCATCCTGCGCATGCGCCCGCATTTTCTGCGGGGGGGCAGAAAATGCGATCACCTCTGCCTGTCAATCAGGCAGAGGCGGTCGCGTGGCGGAGGGGGCAGCAACGCTCAGTTTCCTAGGCGGAGACAGAGCGTTGTGGAGGCGGAGGCGGCCAAATGGGGCTGGCGGTGTTGAAATGGGGGGAGCGGGCGTGATCGCAGCGGCTGCATGACGTCAGTCGCAGCCGCTGCGATCAGAAACATGTTGCCGGGCCTCCTGCTGCGCCTTAATTTCTGCTATCAAGCAGAAATTGCGATGTGGTCGCAATTTCTTCTTGATGAAGGGGGTAGGCGGCGGTTAGCATGCTGGGCGGCCTTGCCCTGTGATGGGTGACCCCCAGCATGCGAACAAAAGGATTGCAAATCCTTACTGAATCAACTCCAGTGTGCGGTACTGCCTTGGAGGGTGATGATTGATCTCATCACCCTTCATTAAACTGATGATGCTGTGGCTGCAGGTCTCCCGTTGGTGTTGGTACCCCCCCATCCTCACCGAACCCTGGTGCAATGAACCAGCTGCACCCTTGCTGCTCCTGACACTGACCCAGTTACAGAGTTTCTTCTGATAACAGATTTTTGAATTTGCAAAAGCTGGGACGGATTGGGAACTAAAAGAGGCCCTGGAAAAATTTCTAGAAGTGGCCTCACATGGGCGGCACCAAATGAACTGTAGGCGGGACAAACAACAAAGTAGGCAGGATAAGTACATCACTACACTTGTCGTGGCCCCAACACTCACAGACCTTTAACCCGCAGTAACCCCAAACCTCCATATTCCAAATAAAACCCAGCCACTACCACCGAGACTGAACACAGAACCCAAAACCTCCAGCAAATAGACACACAATCATTAAAACAAAGAGACCAAATTCACTGCCCAAATATCACAAATATCCTCACTCCCCACCTAGGGAGCCAGGAATCACCCCACAAATTGGATTAAACCCAGTTAATACCAACTCCTGATCCTTTACCGGGGCTGGCACACACACAGGACTGGGTACAGGAGCAGGGGCTGGCACACACACAGGGCTGGGTACAGGAGCAGGGGCTGGCACACACACAGGGCTGGGTACAGGAGCAGGGGCTGGCACACACACAGGGCTGGGTACAGGAGCAGGGGTTGGCACACACAGGGCTGGGTGACGGAGCAAGGGATGGCACACACACAAGGCTGGGTGCAGGAGCAGGGGCTGGCACACACACAAGGCTGGGTGCAGGGGCTGGCACACACACAGGGCTGGGTACAGGAGCAGGGACTGGCACACACACAGGGCTGGGTACAGGAGCAGGGGTTGGCACACACAGGGCTGGGTGACGGAGCAAGGGATGGCACACACACAAGGCTGGGTGCAGGAGCAGGGGCTGGCACACACACAGGGCTGGGTAGAGAAGCAGGGGCTGGCACACTTACAGGGCTGGGTAGAGGAGTAGGGGCTGGCACACATACAAGGCTGGGTAGAGAAGCAGGGGCTGGCACACATACAGGGCTGGGTAGTGAAGCAGGGGCTGGCAAACATACAGGGCTGGGTAGAGAAACAGGGTCTGGCACACAAACAGGGCTGGGAAGAGGAGCAGGGGCTGGGTACAGGAGAGGGGGCTTATACACACACAGGGCTGGAATACACACAGGGCTGAGTATAGGAGCAGAGGCTGGGTACAGGAGCAGGGGCTGGGTACAGGAGAGGGGCTGGCACACACCTGAGTACAGGATAGGGGCTGGCACACATACAGGGCTGGGTACAGGAGAGGGGCTGGCACAGGAGAGGGCTGGCGCACACACACACACACACACACACACACACACACAGGGCTGGGTACAGGAGAGGGGCTGAGAACAGGAGCAGGGGCTGGGTACAGGAGAGGTTTCTGGCACACACAGGACCCCCCACCCTTCCTTCCTACCTGGGTAGGGGAGAAGTGTTTGTTACACTGGGCTGTGCTCCCCTAATCCAGCCATCATTGTACCTCTTTGCGGTATTCCATGTTTAGGTCTTTTGCATAGGGATGGCCATCGATGATTCGAAATCATCGATGATCTATAGCCAATGTTGAATACTTTTACCATCGATGGTGTATAACCAGATGGTTATACACCATCGATGGTAGCTGTATGCACAATGGTTTTTACCCCCACCTTTCAATTTTGGGGCTGCATGTTGCTGCACAGGGCTGCATACCCTCCAACTGTACCTTTTTTTATAGTCTGTACCGATTTTTGGCTCACCAAACTTCCATTGAAAGTCTAGGAACCGTGGCCACGCCCCCTTTTCTAATTTTTATACATTTTTATGTGTAAAATGTTGGAGGGGATGGGACTGCTAGGCTGCGCAGCCTCTAGCTCAAAGAGCCGGGAATGTGATGTCCTTCTTCTTTAAGAGGCTGAGCTGTAACTCACAGCTCAGCCCCGCCCCCGGATTTTACGCATCAGAAGAGCAACCAGCCACCAGAGCCGGCCCTAGCCAATTTGATGCCCTAGGCAAAATTTTGTCTGGTGCCCCCTAGCTCCGCCGCTAGTTCTGCATCTGTACCTGCAACACTCAGGTAGTGGGGCCCAGCGGGGGGTTACCCTGTGGGCCAGTTCAACTCTGCACAATGCCACACAGTAATGACCATAATACATATAATTCCACACAGTAAAGGAACCTTACACATATGCCCCACATTAGTAATGCCCATAATACACATAATGCCACACAGTAATGCACCTTACACATATGCCCCACATTAGTAATGCCCATAATACACATATACTGCCACAGATACTGCCACACTTGCTGGTTATACAAAAAGATCAGTATCAAACATGTAGAAACTGTCCATTCTCTTCACTATTCAGTGTGTTTGCTGGTGTCTGTTACTCCCGTTAACTGCATGCCCTTTACTTTATACTGTGGGAGCTAAATGCTCTGCCCTCCAGTCTGATGTGTCCAAAAGTCACGCTGCACTGATGTTTCATATAGAAATAGCACAACGCAACTTACTGACCATGTTACAGTGCTAGATGGCAGGGGAATTTTACGGTATGGACTGACTAGGAAATAAAGTGTGGGGAGAACACTGCCCATGTTATGTCCCTGCAGACACCTGGGGTTTGCACAGGGATAAGGGACACACACAGGATGGCAGGGTCCCCCTCCCCCATGTGCACAAGCAGTATAGGTGATGTCAGGTTTCTGTGAAGCAGTCTTCCAAAATACACGTGTTATCATAAGAAGCCATCCAGTAATAACCTTATATAGTCAGTGAAAATGTCACAGGTCCAGGAATTGCAGTTACCAGGCTTCTGCTGTCTGTCTGAGGTCTCACAAGTCAGGGGCATTCAAGCATGTCAGAGGAAGTTTAAGGCACAGTGTGCATTTTTTTTGACAAATGTAAACAGCAGTGTATACAAGTACTGATTGAATACATTTGGAAAGTAACAGTTAGTTTGTGGACTGTCCCTCTCAGCATGAGATGCTGCAGGAACATGCTTGGATGCCCCTAGACATGCTTGAATGCACACATGCGCATAAACACCGATGGTAAAAACCATCGATGGCTATGCAAAGGATACATAACTGCCATCAATGGTTTATCTCACCATCGGCATCGATGGTAACCATTGATGGCAGTAGCTCCGATGGCCATCCTTACTTTTGCAGCTCCGTGCCTGTGTCCGGCAGCACTTACTCAGCCTTAGGCAGGAAGTTAAACTTAAACACACATGACACTTCCTGTATAGCTTGAGGCTGAGCAGTGGTTGTGCTGTCAGTGCTGCCGACGGCCACTAGGTAGCTCTGCGGGTTATAGGCAGCAAAAAAAAAGTCACTCAGCCGAAGGCCGGCCCTGCAGTAGTGTCGGCCTTCTGGGAATCTCCCCGGTAAATCATATGGCCAGTCCACCCCTGAACAAAAGGATAATGTAATTTCCTACAGTGCTTCCAAATGAGAGAGAAATACATTAGGGGGAATGTAATAGGGTGTGAGAATCAGAAAGTGAGAGATTTTGTGAGAGTTCTCTCTGGCAATCCTTTACATAGCAAAACCAGGTTCATTCTACCATGTAAATGATTACCACTTTAAAAAAACAGAATTCTCACAAAATCTCTCCCTTTCTGATTCTCACACCCGATTACATTCTCCCTAATATATCAAATATTTACAGCATATAAACACCTAAAAATTATTACTGAGTACATTTGCACTTTCTACTATACATTAAGTTGATAAACATCATCACCTGCATTTCCAACAGTGATTGATACCCAATTGGCAGCAGAGCTCACACTTTTGCTGTCAGTGATATCAAGTTTTAGTGTTTGTAGTCTGCTGGAGGTCTCTTTCTTCAGGGTCTCAGCTCCTGTATCCGTCAGACAGGCAGCCAGAACCCTCATTCCACGTTTGTCCAGCTGCTTCGCCAACATATTCCCAAATCCAGAGTCACACCCGGTGATGAAGACATATTTATCCGAGAGATTCTCCAGTATCTGACTCTGTCTGTACCATCTGTACAGGAGGATGAGGACCAACACCACCAGCACAGCGAGCCACATGATGAAGAATTCAGATTCTTTCCTGTAACATGAGTTTTTAATTTTCAGAATCTTTCTTTATACATATACTGCAATGTTAGAAAATTAAAATAAATAAAACAGGATAACAGTTCACATCAGAGCAGAATCTTCCCAGAACCAGAACAATACCAGGCCATGCAGGACTTTTTGTTCAAGAAATGGTAATATCATTATATAGAGATGTGCACTTGAAATTTTTCGGGTTTTGTGTTTTGGTTTTGGGTTCGGTTCCGCGGCCGTGATTTGGGTTCGACCGCGTTTTGGCAAAACCTCACCGAATTTTTTTTGTCGGATTCGGGTGTGTTTTGGATTCGGGTGTTTTTTTCAAAAAACACTAAAAAACAGCTTAAATCATAGAATTTGGGGGTCATTTTGATCCCAAAGTATTATTAACCTCAAAAACCATAATTTCCACTCATTTTCAGTCTATTCTGAATACCTCACACCTCACAATATTATTTTTAGTCCTAAAATTTGCACCGAGGTCGCTGGATGACTAAGCTAAGCGACCCTAGTGGCCGACACAAACACCTGGCCCATCTAGGAGTGGCACTGCAGTGTCACGCAGGATGGCCCTTCCAAAAAACACTCCCCAAACAGCACATGACGCAAAGAAGAAAAAAAGAGGCGCAATGAGGTAGCTGTGTGAGTAAGATAAGCGACCCTAGTGGCCGACACAAACACCTGGCCCATCTAGGAGTGGCACTGCAGTGTCACGCAGGATGGCCCTTCCAAAAAACACTCCCCAAACAGCACATGACGCAAAGAAGAAAAAAAGAGGCGCAATGAGGTAGCTGTGTGAGTAAGCTAAGCGACCCTAGTGGCCGACACAAACACCTGGCCCATCTAGGAGTGGCACTGCAGTGTCACGCAGGATGGCCCTTCCAAAAAACACTCCCCAAACAGCACATGACGCAAAGAAGAAAAAAAGAGGCGCAATGAGGTAGCTGTGTGAGTAAGCTAAGCGACCCTAGTGGCCGACACAAACACCTGGCCCATCTAGGAGTGGCACTGCAGTGTCACGCAGGATGGCCCTTCCAAAAAACACTCCCCAAACAGCACATGACGCAAAGAAGAAAAAAAGAGGCGCAATGAGGTAGCTGTGTGAGTAAGCTAAGCGACCCTAGTGGCCGACACAAACACCTGGCCCATCTAGGAGTGGCACTGCAGTGTCACGCAGGATGGCCCTTCCAAAAAACACTCCCCAAACAGCACACGACGCAAAGAAGAAAAAAAGAGGCGCAATGAGGTAGCTGTGTGAGTAAGCTAAGCGACCCTAGTGGCCGACACAAACACCTGGCCCATCTAGGAGTGGCACTGCAGTGTCACGCAGGATGGCCCTTCCAAAAAACACTCCCCAAACAGCACATGACGCAAAGAAGAAAAAAAGAGGCGCAATGAGGTAGCTGTGTGAGTAAGCTAAGCGACCCTAGTGGCCGACACAAACACCTGGCCCATCTAGGAGTGGCACTGCAGTGTCACGCAGGATGGCCCTTCCAAAAAACACTCCCCAAACAGCACATGACGCAAAGAAGAAAAAAAGAGGCGCAATGAGGTAGCTGTGTGAGTAAGCTAAGCGACCCTAGTGGCCGACACAAACACCTGGCCCATCTAGGAGTGGCACTGCAGTGTCACGCAGGATGGCCCTTCCAAAAAACACTCCCCAAACAGCACATGACGCAAAGAAGAAAAAAAGAGGCGCAATGAGGTAGCTGTGTGAGTAAGCTAAGCGACCCTAGTGGCCGACACAAACACCTGGCCCATCTAGGAGTGGCACTGCAGTGTCACGCAGGTTGGCCCTTCCAAAAAACACTCCCCAAACAGCACATGACGCAAAGAAGAAAAAAAGAGGCGCAATGAGGTAGCTGTGTGAGTAAGATAAGCGACCCTAGTGGCCGACACAAACACCTGGCCCATCTAGGAGTGGCACTGCAGTGTCACGCAGGATGGCCCTTCCAAAAAACACTCCCCAAACAGCACATGACGCAAAGAAGAAAAAAAGAGGCGCAATGAGGTAGCTGTGTGAGTAAGCTAAGCGACCCTAGTGGCCGACACAAACACCTGGCCCATCTAGGAGTGGCACTGCAGTGTCACGCAGGATGGCCCTTCCAAAAAACACTCCCCAAACAGCACATGACGCAAAGAAGAAAAAAAGAGACGCAATGAGGTAGCTGTGTGAGTAAGCTAAGCGACCCTAGTGGCCGACACAAACACCTGGCCCATCTAGGAGTGGCACTGCAGTGTCACGCAGGATGGCCCTTCCAAAAAACACTCCCCAAACAGCACATGACGCAAAGAAGAAAAAAAGAGGCGCAATGAGGTAGCTGTGTGAGTAAGCTAAGCGACCCTAGTGGCCGACACAAACACCTGGCCCATCTAGGAGTGGCACTGCAGTGTCACGCAGGATGGCCCTTCCAAAAAACACTCCCCAAACAGCACATGACGCAAAGAAGAAAAAAAGAGGCGCAATGAGGTAGCTGTGTGAGTAAGCTAAGCGACCCTAGTGGCCGACACAAACACCTGGCCCATCTAGGAGTGGCACTGCAGTGTCACGCAGGATGGCCCTTCCAAAAAACACTCCCTAAACAGCACATGACGCAAAGAAGAAAAAAAGAGGCGCAATGAGGTAGCTGTGTGAGTAAGCTAAGCGACCCTAGTGGCCGACACAAACACCTGGCCCATCTAGGAGTGGCACTGCAGTGTCACGCAGGATGGCCCTTCCAAAAAACACTCCCCAAACAGCACATGACGCAAAGAAGAAAAAAAGAGGCGCAATGAGGTAGCTGTGTGAGTAAGCTAAGCGACCCTAGTGGCCGACACAAACACCTGGCCCATCTAGGAGTGGCACTGCAGTGTCACACAGGATGGCCCTTCCAAAAAACACTCCCCAAACAGCACATGACGCAAAGAAGAAAAAAAGAGGCGCAATGAGGTAGCTGTGTGAGTAAGCTAAGCGACCCTAGTGGCCGACACAAACACCTGGCCCATCTAGGAGTGGCACTGCAGTGTCACGCAGGATGGCCCTTCCAAAAAACACTCCCCAAACAGCACATGACGCAAAGAAGAAAAAAAGAGGCGAAATGAGGTAGCTGTGTGAGTAAGCTAAGCGACCCTAGTGGCCGACACAAACACCTGGCCCATCTAGGAGTGGCACTGCAGTGTCACGCAGGATGGCCCTTCCAAAAAACACTCCCCAAACAGCACATGACGCAAAGAAGAAAAAAAGAGGCGCAATGAGGTAGCTGTGTGAGTAAGCTAAGCGACCCTAGTGGCCGACACAAACACCTGGCCCATCTAGGAGTGGCACTGCAGTGTCACGCAGGATGGCCCTTCCAAAAAACACTCCCCAAACAGCACATGACGCAAAGAAGAAAAAAAGAGGCGCAATGAGGTAGCTGTGTGAGTAAGCTAAGCGACCCTAGTGGCCGACACAAACACCTGGCCCATCTAGGAGTGGCACTGCAGTGTCACGCAGGATGGCCCTTCCAAAAAACACTCCCCAAACAGCACATGACGCAAAGAAGAAAAAAAGAGGCGCAATGAGGTAGCTGTGTGAGTAAGATAAGCGACCCTAGTGGCCGACACAAACACCTGGCCCATCTAGGAGTGTCACTGCAGTGTCACGCAGGATGGCCCTTCCAAAAAACACTCCCCAAACAGCACATGACGCAAAGAAGAAAAAAAGAGGCGCAATGAGGTAGCTGTGTGAGTAAGCTAAGCGACCCTAGTGGCCGACACAAACACCTGGCCCATCTAGGAGTGGCACTGCAGTGTCACGCAGGATGGCCCTTCCAAAAAACACTCCCCAAACAGCACATGACGCAAAGAAGAAAAAAAGAGGCGCAATGAGGTAGCTGTGTGAGTAAGATAAGCGACCCTAGTGGCCGACACAAACACCTGGCCCATCTAGGAGTGTCACTGCAGTGTCACGCAGGATGGCCCTTCCAAAAAACACTCCCCAAACAGCACATGACGCAAAGAAGAAAAAAAGAGGCGCAATGAGGTAGCTGTGTGAGTAAGATAAGCGACCCTAGTGGCCGACACAAACACCTGGCCCATCTAGGAGTGGCACTGCAGTGTCACGCAGGATGGCCCTTCCAAAAAACACTCCCCAAACAGCACATGATGCTAAGAAGAAAAAAAGAGGCGCAATGAGGTAGCTGTGTGAGTAAGCTAAGCGACCCTAGTGGCCGACACAAACACCTGGCCCATCTAGGAGTGGCACTGCAGTGTCACGCAGGATGGCCCTTCCAAAAAACACTCCCCAAACAGCACATGACGCAAAGAAGAAAAAAAGAGGCGCAATGAGGTAGCTGTGTGAGTAAGATGAGCGACCCTAGTGGCCGACACAAACACCTGGCCCATCTAGGAGTGTCACTGCAGTGTCACGCAGGATGGCCCTTCCAAAAAACACTCCCCAAACAGCACATGACGCAAAGAAGAAAAAAAGAGGCGCAATGAGGTAGCTGTGTGAGTAAGCTAAGCGACCCTAGTGGCCGACACAAACACCTGGCCCATCTAGGAGTGGCACTGCAGTGTCACGCAGGATGGCCCTTCCAAAAAACACTCCCCAAACAGCACATGACGCAAATAAAAATGAAAGAAAAAAGAGGTGCAAGATGGAATTGTCCTTGGGCCCTCCCACCCACCCTTATGTTGTATAAACAGGACATGCACACTTTAACCAACCCATCATTTCAGTGACAGGGTCTGCCACACGACTGTGACTGAAATGACGGGTTGGTTTGGACCCCCACCGAAAAAGAAGCAATTAATCTCTCCTTGCACAAACTGGCTCTACAGAGGCAAGATGTCCACCTCATCATCATCCTCCGATATATCACCGTGTACATCCCGCTCCTCACAGATTATCAATTCGTCCCCACTGGAATCCACCATCTCAGCTCCCTGTGTACTTTGTGGAGGCAATTGCTGCTGGTCAATGTCTCCACGGAGGAATTGATTATAATTCATTTTAATGAACATCATCTTCTCCACATTTTCTGGAAGTAACCTCGTACGCCGATTGCTGATAAGGTGAGCGGCGGCACTAAACACTCTTTCGGAGTACACACTTGTGGGAGGGCAACTTAGGTAGAATAAAGCCAGTTTGTGCAAGGGCCTCCAAATTGCCTCTTTTTCCTGCCAGTATAAGTACGGACTGTCTGACGTGCCTACTTGGATGCGGTCACTCATATAATCCTCCACCATTCTTTCAATGGGGAGAGAATCATATGCAGTGACAGTAGACGACATGTCCGTAATCGTTGTCAGGTCCTTCAGTCCGGACCAGATGTCAGCATCAGCAGTCGCTCCAGACTGCCCTGCATCACCGCCAGCGGGTGGGCTCGGAATTCTGAGCCTTTTCCTCGCACCCCCAGTTGCGGGAGAATGTGAAGGAGGAGATGTTGACAGGTCGCGTTCAGCTTGACTTGACAATTTTGTCACCAGCAGGTCTTTGAACCCCAGCAGACTTGTGTCTGCCGGAAAGAGAGATCCAAGGTAGGTTTTAAATCTAGGATCGAGCACGGTGGCCAAAATGTAGTGCTCTGATTTCAACAGATTGACCACCCGTGAATCCTTGTTAAGCGAATTAAGGGCTCCATCCACAAGTCCCACATGCCTAGCGGAATCGCTCCCTTTTAGCTCCTCCTTCAATGCCTCCAGCTTCTTCTGCAAAAGCCTGATGAGGGGAATGACCTGACTCAGGCTGGCAGTGTCTGAACTGACTTCACGTGTGGCAAGTTCAAAAGGTTGCAGAACCTTGCACAACGTTGAAATCATTCTCCACTGCGCTTGAGACAGGTACATTCCACCTCCTATATCGTGCTCAATTGTATAGGCTTGAATGGCCTTTTGCTGCTCCTCCAACCTCTGAAGCATATATAGGGTTGAATTCCACCTCGTTACCACTTCTTGCTTCAGATGATGGCAGGGCAGGTTCAGGCGTTTTTGGCGGTGCTCCAGTCTTCTGTACGTGGTGCCTGTACGCCGAAAGTGTACCGCAATTCTTCTGGCCACCGACAGCATCTCTTGCACGCCCCTGACGTTTTTAAAAAAATTCTGCACCACCAAATTCAAGGTATGTGCAAAACATGGGACGTGCTGGAATTTGCCCATATTTAATGCACACACAATATTGCTGGCGTTGTCCGATGCCACAAATCCACTGGAGAGTCCAATTGGGGTAAGCCATCTTGCGATGATCTTCCTCAGTTGCCGTAAGAGGTTTTCAGCTGTGTGCGTATTCTGGAAACCGGTGATACAAAGCGTAGCCTGCCTAGGAAAGAGTTGGCGTTTGCGAGATGCTGCTACTGGTGCCGCCGCTGCTGTTCTTGCGGCGGGAGTCCATACATCTACCCAGTGGTCTGTCACAGTCATACAGTCCTGACCCTGCCCTGCTCCACTTGTCCACATGTCCGTGGTTAAGTGGACATTGGGTACAACTGCATTTTTTAGGACACTGGTGAGTCTTTTTCTGACGTCCGTGTACATTCTCGGTATCGCCTGCCTAGAGAAGTGGAACCTAGATGGTATTTGGTAATGGGGGCACACTACCTCAAGAAATTGTCTAGTTCCCTGTAAACTAATGGCGGATACCGGACGCACGTCTAACACCAACATAGTTGTCAAGGCCTCAGTTATCCGCTTTGCAACAGGATGACTGCTGTGATATTTCATCTTCCTCGCAAAGGACTGTTGGACAGTCAATTGCTTGGTGGAAGTAGTAAAAGTGGGCTTACGACTTCCCCTCTGGGATGACCATCGACTCCCAGCAGCAACAACAGCAGCGCCAGCAGCAGTAGGCGTTACACGCAAGGATGCATCGGAGGAATCCCAGGCAGGAGAGGACTCGTCAGAATTGCCAGTGACATGGCCTGCAGGACTATTGGCATTCCTGGGGAAGGAGGAAATTGACACTGAGGGAGTTGGTGGGGTGGTTTGCGTGAGCTTGGTTACAAGAGGAAGGGATTTACTGGTCAGTGGACTGCTTCCGCTGTCGCCCAAAGTTTTTGAACTTGTCACTGACTTATTATGAATGCGCTGCAGGTGACGTATAAGGGAGGATGTTCCGAGGTGGTTAACGTCCTTACCCCTACTTATTACAGCTTGACAAAGGCAACACACGGCTTGACAAATGTTGTCCGCATTTCTGGTGAAATACTTCCACACCGAAGAGCTGATTTTTTTGGTATTTTCACCAGGCATGTCAACGGCCCTATTCCTCCCACGGACAACAGGTGTCTCCCCGGGTGCCTGACTTAAACAAACCACCTCACCATCAGAATCCTCCTTGTCAATTTCCTCCCCAGCGCCAGCAACACCCATATCCTCCTCATCCTGGTGTACTTCAACACTGACATCTTCAATCTGACTATCAGGAACTGGACTGCGGGTGCTCCTTCCAGCACTTGCAGGGGGCGTGCAAATGGTGGAAGGCGCATGCTCTTCACGTCCAGTGTTGGGAAGGTCAGGCATCGCAACCGACACAATTGGACTCTCCTTGTGGATTTGGGATTTGGAAGAACGCACAGTTCTTTGCGGTGCTTTTGCCAGCTTGAGTCTTTTCATTTTTCTAGCGAGAGGCTGAGTGCTTCCATCCTCATGTGAAGCTGAACCACTAGCCATGAACATAGGCCAGGGCCTCAGCCGTTCCTTGCCACTCCGTGTGGTAAATGGCATATTGGCAAGTTTACGCTTCTCCTCCGACAATTTTATTTTAGATTTTGGAGTCCTTTTTTTACTGATATTTGGTGTTTTGGATTTTACATGCTCTGTACTATGACATTGGGCATCGGCCTTGGCAGACGACGTTGCTGGCATTTCATCGTCTCGGCCATGACTAGTGGCAGCAGCTTCAGCACAAGGTGGAAGTGGATCTTGATCTTTCCCTAATTTTGGAACCTCAACATTTTTGTTCTCCATATTTTAATAGGCACAACTAAAAGGCACCTCAGGTAAACAATGGAGATGGATGGATACTAGTATACTTATGGATGGACAAGCGACTGCCGACACAGAGGTAGCTACAGCCGTGGACTACCGTACTGTGTCTGCTGCTAATATAGACTGGATGATAATGAGATGAAATTAATATATATATATAATATCACTAGTACTGCAGCCGGACAGGTATATATATTTATTATGTAATGACTGATGACGGACCTGCTGGACACTGTCAGCTCAGCAGCACCGCAGACTGCTACAGTAAGCTACTATAGTAGTATGTATCAAGAAGAAAGAGAAAAAAAAAAACCACGGGTAGGTGGTATACAATTATGGATGGACCAGCGACTGCCGACACAGAGGTAGCTACAGCCGTGGACTACCGTACTGTGTCTGCTGCTAATATAGACTGGATTATAATGAGATGAAATTAATATATATATATATATAATATCACTAGTACTGCAGCCGGACAGGTATATATATTTATTATGTAATGACTGATGACGGACCTGCTGGACACTGTCAGCTCAGCAGCACCGCAGACTGCTACAGTAAGCTACTATAGTAGTATGTATCAAGAAGAAAGAGAAGAAAAAAAAACCACGGGTAGGTGGTATACAATTATGGATGGACCAGCGACTGCCGACACAGAGGTAGCTACAGCCGTGGACTACCGTACTGTGTCTGCTGCTAATATAGACTGGATGATAATGAGATGAAATTAATATATATATATATATATAATATCACTAGTACTGCAGCCGGACAGGTATATATATTTATTATGTAATGACTGATGACGGACCTGCTGGACACTGTCAGCTCAGCAGCACCGCAGACTGCTACAGTAAGCTACTATAGTAGTATGTATCAAGAAGAAAGAGAAAAAAAAAACACGGGTAGGTGGTATACAATTATGGATGGACCAGCGACTGCCGACACAGAGGTAGCTACAGCCGTGGACTACCGTACTGTGTCTGCTGCTAATATAGACTGGATGATAATGAGATGAAATTAATATATATATATATATATATAATATCACTAGTACTACAGCCGGACAGGTATATATATTTATTATGTAATGACTGATGACGGACCTGCTGGACACTGTCAGCTCAGCAGCACCGCAGACTGCTACAGTAAGCTACTATAGTAGTATGTATCAAGAAGAAAGAGAAAAAAAAACCACGGGTAGGTGGTATACAATTATGGATGGACCAGCGACTGCCGACACAGAGGTAGCTACAGCCGTGGACTACCGTACTGTGTCTGCTGCTAATATAGACTGGATGATAATGAGATGAAATTAATATATATATATATATTTAATATCACTAGTACTGCAGCCGGACAGGTATATATATTTATTATGTAATGACTGATGACGGACCTGCTGGACACTGTCAGCTCAGCAGCACCGCAGACTGCTACAGTAAGCTACTATAGTAGTATGTATCAAGAAGAAAGAGAAAAAAAAAAAACACGGGTAGGTGGTATACAATTATGGATGGACCAGCGACTGCCGACACAGAGGTAGCTACAGCCGTGGACTACCGTACTGTGTCTGCTGCTAATATAGACTGGATGATAATGAGATGAAATTAATATATATATATAATATCACTAGTACTGCAGCCGGACAGGTATATATATTTATTATGTAATGACTGATGACGGACCTGCTGGACACTGTCAGCTCAGCAGCACCGCAGACTGCTACAGTAAGCTACTATAGTAGTATGTATCAAGAAGAAAGAGAAGAAAAAAAACCACGGGTAGGTGGTATACAATTATGGATGGACAAGCGACTGCCGACACAGAGGTAGCTACAGCCGTGGACTACCGTACTGTGTCTGCTGCTAATATAGACTGGATGATAATGAGATGAAATTAATATATATATATATATATATAATATCACTAGTACTGCAGCCGGACAGGTATATATATTTATTATGTAATGACTGATGACGGACCTGCTGGACACTGTCAGCTCAGCAGCACCGCAGACTGCTACAGTAAGCTACTATAGTAGTATGTATCAAGAAGAAAGAGAAAAAAAAAACCACGGGTAGGTGGTATACAATTATGGATGGACCAGCGACTGCCGACACAGAGGTAGCTACAGCCGTGGACTACCGTACTGTGTCTGCTGCTAATATAGACTGGATGATAATGAGATGAAATTAATATATATATATATATATAATATCACTAGTACTGCAGCCGGACAGGTATATATATTTATTATGTAATGACTGATGACGGACCTGCTGGACACTGTCAGCTCAGCAGCACCGCAGACTGCTACAGTAAGCTACTATAGTAGTATGTATCAAGAAGAAAGAGAAAAAAAAAACACGGGTAGGTGGTATACAATTATGGATGGACCAGCGACTGCCGACACAGAGGTAGCTACAGCCGTGGACTACCGTACTGTGTCTGCTGCTAATATAGACTGGATGATAATGAGATGAAATTAATATATATATATATATAATATCACTAGTACTACAGCCGGACAGGTATATATATTTATTATGTAATGACTGATGACGGACCTGCTGGACACTGTCAGCTCAGCAGCACCGCAGACTGCTACAGTAAGCTACTATAGTAGTATGTATCAAGAAGAAAGAGAAAAAAAAACCACGGGTAGGTGGTATACAATTATGGATGGACCAGCGACTGCCGACACAGAGGTAGCTACAGCCGTGGACTACCGTACTGTGTCTGCTGCTAATATAGACTGGATGATAATGAGATGAAATTAATATATATATATAATATCACTAGTACTGCAGCCGGACAGGTATATATATTTATTATGTAATGACTGATGACGGACCTGCTGGACACTGTCAGCTCAGCAGCACCGCAGACTGCTACAGTAAGCTACTATAGTAGTATGTATCAAGAAGAGAAGAAAAAAAACCACGGGTAGGTGGTATACAATTATGGATGGACAAGCGACTGGCGACACAGAGGTAGCTACAGCCGTGGACTACCGTACTGTGTCTGCTGCTAATATAGACTGGATGATAATGAGATGAAATTAATATATATATATATATATATATATATAATATCACTAGTACTGCAGCCGGACAGGTATATATATTTATTATGTAATGACTGATGACGGACCTGCTGGACACTGTCAGCTCAGCAGCACCGCAGACTGCTACAGTAAGCTACTATAGTAGTATGTATCAAGAAGAAAGAGAAAAAAAAAACCACGGGTAGGTGGTATACAATTATGGATGGACCAGCGACTGCCGACACAGAGGTAGCTACAGCCGTGGACTACCGTACTGTGTCTGCTGCTAATATAGACTGGATGATAATGAGATGAAATTAATATATATATATATATATATATATATAATATCACTAGTACTGCAGCCGGACAGGTATATATATTTATTATGTAATGACTGATGACGGACCTGCTGGACACTGTCAGCTCAGCAGCACCGCAGACTGCTACAGTAAGCTACTATAGTAGTATGTATCAAGAAGAAAGAGAGAAAAAAAAACCACGGGTAGGTGGTATACATATACAATTATATATATATTATATACAATTATATATATATATATATATATATATATATATTAAACTGGTGGTGATTAATTAAACTGGTGGTCAGGTCACTGGTCACACTATCAGCAACTTGCAAGTAGTACTCCTAAGCAGACAATCACAATATATACTGGTGGTCAGTGTGGTCACAATGGCAGTGTGGCACTCTGGCAGCAGAGTGCCAGCAAAAGTGTGCACTGTACATTAAAATATGTACTCCTGCTCTCAGACTCTAACTGCTCCCCACTGTCTCCCCCACAAGTCAGATATACAGTCACACTATCACTTCAGCAAGTAGTAGTACTCCTCCTAATGCTCCCCAAAATTACTAAAGTAAATAATACTGTGTCTCTCTCTACTCTAGTAGTCTCACTCTCTATAAACGGAGAGGACGCCAGCCACGTCCTCTCCCTATCAATCTCAATGCACGTGTGAAAATGGCGGCGACGCGCGGCTCCTTATATAGAATCCGAGTCTCGCGATAGAATCCGAGCCTCGCGAGAATCCGACAGCGGGATGATGACGTTCGGGCGCGCTCGGGTTAACCGAGCAAGGCGGGAAGATCCGAGTCGCTCGGACCCGTGTAAAAAAACTGAAGTTCGGGCGGGTTCGGTTTCCGAGGAACCGAACCCGCTCATCTCTAATATCATATCTCCCAACATGACCCTCTCCAGGAGGGACGCAATGCTCTGCTTCTGTACTTTTCTCTTAATGTATGATTGCCATCACCTGTTTTGAACAGGTTAATGGATAAGAAAGGTGTTTTAGCACAGGTGATGGCAATCATAAATTAAGAGGGAAGTCCAGGAGCAGATAATTCTGTCCCTCCTGGAGAGGGTTATGTTGGAAGGTATGTAATATTATTGGATGTACTTATTACTGATTGGTTTCAGAATTCTATGGTTATATTTTATATTAGAACTGAAATCTTGACAGGTATTTTATTTACCATTAATTTGTTTCCAAGTGAGAAAACTTCAATTCTATCTCCTGCAGAGGTTCAAACCAATCTGATTGAAGGATCTGCAACACCACATTAAGGTCCCATGGTGCCACTGGAGGCACAAATGGAGGCTGGATGTGCAGAACCTCTTTCAAGAACGTCTGAACTTCTGGAAAGGAGGCCAATTGTTTTTGAAATAAAACTGATAAGGCCGAAATCTGGACCTTGATTGACCCCAATCTAGGGCCCGCATCCACACCAGCCTGCAGAAAATGGAGAAAACGTCCCAACTCAAACTCTTCCATAGGAGCCTTCTTGGATTCACACCAAGACACATATTTTCTCCAAATACGGTGATAATGTTTAAACGTTACTCCTTTCCTGGCCTGAATACGAGTGGGGATGACTTCCTTGGGAATACCCTTTCGGGCTAGGATCCGGCGCTCAACAGCCATGCCGTCAAACGTAGCCGTGGCAAGTCTTGATACACACACGGCCTCTGCTAAAGTAGGTCCTCTCGAGGAGGAAGAGGCTGAGGATCTTCTATGAGCAACTCCTGAAGATCTGGAAACCAAACCCTCCTTGGCCAGTCTGGGGCAATGAAGATTGCTCGAACTCTTGTTCTTCTTATTATTTTGAGAACTTTTGGAATCAGTGGAAGTGGAGGGAAAACATATTCCGACCGAAACACCCACTGGGTCACCAGTGCATCCACTGCTATTCCTTGAGAGTCTCTTGACCTGGAACAATATCTCTGAAGCTTCTTGTTTAATCGAGATGTCATCATGTCTACTTGAGGAACTCCCCAAAGACTTGTCACCTCTGCGAAGACTTCTTGGTGGAGGCCCCACTCTCCTGTATGGAGATCGTGTCTGCTGAAGAAGTCTGCTTCCCAGTTGTCCACTCCCGGAATGAAAATTGCTGACAGAGCTCTTACATGTCTTTCTGCCCAGAGGAAAATCCTTGTCACCTCTGCCATTGCCGCTCTGCTTTTCGTTCTGCCTTGCCTGTTTATGTACGCGACTGCTGTTACATTGTCCGACTGGATCTGCACGGAATGATCTTGAAGAAGATGTACCGCTTATAGAAGGCCGTTGTAAATGGCTCTCAATTCCAGAACGTTTATGTGAAGGCAGGCTTCCTGACTTGACCATTTTCCTTGGAAGCTTTTCCCCTGTGTGACAGCTCCCCAGCCTCGGAGACTTGCATCCGTGGTTATTAGGACCCAGTCGTGAATCCCAAACCTGCGTCCCTCTAGTAGGTGAGAACTGTGTAGCCAAACAGGAGCGAAATCCTGGCTTTGGGGGACAGGATTATTCCGGTGCATGTGTAGGTCTCACTGGAATACTCTGGCATGAAATCGGCCAAACTGTATGGCCTCGTAGGCCACTACCATTTTCCCCAACAACCGAATGCATTGATGGATCAACACGCTTGTTGGTTTCAATATTTGTTTGACCATTTTCTGGATTTCCAGAGCTTTTTCCACTGGAAGAAATACTCTCCCAACTTCTATGTCCAGAATCATCCCTAAAAAGGATAATCTTGTCGTCGGTTCCAACTACGACTTTGGAAAATTAATGATCCAACCGTGTTGTTAGAGTATTGACAGGGAGAGTGCGATGTTCTGCACCAACTGTTCCCTGGATCTCGCTTTTATCAGGAGTTCATCCAGATAAGGATTATATTGACTCCTTTTTGATGAAGGAGGACCATAATCTCCTCCATCACCTTGGTGAATACCCTCGGTGCCGCGGAAAGTCCGATAGGCAACGTCTGGAACTGGTAACGCAATCCTGTACTGCGAATCTCAGATAAGCTTGGTGAGGAGGATAAATGGGAACATGCAAGTAAGCATCCTTTATGTCTACTAACACCATGAAGTCCCCCTCCTCCAGACTGGAAATCACTACCCTCAGGGATTCCACCTTGAACTTGAACCTTTTCAGGTAGAGATTCAGATTCTTCAGGTTTAAAATCAGTCTGACCGAGCCGCCCGGCTTCGGAACTACGAAGAGGCTTGAATAAAACCCTTCTCCTTGCTGTGACAAGGGTACCAGGACAATGACCTGATCCTGACAGAATTTTTGAATTGCCGTTTTTACTGCCTCTCTTTTTGGAAGAGAAGCTGGCAAGGTTGATTTGAAAAATCGGCATGGGGGGACGTCTTGAAACTCTAGTTTGTACCCATGGGACACTATTTGTAAGACCCATGGGTCCAGGCCAGATTAAATCCAGATTTGACTGAAAAGTTTCAGACATGCTCCCACCCGAGCGGACTCCCGCAAGAGAGCCCCAGCGTCATGCTGCAGATTTGGCAGAAGCAGGGGTGGACTTCTGCTCCTGCTCCTGCGATACGGGAGACGCTGCGGATTTCTTTCCTTTCCCAATTCCCCTACCTGCAAAAAAGGGGGAACCTTTGTCCTTTTTGTATTTGTTGGCCGAAAGGACTGCATGTGAGAATGATGTGTCTTTTTTGCCGGTGTAGGAGCATAAGGCAAGAATGTCGACTTACCTGCGGTAGCCGCCGAGACTAACGCATCCAGCCCATCACCAAACAAGGCCTCACCTTTATACGGGAGAGCCTCCATATTTCTTTTGGAATCTGCATCAGCATTCCACTGGCGAATCCACAGCGCCCTCCGAGCCGATACTGCCTTGGTAGCGGTTCTTGATCCCAGGAGACCAATATATTTCATAGTTTCTAGTACGTACGCAGCAGCGTCTTTGATATGACCTAACGTTAGGAGTATCTCATCTCCATCTATTGTTGTCAATGTCTAATGACAAGTTTTCTGACCACTTCTCACTACTCACCCACGCACAGACAATGGTAGGCCTGAGTAGTGTCCCATTGGCCACATCAATAGATCACCTCACTCACTTTGCCTGTCGGCTCCTTAAGTGAAGCCATTCCATGCGCAGGGAGAAACACCTTTTCTCTTTTATGACAGGGCCTTGTCTAAAATGCGGGGTGACGTCCACCTTTTAAGCTGCCTGAATTCCTTTTGGGAATCTGAAATTTATTTTCAAGTTAAATCAGACTCCCTCCAAGAGACTGTTCAACTCCTGAGGTGGAGGGAAAATTACATTACTTCTTTACTAAAGTAAACCCTCTCCTTGTGGTAAAAGAGGGGCTTCGTAACTTCTAACACCACCTTTATAGCTAAAACATGTTTTGAATGCTTTTTTGCTAATTTAGGACCTATTCCCCTGGAATCACTAGTGTCGACACAGGAAAAAGAGTCCGTGTCGGTATCAGTTTGTACTACTTGCAAATTTGTATGTGACCCAGAGGGGTCCCTGTGGATGAAAGGCAGAACTATTAAAAATCACATCTTCAACAGATTATATTCAGTTTTCTGTATGAGATTCAGTAGTGATTCACACTATCATGTAACCTTTCACCCAGTCAGGCTCTTGGTGTCATATTACACCTCTGTGTCTCTACCATGTCTTCCACAGAGGAAGAGATTCCCTGCCACAGACATGTCACACACGTGCTCAACCACACCACAGACACTCCGCGACTTATAGGGGATAGACCCACAGTAAAATATGTCAGAGGGACACAGATAGGATTTGCTAGTTCACAACCCAGCGCCAGTAACACAATGTCTGTGAACACAAAATGCCCATTGACATGCAGCGCTTTTATAATGCTAATCACACAATTATATAGCACCAAATTCACTGTGGGCCCCCCCCCTGTTTTGAACCCTGATACTTGTTCAGTAGTGGAGAAGGACCAGTGTTGTCTCTGCAGCCTGAGGAGAGAGAAAATGGCGCTGAGCAGTGTGCTGGCTGACTGAGGAGGAAGCTCCACTCTTCAATGGTGTGTTTCTCCTCAGCTTTTATGAGGTAATTTTTTTATACTGGCAGGGGGTAGGACTGTGCCTCAGCAACTTATGCCCCTTATTTATGCCAGTTTCCATAGGTTTCATGATGCCCAGGGCACCCCCCGCGCCCTGCACCCTGCAGTGCCTATGTATGTGTGGGCAACATGGCGCGCTGCGCTCCCGCCAGCTGCGTGGTACCTTTAGCCGTCACTTTCTTGATTGAAGATCTGTCTTCTAACACTCACCTGTCTTCTGACTTCTGGCTCTGTGACGGGGGTGACGGCATGCTGTGGGAGTGAGCATCTAGGCACGGCTAGCATTCAGTTTCCTTCAGGAGCTAATGGTGTCCTGTCAGCCAGAAGCAGAGCCATGAAACTCTTTAGGAAGTTGGTTCCTACTTCTGCCCCCTCAGTCCCATGAAGCAGGGAGACTGTTGCCAGCAGTTCTCCCTGAAAATAAAAAACCTAACATAAGTCTTTTCAGAGAAACTCAGTAGAGCTCCTCTGGAGTGCATCCAGTCTGCCTGGGCACATTTCTAAAACTGAGGTCTGGAGGAGGGGCATAGAGGGAGGAGCCAGTTCACACCCTTGAAAAGTCTAAAAGTGCCCATGGCTCCTGCGGAACCGTCTATACCCCATGGTCATGAAACTAACACCAGTCATTCCTGTAACGGTTCTTGTCCGGGTGATGATAACCTTAGGAAAAGATGTTCTAACAGACTTGTGTCAGTGTTGTTTAGATTACAATTCCAAGTTGTCAACACTGGTGGAAAAACCATTACAGATAGGGAGGGGGTGAGATTTTCAAACTACAGAGGGCTAACACATACAGATGTGTCCACCTACATTTAGCCTCAGTACACCATGCAGCATGAGATGCTTGGCGTGAGTGAGCTGCAAGGTTAGTGACACGTGCCTTTTTCATCTTAGTCACAATGCGATGCAACTACAGTGCACCAGGAGAATGAGTTGATTAAATTGATATGCAACACTTGTATATTGTGTGTGACTGAGACTGTATACGGAGCACAATGGAACTTGTATTGGAAAAAGGATGATGCTGCTATTTTGTAGCACTTTGTATACAGATCAGAGACTCAGTCGCACAGATATACAAGTGTCATATATCAAATTATTCAGCATAGTCTCCTGGTGTATCCTCACAACCTTGCATTGTGACCAAGATATATTTTGGCAAAAAAAGATGCAAAAAAGATAGATGATGCTAGCTGAGTCTCATGGGACCTGCATGCTGAGAGGCAGGGCCGTTTCTTGGGGCAGGCGAGCAGTGCAACCGCACTGGGCGCCCGCCACGGCACTAACTGTGGCTCCCTGCTTCTCCCTCCTATTTCTCCCCGAGTAACCCGCTCGGGGGGCGGAGTTTCACGGAATGACGCAGTTGCGTCGTTACGTCACGATGCAACCCCTTCACTCCGCGAAACTCCCCCCCCCAAGCGGAGTACAGAGGGGGATCCAAGTTAGGAAGAGGGAAAAGCCGGTGCGAGGAGCGACTGGTGAGGCAGGCCGAAGAGCAGTAATCGCCTCTGTAAGTATTCTCTCTCTCTCTCTCAATGTGTAAAATGGGGACACCTGCCGTAATGTGTGAAATGGGAACTCTTGCCTGCCGTAGTGTGGGGATTTAATGTATCAAGGGTGTGTGGCATAATATGGTGCAGGGGGCATTACTGTGTAGGGCTTAATATGGTAGAATTTTTTTTTCCTGTGGTGGTCGTGATCTGTTGGAGCAGGGTCAAAAACTGGATGTGAGGTAGTCTTTTCAGACGAGGCCATACCCATTCAGACGAGGCCACGCCCCCTTGCCGGGTGCGCACACAAGTTTTTTTTTTTATCTAGGTGTGTGTGTGTGTGGGGGGCACATTTTTTTTATGTCATGGGGGGGGGCGCATCTTTAAATCTCGCACTGGGAGCCAAATTGGCTAGAAACAGCCCTGCTGAGAGGGTTTGGTGCGAATGCAATAATGATGTACTGTATGAGGACACATTTGTAGAAGCCCCAATATTATGCTAATTTAGGAGGAACGGGGGGAGGGCAATGATTGTAAAAATAATGTTTAATTAACACTGTTTAATTATCGTTATCAGGGATTCCAGTAATCCAAATTTTGCAACATAAAAAAGTTCAAATAGGAATCATGTAAATATCCATGTAACATTGGGGGTAATGTATTAAAAACGTCCTAACAGACGTTATGTGTCCAGGGGCGTATCACCACATTATCGTGGTGATACGCCCGCAGCCGCCGCCACAATGTATGATCAAGGCCCCCGCCGATGTGTAAGTGCGTTATCCTACCTGTCCTGCGGTAGCGCAGCTTTCACATCGGCTCGGCGCCGCAATCTGTGCGCATGTGCTCTTCTCCCTTCTTCCTGTGTGCACCGCCAGAGGCCCCCGGCGCATGCGCAGTAGAGCTGTGTGGACCAGCAGAAGAATGTCCACGTTAAATAAAGTTTATTCAAAACCCCCCCAAAAAAACAAGCCACTGCACATTTTGAACACATCGCCTGCCCGGGGGAGGCGTTCCGGACCGGCGGCTTCAGGAGACGAAAAGGGACAGCAGAGGCAATCATACATTGCCTCTGCTCTTCGTCTCCCATTCAGTACTCCGGGGAAGTGGTAAGTGGCGGGGGCGCGCGGCGGCCAGTGCATACGGCGTTAACACGCCGTTCATACATATGGGTGCAGCGCAAAATGCTGCCTTAAGGTGCGCTGTGGTCAGCGGGAATCACAGCACACTTTCATACATCTGGCCCATTTTCAGTTGTGTAACTAGTAAGTGGTAGGCCCAGGTGCAACAATATTCTTGTGTGACCTGGCCCCTGGGATTTGCCGAGCCCTGACTTATGTGACCACCATATAATACAGACAGTATAAGTGACCACAATGTACTAAAGACAGCACAATTGACCTACAGTACATATACTAGAGACAGCATTAGTGACTACAATGTACTAAAGACAGCATTAGTGACAGCAATATACTACAGATAGCATTAGTGACAGCAATATACTACAGATGGCATTAGTGACAGCAATATACTACAGACAGCATGAGTGACCCCTATATACTACAGACAGCATTAGTGACAGCAATATACTACAGACAGCATGAGTGACCCCCATATACTACAGACAGCATTAGTGACGGCAATATACTTTCAAAGCTCGCTGAGTGCCGCCTAGTTTCTTCTACAAGGAGGGGGGACTCGCCAGTTCCATCCCAGGGAACCATTGCACCAGTATATCATCCACAAGGTACCACGGCAGCTGATTACAAATACAGGCGACACTCAGGGACTGTATTAATGGTGAAATGAACCCCAGCAGGGGAAATTTATTATGTGCAGGGCCAGATTAACAATGGGGCGGATGGAGCTGCAGCTCCAGGCCCCCCATTGCAAACAGGCCCACAGGAGACTGACAGCCATGACAGGAAAAACATTTTTTCCTGTCACAGACTGTCAGCGACTGTCCTCTCTCCCATGCCCCGATGCCAGCACTCTCACCAAGTGTCACAGAACGGTGCAGGCAGTGTGGTGGCCGCATCTCTCCCCCAGTCTCTCCTTCTCCGGGGTCCTGACTGAGCCTGTCACTCACACGCTCCGCCCCCTCAGACTACACAAGGAGCTGCTGCAGCTGCTGCTGCATGAAGCCTGGTAATTGTAAGTTGTACAATGGCTTCTGGATAAGTAGCATCGATTGGTTTGTGTACTGTGTGTGTAGTGTTTGTGTGCATGTAGTGGTGTGTATGTATGTACATGTGATGGTGTGTTCTGTGTGTCTGTAGTGTGTACTGTGTGTAGTGTATGTGTGTAGTGTGCACTATGTGGTGATGTGTGTGTACGGTCTGTGTGTACTGTGTGTATGTTGTGGTGTGTGTGCGTGTACTGTATGTTTATGTAGTGTGTACTGTGCATGTGTATATGCAGTAGTGTGTGTGTGTGTATATATATATATATATATATATATATATGTGGTGGTGTGTGTACTGTGTGTAGTGGTGTGTTTGTGTACTGTATGTGTAGGTAGTATATACTTTGTGTGTGTATATGCAGTGGTGGTGTGTGTACTGTATGTGAGTGTGTGCTGTGTCTATATGTGGTGGTATATATGTGTGTGTGTGCATAATTGGTTGTGGGTGTGTGTGTGTGTGTGTGTGTGTGTGTGCGTGCATATATGGTTGTGGGTGGGTGTGTGCTTTAAGTGTGTGTAGTGTGCGCTGCGTGTGCATATCGGGTGGTGTGTGTACTGTGTGCGTCTGTATATGTCGTGGTGTGTGTACTGTGTCTATATGTGTGTGTATGTGTATATATGGTTGTGGGTGGGTGCTTTATGTGTGTGTAGTGTGCACTACGTGTGCATATGTGGTGTTGTTTGAGTACTGTGTGTGTATATGTTGTGGTGTTTGTACTGTGTATGTACTGTATGTGTGTGTAATGTGAGTGTGTATATGCAGTGGTGTGGGTGTGTACTGTAGGTGTGTGTGTGTGTACTGTGTCTGTATATATGGTTGTGGGGGTGTGTGTACTGTATGTGTGTATATATGTAGCGGTGGTGTGTGTAGTGTTTGTGTGTATATGTGGCAGTGGTGTGTGTGTGTGTACTGTGCATGTATATATGTGGTAGTGTGTACTGTGTGTGTGTACATATGGTGGTGTGTGTGTAGTGTGTACTACGTGTGCATGTCTGGTGGTGTGTGTACTGTGTGTGTACTGTACGTATGTGCATATGTAGCGCTGGTGTGTGTAGTGTTTGTGTGTATATGTGGCAGTGGTGTGTGTGTACTGTGTGTGTATATATGTGCGCGTGTGTACTAGGTGTAGTGTATGTGTGTGTATATGTGTTGGTGCGTGTTTGTTGTGTGTACTGTGTGTGTATGTGTTGGTGCGTGTTTGTTGTGTGTACTGTGTGTGTGTATGTGGTGGTAGGCAGAGATAAAAGTGAAACAACAAATTAATCCCTAGTGCTTATCAAGGCACCAAAACTGTTTGGCCAATCGCTATATTATAGTATGTAGAATTCTCATGTAATGCTGCAGTACTGTGATGCCAGGGATAAGTCACAACAAAAAAGGCAATAGGAATACCTAGGGCGTGCCATAACATATTTATTAAAAATGAATATTACTGTACATACACATTATGCATACATAATAACAATACTGTGTATGTCATTAAAAATATATTAAATGAACAATTGAACAAGACTTCTCTTATCTTCTAATCATTAAGGTTACCCAATAAGGGTTTATGGAGAGAAATCCTTAATCGATGGCATCCAATCCTAAAAAGTGCCATATAGAATTTTAGTTTCAACAGTTGTATTCTGATAACGTTACTTGTGCTTATTTATTCCAGCAATGTCAGTCTCTGGAGGGAGGGCGTCTGACTGTACGGTTCAAATAGGTAAATGTATTATAGCCGCATCATGCCGCTATAACACTTCCTGCGTCACCTCATTACAGAGGCGAAGCAGGAAGGGACATCAACAAGATGTATTAACATCTTGTCTGCTGAAGCGCTCCCCCCTCCGGCGTTGTTCCCCTGATCACACAGCGCGTCAGCTCAGTGCTGACACACTGTGTCTCCTACTCGGCCGGCTCCTCTGCGCATGCGCAGGAACTCGCTACTCAGGTGAGAACCCCAGCGCAGTCCGGAGACGGCACCCGCCACAGGCAGGGATAGCTCTGTCCCTGCTGTAGTGTATGGGCATCGCCACCTGCAGCTGTCCAAATCGACAGCTGCAGGTGTCGGAATGGTCAGCGATGCTGACCGTTCATACGTTGCCCGCGCATATCCGCCTGCTATCTTTTTGATAGCCGCACGGTAGCCATCATACACGGGGGAGAAGTGGTATAGCACACAAAATGTGCACTGATACCGCTTCTCCCCCATATTGCCAGATCATACATTTACCCCCAAAAAGAGCATGGCGCTATGCTCCACCTCCTAGATGCTAAACGTATCCCCACAGCAATGATGTAACGGAATAACTTTTACGCTGGCAAAAGGAGGTCGCCGGGGCTCTGTAGGTAAATGCCCCAGCGCTATGCTCCACCTTTGATGTTTGTAGTTACTGTACAAAGTTACTGTATATCCAAGATGCTATTAACCAACATTGGGAATGGAGAAGGCTAGCTGCTGCACAAACTCACAATGCTGCCAAAGTACTTTACCCACGATGCTGTGGGAATAAGTGTAACATCTAGGAGGTGGAGCATAGCGCCGCACTCTTTTTGAACCGTACAGTCAGACGCCCTCCCTCCAGAGACTGACATTGCTGGAATAAATAAGCACAACTAACTTTAATGGAATAAAACTAATGAAACTAAAATTCTATATGGTACTTTTTAGGACTGGATACCATCGATTAAGGATTTCTGTCCATAAACCCTTATTGGGTAACCTTAATGATTTGAAGATAAAAGGAGGCTTGTTCAATTGTTCATTTAATATATTTTTAATGATATATTGTTATTATGTGTGCATAATGTCTATGTAATATTCATTTTTTATAAATTTGTTTTCTCTAACGTCCTAGTGGATGCTGGGAACTCCGTAAGGACCATGGGGAATAGCGGGCTCCGAAGGAGGCTGGGCACTCTAGAAAGATCTTAGACTACCTGGTGTGCACTGGCTCCTCCCACTATGACCCTCCTCCAAGCCTCAGTTAGATTTCGTGCCCGGCCGAGGTTGGATGCACACTAGGGGCTCTCCTGAGCTCTTAGAAAGTTATAGTCTTAGAATTTGTTCTTTTCAGTGAGACCTGCTGGCAACAGGCTCACTGCAGCGAGGGACTAAGGGGAGAAGAAGCGAACTCGCCTGCTTGCAGCCGGATTGGGCTTCTTAGGCTACTGGACACCATTAGCTCCAGAGGGATCGACCGCAGGCCCAGCCTTGATGTTCGGTCCCGGAGCCGCGCCGCCGTCCCCCTTACAGAGCCAGAAGCAAGAAGATGGTCCGGAAAATCGGCGGCATGAAGACTCAGTCTTCACCAAGGTAGCGCACAGCACTGCAGCTGTGCGCCATTGCTCCTCTCACACACTTCATACTCCGGTCACTGAGGGTGCAGGGCGCTGGGGGGGGGCGCCCTGAGGCAGCAATAAAAACACCTTGGCTGGCAAAAATACCTCAATATATAGCCCCAGGGGCTATATATGAGGTAAATACCCCTGCCAGAAGTCCATAAAAAACGGGAGAATAGGCCGCGAAAAAGGGGCGGAGCCTATCTCCTCAGCACACTGGCGCCATTTTCCCTCACAGCTCCGTTGGAGGGAAGCTCCCTGGCTCTCCCCTGCAGTCTACAAGGGTTAAAAAAAGAGAGAGGGGGCACTAAATTTAGGCGCAGTATACATTATATATATAGATATAAAGCTATAGGGGACATAACTCAGTTAGTCCCTGCAGTATATAGCGCTCTGGTGTGTGCTGGCATACTCTCACTCTGTCCCCCCAAAGGGCTTTTGTGGGTCCTGTCCTCGTTTAGAGCATTCCCTGTGTGTCTGCAGTGTGTCGGTATGGCTGTGTCGACATGTTGAATGAGGAGGCTTATATGGTGACGGAACAGAGGCCGATATATGTGATGTTGCCCCCTGTGGGGCCGACACCAGAGTGGATAGAGAGGTAAAAGGTATTAACCGACAGTGTCAACTCCTTACATAAAAGGGTGGATGACGTAACAGCAGTGGGACAGCCGGCTTCGCAGCCCGCGCCTGCCCAGGCGTCTCAAAGGCCATCAGGGGCTCAAAAACGCCCGCTCTCTCAGATGGCAGACACAGATGTCGACACGGAGTCTGACTCCAGTGTCGACAAGGTGGAGACATATACACAATCCAATCCGTGACTTGATCCCGGCAATAAAAAATGTGTTATACATTTCTGACTTTAACCTCTATAAATGGGTTTTAGGTTTGGGGAGAAAAAACAGGCAGTGTTTTGTTCCCCCATCAGATGAATAAATGAAGTGTGTGAAAAGCGTGGGTTCCCCCGTTAAGAAACTGGTAATTTATAAAAAGTTACTGATGGCGTACTCTTTCCCGCCAGGAGGATAAGTTACGCTGGGAGATATCCCCTAGGGTGGATAAGGCGCTCACACGTTTGTCAAAAAAGGTGGCACTGCCGTCTTAGGATACGGCCACTTTAATAGGTACCTGTTGATAAAAAAAAAAAAAAAAAAAAAAAAAAAAACAGGAGGCTATCCTGAAGTCTGTATTTACACACTCAGGTACTAGACTGAGACCTGCAGATAGTGCTGCTGCAGCGTGGTCGGTGACCCTGTCAAACAGGGATACTAGTTGGCAAACATAAAAACATATTAAAGACGTTGTCTTATATATGGGGGATGCACAGAGGGATATTTTGCCGGCTGGCATCCAAA
This sequence comes from Pseudophryne corroboree, assembly GCF_028390025.1. Classification (NCBI taxonomy): domain Eukaryota; kingdom Metazoa; phylum Chordata; class Amphibia; order Anura; family Myobatrachidae; genus Pseudophryne; species Pseudophryne corroboree. The sequence goes on along the minus strand of NC_086445.1, from coordinate 233,724,925 downwards.
ATAAATGTAATGTCCATTCTGTCAGGAGGGTATTAGAGACCTGTCACTGGACAGGTGATGCTGACTTAAAAAGCACATAGAGAGCCTTATAAGAGTGAGGAATTATTTGGGGATGGTCTCTGGGACCTCGTATCCACAGCAACTGCTGGGAAGAAATAATTTTACCTCAGGTTTCCTCACAGAAAAAGGTACAGTCCTTTCGGCTTCAGAAAAGCAAGCGGGTCAAATGGCGCTTCCTTTCTGTACAGAGACAAGGGTAGAGGGAAAAAGCTGCACCAGTCAGCCTGTTCCCAGAATCAAGATTCTTCCCCCGCCTCCTGTGAGTACACACCATGACGCGGGTGCTCCACAGGTGTAGCCAGGTACGGTGGGGGGCCGCCTCAAAAATTTCAGCAATTAGTGGGCTCGCTCACAGGTGGATCCCTGTTTCTTCCAAGTAGTATTTCAGGGGTACAAGCTGGAATTAGAGATGTCTCCCCCCAGCCGTTTCCTAAAATATGCCTTGCTGACAACTCCCTCAAGCAGGGAGGCTGTGCTAGAGGCAATTAATAAGCGGTATTCCCAGCAGGTAATACTCAAGGTGCCCCTACTTCAACAAGGACGGGGTTACTATTCCACACGGGTTGGGGTACCGAAACCGCATGGTTCGGTGTGACCCATTTTATATTTAAAATCCTTGAACATAAAAAAATTCAAGTTCAAGATGGAATCGCTCAGGGCGGTTATTGCAAGCCTGGACGAGGGGGATTACATGGTATCCCGGGACATCAAGGATGCTTACCTGCATGTCCCCATTTACCATCCTCGCCAGGAGTACCTCAGATTTGTGGTACAGGATTACCATTACCAAGTCCAGACACTGCCGTTTGGACTGTACATGGCACCGAGGGTGTTTTATCAAGGTAATGGCCGAAATGATGATACTCCTTCAAAAAAAGGGAGTTGTAATTATCCCGTAATTGGACAATCTCGTTATAAGGGCGAGGTCCAAGGAGCAGTTGGTAGTCGGGGTAGCACTATTTTGGAAAGTGCTACAACAGCATAGGTGGATTCTAAACAGTCCAAAGTCACAGCTGGTTCCTATGACACGTCTACTGTTCCTGGGGATGGTTCTGGACATAAACCAGAAATAGTGTTTCTCCCGGAGGAGAAAGCCAAGGAGTTGTCATCTCTAGTCAGAGACCTCCTGAAAACCAAAATAGGTAGCGGTGCATCATTGCACGCGAGTCCTGGGAAAAATGGTAGCTTCTTACGAAGCAATCCCATTAGGCAGGTTCCATACAAGAACTTTTCAGAGGGACCTGTTGGACAAGTGGCCTGGATCTCATCTTCCGATGCATAGGCTGATAACCCTGTCTCCAAGGACCAGGGTATCTCTACTGTGGTGGCTGCAGAGTGCCCATCTTCAAGAGGGCCGCAGGTTCGGCATACAGGACTAGGTCCTAGTGACCATGGATTCCAGTCTTTGAGGCTGGGGGGCAGTCGCATAGGGAAAAAACTTCCAGGGACTTTGGTCAAGTCAGGTTATTTCCCTACACATAAATATTCTGGATCTGAGGGCCATTTACAATGCCCTGAGGCCAGCAAGGCCTCTGCTTCAAAACCAGCCGGTACTGATCCAATCAGACAACATCACGGCAGTCGCTCATGTAATCAACAGGGCGGCACAAAAAGCAGGATGGCGATGGCAGAAGCCACAAGGATTCTCCGATAGGCGGAAAATCATGTGTTAGCACTGTCAGCAGTGTTCATTCCCGGAGTGGACATCTGGGAAGCAGATCTTCTCAACAGACACGACCTCCACCCGGGAGAATGGGGACTTCCTCCAGAAGTCTTCCAATAGGATTGTACACCATTGGGAAAGGCCACAGGTGGACATGATGGCGTCCCGCCTTAACAAAAAGCTAAAAAAGATATTGCTCCAGGTCAAGGGACCCTCAGGCGATAGCTATGGACGCTCTGGTAACACCGTGGGTGTACCAGTCGGTTTAGGTGTTCTCCCCTCTGCCTCTCATACCAAAGGTACTGAGAATAATAAGAAGGCGAGGAGTAAGAACGATACTCGTGGATGGCCAAGAAGAGCTTGGTACCCAGAACTTCAAGAATTTATATCAGAGGACCAATGGCCTCTGCCACTCAGTCGGGACCTGCGGCAGCAGGGGCCCTATCTGTTCCAAGACTTACCGCGGCTGCGTTTGACGGCATGGCGGTTGAACGCCGGATCCTGAAGGAAAAGGGTATTCCGGAGGAAGTAATTCCTACGCTTACTAAAGCCAGGAAAGTGGTTACAGCAACTCATTATCAACGCATATGGCGAAAATATGTTGCATGGTGTGAGGCCGAAAGGGCCCCAACAGAGGAATTTCAACTAGGTCGATTTCTGCATTTCCTGCAAGCAGGAGTGACTATGGGCCTTAAATTGGGTTCCATTAAGGTACAGATCTCGGCTCTGTCGATTTTCTTTCAAAAAAAGAACTAGCTTCAGTACCTGAAGTTCAGACATTTATAAAAGGAGTGCTGCATAGTCAGCCCCCGTTTGTGCCTCCTGTGGCACCTTGGGATCTCAACGTGGTGTTGAGTTTTCTTAAAATCACTTTGGTTTGAACCACTAAAAACCGTGGATCTGAAATATCTCACATGGAAGGTGGTTATGTTATTGGCCTTGGCTTCTGCCAGGCGAGTATCAGAATTGGCGGCTTTGTGTTGTAAAAGCCCTTATTTGATTTTCCATATGGATAGGGCAGAATTGAGGACTCGTCCCCAATTTCTCCCTAAGGTGGTGTCAGCGTTTCACCTGAACCAGCCTATTGTGGTGCCTGCGGCTACTAAGGATTTGGAGGACTCCAAGTTGCTAGACGTTGTCAGGGCCCTGAAAATATATGTTTCCAGGACGGCTGGAGTCAGAAAATCTGACTCGCTGTTTATCCTATATGCACCCAACAAGCTGGGTGCTCCTGCTTCTAAGCAGACTATTGCTCGTTGGATTTGTAGTACAATTCAGCTTGCACATACTGTGGCAGGCCTGCCACAGCCAAAATCTGTCAATGCCCATTCCACAAGGAAGGTGGGCTCATCTTGGGCGGCTGCCCGAGGGGTCTCGGCTTTACAACTTTGCCGAGCAGCTACTTGGTCAGGGGCAAACACGTTTGCAAAATTCTACAAATTTGATACCCTGGCTGAGGAGGACCTGGAGTTCTCTCATTCGGTGCTGCAGAGTCATCCGCACTCTCCCGCCCGTTTGGGAGCTTTGGTATAATCCCCATGGTCCTTACGGAGTTCCCAGCATCCACTAGGACGTTAGAGAAAATAAGAATTTACTCACCGGTAATTCTATTTCTCGTAGTCCGTAGTGGATGCTGGGCGCCCATCCCAAGTGCGGTTTATCTGCATTACTTGTACATAGTTATTGTTAACTAAATCGGGTTATTGTTGAGCCATCTGTTGAGAGGCTCTATTGTTTCATACTGTTAACTGTGTTTCATATCACGAGTTGTACGGTGTGTTTGGTGTGGCTGGTATGAGTCTTACCCGGGATTCAAAATCCTTCCTTATTGTGTACGCTCGTCCGGGCACAGTACCTAACTGAGGCTTGGAGGAGGGTCATAGTGGGAGGAGCCAGTGCACACCAGGTAGTCTAAGATCTTTCTAGAGTGCCCAGCCTCCTTCGGAGCCCGCTATTCCCCATGGTCCTTACGGAGTTCCCAGCATCCACTACGGACTACGAGAAATAGAATTACCGGTGAGTAAATTCTTATTATTGTGCTCCCTAGGTATTCCTAATACCTTTTTTTGTTAGGGGTTAAGGTGGGTTGGAACAGGGCTGTACTGCGCTTCCATCAGTTGTATGTGGAATAAGCGGCACTGCTATCGTGGGCATTTATTATGTGTATAAGCGGCACTGATACTGTGGGCATTTATTATGTGTATAAGCGGCACTGCTACCGTGGGCATTTATTATGTGTATAAGCGGCACTGATACAGTGGGCATTTATTATGTGTATAAGCGGCACTGCTACCGTGGGGATTAATTATGTGTATAAGCGGCACTGCTACCGTGGGCATTTATTATGTGTATAAGCGGCACTGATACTGTGGGCATTTATTATGTGTATAAGTGGCACTGCTACCGTGGGCATTTATTATGTGTATAAGCGGCACTGATACAGTGGGCATTTATTATGTGTATAAGCGGCACTGCTACTGTGGGCATTTATTATGTATATAAGCAGCACTGCTACTGTGGGCATTTATTATGTGTATAAGCGGCACTGCTACCGTGGGCATTTATTATGCGTATAAGCGGCACTGATACAGTGGACGTTAATATGTATGTAAGTGGCACTGCTACCGCGGACATTTATTATGTGAATAAGAGGCACTGCTGCCACGGGGAATTATTATGTGTATAAGGGGCATTCCTACCGTGGGCATTATTTTGGGTATAAGTGGCACTGGTATACACAGGGAGTTTCCTTTTGTTTGTTAACTTTCACATTACACTGTTGATATAAGTGAAGTGGAGATGGCAATTAAGGTGACTGAAGGAAGGCCACACCCCCACACCACTGATCATGACCCCTACATCACTAGCCACACCCCCTGTGGTGGTGCACAATTAGGCCCTTTGTAAATTTCAGCTCCAGGCCCATGTGGACCTTAATCTGGCACTGATTATGTGACATTTTGGGGACATATCCCCTTCCTCAAGACATGAATACTTACTTTTCCAGAGTCCAGCGTCACGCTCTGAAGCTGCAGCATAAAGCTCACCCAAAATGAACGCCGTACATGTGCAGTAGTGAAATTGGTCTCCGGAACATGGTGGGCGCACACGGTGAGACCACATTGCCGGACACTACTGCGCTGTACAGAGACAGGGGGCCCACTCCTCTGTTAAAGCGCCCCTGCTGAGGGGAACTTGCCTCAAAACAGCAATAGTACATCCGTTTGTGATGAATAAAAGAAACTTGCAGGGTGCCTTCACTAAATAGAATATAAAGCATGCAGAGGTGCGGCACTCAGAGTGGAATAAAAGACGCTAAGTCTGTGGATTCTTTATCAACGTTTCAATATATTAATTATTGTCATCAGGATATTGTGAATACAGATAAACATATCTTTTATAAGTGAACATCACACGTGAATGGTGGCATCGGAGCCGGGACCGCACACCCTCCCCGTTGCCGCGCTGCTAGGTGACGTCATTGAAATGAGCCGTTCACCTGTGTAAAACTTAACCCATTATGGTACATGTTTTTGAGGGTTTTTTGTAAAAAAACACCCGAATCCAAAACACACCCGAATCCGACAAAAAATTTTCAGGGAGGTTTTGCCAAAACGCGTCTGAATCCAAAACACGGCCGCGGAACCGAATCCAAAACCAAAACCCGAAAAATTTCACATCACTACTTGTGCCCAATGGCTCTGCACTCCATGCTCGGCACTGAGGGAGTCTGGAGAGACGTCATGACGTCTCTCCCTGCAGAGAGTGCAGGAGCCAGGGGAGGCGGAGCTCAGCATCGCTACACAGACAGTGACTGCCCACTGCAATGAAAATTAGTAGTGGTATCCCCATTAAAACTCAATCAATGCAAAAAATGAGTTGGACTTGTGTCACACTCCAGAGTTATTAGTTGATTGACTTCATTGCTGGAGGTTGATGCCCTTAAAAAATAGGATTTTAATTACCTACCGGTAAATCCTTTTCTTGTAGTCCGTAGAGGATGCTGGGGTCCACATTAGTACCATGGGGAATAGATGGGTCCACTACGAGCCACTGGCCCTTTAAGAGTTTGATAGTGTGGGCTGGCTCCTCCCTCTATGCCCCTCCTACCAGACTCAGTCTAGAAACTGTGCCCGAGGAGACGGACAACTTCAAGAGAAGGATTTTACACAGATAGTGGCAAGATTCACACCAGCTCACACATACAAGGCAAACCAAGCTAACTAGCTTGAAACATCAGCAACAGCTGAATAATATTACTTAACCAAGTAACAAAACAGTACTAAACCAAGAACTAAGCAGTACTGAACAAAGTAACCACTACAGGAACACGAAGCACTGGGCGGGCGCCCAGCAACCTCTACGGACTACAAGAAAAGGATTTACCGGTAGGTAATTAAAATCCTATTTTCTCTTACGTCCTAGAGGATGCTGGGGTCCACATTAGTACCATGGGGATGTACCAAAGCTCCCAGAATGGGAGGGAGAGCGCGGAGGCTCCTGCAGAACTGATTGACCAAACTTCAGGTCCTCAGCGGCCAACGTATCAAACTTGTAGAACTTTGCAAATGTGTTTGACCAAGACCAAGTAGCCGCTCGGCAAAGCTGTTAAGCCAAAACACCCCGGGGCAGCCGCCCAGGAAGAACCCACCTTACGAGTAGTGTGGGCCTTAACAGACATATGACACGGCAATCCTGCTGTAAAATATGCATGCTGGATAGTGAACCTGATCCAGCGAGAGATCGTCTGCTTAGAAGCAGGATACCCAAGTTTCTTGGGATCAAACAGTACAAACAGAGATGCCGATTTTCTGTGACGAGAAGTCCTCTTCACATAGATTTTCAGAGCCCTTACAACACCCAAGGACTTTGTTGAAATTGAGGAGTCAGTAGCAACTGGCACCACAATAGGTTGGTTGATCTGAAATGCCGACACAACCTTCGGAAGGAACGGCTGACGTGTCCGGAGCTCAGCTCTATCTTCATGGAAGATAAAATAGGGCTCTTACAAGACAAAGCCCCCAGCTCCGACACACGTCTAGCAGAAGCTAAGGCCAACAAAGTGACAGCCTTCCATGTGAGAAACTTGACCTCAACCTCCTGTAGAGGCTTGAATCAATCCGATTGGAGAAACTGCAGCACTACGTTAAGATCCCATGGTGCCGCAGGCAGCACAAAGGGAGGCTGGATTCAGAACCCCTTTCAAAAAGGTCTGAACCTCCGGGGGGGAAGCCAACGGTTTCTGGAAGAAAGTGGATAGGGACGAAATCTGGACCTTTACGGATCCCAACCTCAGGCCCATATCCCCACCTGCTTGCAGGAAGAGGAGAAACCATCCCAGTTGAAACTCCACCGTAGGAAACTTCTTGGACTCACACCAAGATACATATGTTTTCCAAATACGATGGTAATGTTTAGACGTTACTGCTTTCCTAGCCTGTATCAGAGTAGGAATGCCCTTCCGAGCTAATATCTGGCATTCAATCTCCATGCCGTCAAATGTAGCTATGGCAAGTCTTGATAAGCAAATGGCCCCTGCTGTAGCAGGTCCTCCCAAAGAGGAAGAGGCCTCTGCTCTTCTAGCAGTAGATCCAGAAGATCCAAGTACCAAGCCCTTCTTGGCCAGTCTGGAGCAATGAGGATCGCCTGAACTCTTGTTCTCCTTATGAGTTTTAGAACTCTTGGAATGAGTGGAAGTGGAGGAAACACGTACACTGACTGGAACACCCACGGAGTCACTAGGGCATCCACCGCCACGGCTTGCGGGTCACTCGGCCTGGAACTATACCACCAAAGCGTCTGGTTGAGACGAGAGGCCATCATGTCTATTTGAGGTACACCCCAAAGATGTTACCTCCGTGAACACCTCCGGATGGAGTCCCCACACTCCTGGATGGAGATCGTGTCTGCTGAGGAAGTCCGCTTCCTAGTTGTCTACTCCTGGAATGAAGATTGCTGACAGCGCCAATGCATGTTTTTCTGCCCAGAGGATGATTCTCATTACCTCTGACATTGCTGCTCTGTTCTTCATTCCGCCCTGTCAGTTTATGTAAGCCACTGTCGTTACATTGTCCGACTGCACTTGAATGGCTCGACTTCGCAGAAGATGGGCCGCTTGGAGAAGACCGTTGTAGATGGCTCTTAGTTCCAGAATGTTTATTGGTAGGCTGGATTCCAGGCATGACCACCTTACTTGGAAGGTTTACCCCTGAGTGACTGCGCCCCAGCCCTGGAGACCTGAATCCCAAACCTGCGGCCCTCCAGAAGGTGAGGTAGTTGTAGCCACCAGAGGAGTGAAATCCTGGCCCTTGGCGACAGACGTATTCTCAGGTGCATTTGTAGATGAGATCCCAAACACTTGTCCAGGAGATCCAGTTGCAAGGGCCGAGCATGAAACCTTCCCTACTGTCACAACTGAGGGCTGGTGCTGACTAGGGGGAAGCCTCAGTTGTAGGGGCTGAGGTATATATGTGTACCTGGGAGGCAGTACAGGGTTCTTGGACATGCAGGGAACCTTTAGAACAAATGCCCGAAGGCGTGACCACGACAACAAGGGAAAGTTCAAAGGTTTTATTAAACACAGTTCAGAGGAATACTGATGACTTGGTACTGGTAATAGGAAACACAGTTCAGAGAAATACTTGGGATCGATGACGGAACACCGATGGTGACTTGGAATCGATGACGGAACACCGATGGTTACTTTGGGATCGTTGGTAAGCTTTGAGTGAAGCTGGGGTTCGCAGATAGAAATGCACTATTGTACTTAGAAGCACAGGTGAAGCATGAAGTGATGCTGGGGATCGCTGGAGAAGAAGCTGGAGAATGGCTGCTGGGAAGCCGGAGTTCAGACACAGGTGAATCAGGGTAGACTGTAGAGGGTTAATCACTGGAGTGTCGGGTTACACTGCAGAGTATAATCACCATGGAGTCAGGCTGTACTGCAGAGAAAGTCCATGGAAGAACTGCACACTGGAATCACTGAAGACAATTGAAGCACTGACATCTTTCCACCAAGGAACAGGATATTTATACCTGCTGGGAAGCAGGGATTGGCTGGCTGATTAACCAGAGACCAGAGTGCAGCTGCTGTGTAATCAGGCTGAGAGCAGAGTGCAGCTGATAGGCTGAAAGGTAACATGTGATTAGGAAAACATGGCTGCGCCCATGGTAGCTTTTGGAGGGAAAGATTGTTTGTAACTTGAATGTGAGCTTTAACCATGAAGCTGCCAGAATCACAGTAAAGAGATTTGATACAATGAGATGCAGCGTGCTGCACACAGACAGTGCAGATGGAATCCAGGCTTGGAACACTGGGACAGTCTCAGGAGGCATTTGGAAGGTAAATACTGATAAGGAATTACCTAGATCGTGACAGCACCCCCTCCTTTAGGAGTGGCCCCAGGACACTTCTTATACGTTCTTTACCTGAACAAATGGAAGGATTTAGATTGAATCCTGATGAACTTGAACTGGCTGGGACCAGAGGAGACTGTACCGGATCTATGGACGAGACCAAATTAAGTCCAGACAACCTTGAACCGGTTGAGACCGACGGAGACTTTAGACCGACGGATAGGACCGGATTAGATCCGAAGGTATTGGAATCGGCTGGAACCGAAGGAGGCTGATCCGGACAGACGGATGGGACCGGATTGGGTCCAGAAAAGCTTGAACCGGCTGGGACCGGAGGAGTCTTCGGATTGACGGTTGAATCAGCTGGAACTGAAGGAGTCTTTGGACCTACGGATGGAACCGGATTGAGTCTAAAGACAGTTGAATCAGCTGGAACTGAAGGAGTCAGAATCCGGTTAGAACCGGAATGAGTGGTATCCGAGTGTTCAGTTAGACCATCCTGGACCTGGTCCATGCTGGATGCCAACAGGGTGGAGCCACTGAGGAGGGAGATGATGTAAGCAACCTTGGTGCGGTCAGTTGGGAAACTGCCAGGCTGTAACTCAAAATATATCTCACACTGATTTAGGAAACCCCGACAGTCTTTTGGGGAACCATCAAACTTGGCAGGTGTCGGTAAATGGAGACAAGGAGCAGAAACGGGAACGGTGGGTCTGGATACCACCAAAGGTACTGCAGTCGGCACACTGGATGCCCCTGAACCACGGAGGGTTACTTGTATTCCATCCAGCCGAGAGGAGAGGTCCTGGAGACAGCGGATCACATGGCCCTGTGCAGTTTCCTGACGTTCAAGGCAGGCTGCAAGTTCTTGCATCGGCCTGGTCGCTTGGACCTGGTCTCCGGCCGGATCCATTAGGTCAGTGCTTACTGTCACAACTGAGGGCTGGTGCTGACCAGGGGGAAGCCTCAGTTGTAGGGGCTGAGGTATATATGTGTACCTGGGAGGCAGTACAGGGTTCTTGGACATGCAGGGAACCTTTAGAACAAATGCCCGAAGGCGTGACCACGACAACAAGGGAAAGTTCAAAGGTTTTATTAAACACAGTTCAGAGGAATACTGATGACTTGGTACTGGTAATAGGAAACACAGTTCAGAGAAATACTTGGGATCGATGACGGAACACCGATGGTGACTTGGAATCGATGACGGAACACCGATGGTTACTTTGGGATCGTTGGTAAGCTTTGAGTGAAGCTGGGGTTCACAGATAGAAATGCACTATTGTACTTAGAAGCACAGGTGAATCAGGGTAGACTGTAGAGGGTTAATCACTGGAGTGTCGGGTTACACTGCAGAGTATAATCACCAGGGAGTCAGGCTGTACTGCAGAGAAAGTCCATGGAAGAACTGCACACTGGAATCACTGAAGACAATTGAAGCACTGACATCTTTCCACCCCAGGAACAGGATATTTATTCCTGCTGGGAAGCAGGGATTGGCTGGCTGATTAACCAGAGACCAGAGTGCAGCTGCTGTGTAATCAGGCTGAGAGCAGAGTGCAGCTGATAGGCTGAAAGGTAACATGTGATTAGGAAAACATGGCTGCGCCCATGGTAGCTTTTGGAGGGAAAGATTGTTTGTAACTTGAATGTGAGCTTTAACCATGAAGCTGCCAGAATCACAGTAAAGAGATTTGAGACAATGAGATGCAGCGTGCTGCACACAGACAGTGCAGATGGAATCCAGGCTTGGAACACTGGGACAGTCTCAGGCATTTGGAAGGTAAATACTGATAAGGAATTACCTAGATCGTGACACCTACTGTAGAGCCTCGTTAGAGGCCACCATCTTCCCCAGAAGGCAAATGCACTGATGAACCGAAACCCGGGCTGGCTTCAGGACATCCCAGACCATTGTTTTTATCACCAATGCTTTTTCCCCCTGAAGACACACCCTCTGCACCTCTGTGTCGAGGATCATTCCCAGAAAGGACAACCTCCTGGTCGGCTCCAGATTTTGGAAAAACAGGATCCAATCATGTTCCCTGAGCATATGAGTCGTGAGAACAATGGACTGCAACAACCTCTCCCTGGACGCTGCCTTTATCAGCAGATCGTCCAGATATGGATTATGTTCACCCCCTTTATGCGGAGGAGGACCATCATCTCTGCCATCACCTTAGTGAACACCCTTGGTGCTGTGGAGAAGCCGAATGGAAGTGCCTAAAATCGGAATGTGGAGGTACGCATCCTTGATATTCAGGGATACCAGAAACTCTCCCTCCTCCAGACATGAAATCACTGCTCTGAGAGACTCCATTTTGAATTCCAAAATTGGTCTGACCGAACCATCCGGTTTCGGTACCACGAAAGGTTTGAAAAATAACCCTTGTTTAGCATATGAGGTGGAACTGGGACAATGACCTGAGATTTTCCCAATTTTAGGATGGCTTCCTGTAGGATAGGCCAAAGCTGGCAAACCTGATTTGAAGAATCGGGTAAGCGGGAGTTCTTGAAACTCCAGTCTGTACCCCCCTGGGACCCAATATCCTGTACCCAGGGATCCAGGCCGGATGACACACAGACGTGGCTGAAACGCCTGAGTTTCGCACCCACCAGCCCGTCCTCCAGTCTTTGAGGTCCACCGTCATGCTGAGCATTTTGAGGAACCAGAAGCAGGTCTTTGGTCCTGGGAGCCTGCAGGTGCAGGCTTTTTGGATTTTGCCCGACCACCTCTAAAGAAAGTGGTAGAAGGCTTGGGCTTTTTATTTTGTCTTAGCGGTCCGAAAGGACCGTAGCACGGTTGAAGAAACGGTTTCTTCGTAGAAGGAGTAGCAGAGGGAAGGAAAGGTGACTTACCACCAGTTGCTGTGGAAATCCACGCATCCATCGCTTCCCCAAATAGAGCCTGACGTGTGTAGGGTAGGTTCTCCACACCTCTCCTGGATTCCGCGTCTGCAGACCATTGGCATAGCCAGAGTCCCTTGCGAGCTGATACCAACATGGAGGATATCCGTGCAGTCAGCATACCCAGGTCTTTCATGGATTCCACCATGAACCCAGAAGAATCCTGAATGTTATGTAAAAACAATTCAATGTCACTTCTATCCATTGTATCCAAATCCTCTAGTAACGTACCTGACCACTTTACTATGGCTTTAGAAATCCATGCACAGGCAATAGTGGGCCTTAAGGCCATTCCTGAAGCAGTGTATATGGATTTGAGCGTAGTGTCTATCTTACGATCAGCTGGTTCTTTCAACGCGGTAGAACCAGGGACAGGTAAAAACCACCTTTTTCTGGAGACAGATGCATCAACAATTGGTGGGTTTTCCCATTTTTTCCTGTCTTCCTCAGGGAAGGCAAAAGCAACCAGGACTCTTTTTGGGATCTGGAATTTTTTTCTCCGGGTTTTCCCACGATTTTTCAAATATAGCGTTTAATTCTTTAGACGCGGGAAAGGTTAGCGGGGCTTTCTTATTATGAGTGAAATAAGCCTCCTCAACCTGCTCAGTTGTAGTGTCATTAAAGTTTAACACATCTCTAATGGCCTCAATCATGAGCTGCACCCCTATTGCAAGGGATGTCGCCACCCTCAGCACGTCCTCATCACCGTCCGAAGTATCAGAATCGGTATCCCTGTCATCTTTCATAATTTGGGCAAGTGCACGTTTCTGTGGAAGCATGCTAGGGGATTTTGCAGGAATAGGGACAGAGCCTGACCAAACTGCCATAGACTTCTTCAACACCTGAGTTTCAGTCACAGTATTAGCTTAAACAATAGGAATCTGAGACAAAGCATTACAAACCTGTGTACATGGAATGGATCCCTCCTGAGAGGAAACATCTTCTGCAGCATATGACTAACCTGGTTATGTGAGATAGTAAACACACACACACACACACACACACACACACACACACACACACACACACACACACACACACACACACACACACGGAAATGTCAGACACAGTTTCCCCCCAAGTATGCCACAGAGAGACACAGAGATTGGAGCCAACCCACACACAGCACTTTTTAAGGTAGAACTAATGAAACTACCAGTGCTGTCTGTGTACCTTAAAAGACTACACAGACTTTACACAGCCTCCCCCTCCCTTCTACAACCCCCTGGTGCCGTACAAGATAGCTGGAGTTGACTTGGAGGGACAGTTCTCTATGACAGCGCTTCTGCAGGCAGGAAAATGGCGCTGAACGCTGCTGGGTCCGCTCTGAGGAGAAGCTCCGCCCCCTTTCATGGCGCTGCTTCCCGCTCTTCTGAAGATTATACTGGCCAGAGGAAAAGTGCTGGCTGCGATCCTGGGACCCTGACAGGCTTTTTGGTCAGTGTAGGGTGTAGGCGCTGGCTCACGGCGCCCCTCACAGCGCCGCACCATGTACAGCTGAGCCCCGCGCTCCATACCCTGTTGCTGCCATCTTCACACTGGCTCCCTGCTTGCCAGGGGGGCCGGTAACTAACTTGCCACTGATCTTCTGGCTGTGTAAGGGGGTAGCGGCATGCTGCTGGGGTGAGTGATCCCCTGTGGCTGAGAACGTTCGATCCCCTCAGGAGCTCAGTGTCCTGTCAGTGGAGATAGTGGCTCAGACCCCTCAGGGTGGACACTACTCCCCCCCCTTAGTCCCACGAAGCAGGGAGGCTGTTGCCAGAAGCTTTTGTAGTCCACGCACATGCAATAGTGGGTCTCTGGGCCACCCCAGCAGCTGTGTACAAGGATTTGAGTGTAGTCTCAATTTTACGATCAGCAGTGTCTTTTAGTGAGGCTGCACCAGGGACAGGCAGTACTATTTTCCATGACAGCCTGGAAACTGATGCATCCACTATTGGTGGCTGTTCCCATTTTTCCTATCTCAGGAGGAAAAGGAAAGGATGAGCGTAACCTCTTAGGGATTTGAAATGTCCTATCAGGATTAACCCACGGTTCTTCAAACAGGGTATTCAATTCCTTTGACACAGGAAAAGTGACTGAGGACTTCTTTTTTACATTAAAATAAGACTCCTCACACTCCTCTGTCACCTTATCAGAAATTTGCAGAAATTCTCTGATAGCTTCTATAAGAGCCTCTATTCCCTGTGACAGAGCAGCATCCCCCCCCCCCCCCCCCCATTCTGTATCTACCTCCCCCTTCTCCATGTCTGACCCTTCAGCGTCAGAGTCAGACTGCAGGACATGGGCAGAGTTTACTTTTGCAGACAAATGGCAGGGGACTGAGACGCTGGTTTGGGGACTGAGTCTCTGTTCATAAACTCATCCACAGACTGTCTTAAGTATTGGGTCTCTTTCTCATTGCGGGACAATTTATTACAAATATTTGAAATCATTCCTTTAATGGAATACAGCCATGCTGGTTCAGCCCTGCTAGCCTGGGAGGGTGCACTACACTGAGTACATATTAGTGAGCTCCCTGGGGAAGAGGAACACTCTGCCTTAAATGAAACACACTCTTTGCCTGGCATATTCTAAATGTGACGAAACACACACACACAGGAAAGATTAAAAACACAATTAACTGAGAGCCATTCTAGGGAGACACAGAGGTAGTACACTAGTAATCGCTCCCCCCCTGCTATGACCCCCTGGTACCGCTGAAGTAATCTGGAGTCTCTCCGGAGGAGCTGCGCATCCCTGTCAGTCAGCGGCTGTGTCCACTGCAGAGGGAAAATGGTGAGCTGCTGGATCCACTCATAGTGAAGCACCACCCCTTCAGTGGCGCGCGGTCTTACTGCTTTTTTTATACTGGCTGAGGTAATTTTGTGCTTAAAATGGAGACAGATCCGTTTTAAGGCTTTGATTGCCAGTCTGGCTACTGTGTACAGTGTACTGAGACGCAGTTGTGTACTGAGTCTGGAGACGCAATCCGCCCCAGTTAGAAGCCGTACCCTCATGCCGCCATAATGGCCGGCGACCCGCTAACCAGGACGCCGGCTTAGTACTCACCACTCTTCTTTCTTCTGGCTCTGTTAGGGGTGGCGGCGTGCTGCGGGAATGTACGCTCGCCGTGGTGGGGCTTGCAAATAGTTCCCTCAGGAGCTAGTGTCCTGTCAGCAGGGAACGGGACCATTAACCCTTCAAGAGGTTGGGCCGTCCCGTCCCCCCTAAGTCCCACGAAGCAGGCAGGCTGGTGCCATCCAGTACTGCCTGAAAATAACAAACAGAAAAATAAATGCAGAAAACTCTTCAGAAGCTTCCATAAGCGTGACCGGCTCCTCCGGGCACATTTTCTAAACTGAGTCTGGTAGGAGGGGCATAGAGAGAGGAGCCAGCCCACACTATCAAATTCTTAAAGTGCCCATGGCTCCTAGTGGACCCGTCTATACCCCATGGTACTAAATGGAACCCCAGTATCCTCTAGGACGTAAAAGAAAGATGAGTTTGTGGGAGTGCAGGCATGGGACCTGTTCCAGTTGCAGTTTTGCTAATTTAGTAAAACTGCAAGTGGCTAGACTCGCATGCTAGGGATCGCTCAGCACAGGACAAGGCCGCCCAGCATGCTAATGGTGGCCAGAGATGCAATCGCAATTCAATTGTGATTGCATCGCTGAATAAGGGAAACTCCCTGTCTGCACAGCCTGGCTGAGAAGGCAGTCGAGCCACTGCCATTTCATCTGTCTCAGTGGCTGTGTGTGACGTCACGCGGCAGCCCTGAAAATGGCCCGGATTTGTTCGTTTTTGCAGAACCACCCCCACAATGCTGCATTGCTGCCCCGACCGCCTCTGCCTCTCAATCAGGCAAAAGCATTTGCATCTCCCCAGCCCATGCATACGGCAAAGCATCCCCTGCGTGAGTGCACTGCACCGGGACAGCGTCTGCTGCTGAATGAGGTCCTTTGTTCAGAACTGTCACAGGGTTGGATGGATGAGCCAAGATCAGGGTCATAGGCACAGAATCAGCATAATAGGACTGGTTAGCTCAGCGCCACAAAGGTGCAAAATAGGAATACAAGCTGAAGTCAGGGTCACAGGCAGACAAGCCACGTTTGGTACATGGGAGTCCATTAAAACAACAGTTGGAAGTAACACTGGAGCACAGAAAGGAACCCTGATACTCTAGCACCAGTATAGTTTTTATAGGCATGAGGTAAATAAAGCAGCATTCAGACAAATACTTAAAACTTAAGCTTGGTAAACACTGGAGCGATGTCGCCGTTTTGAAGCGACACATTGCTTACATCGTTCAGTGTGTACCCAGGATTGCACGCTCCCACGGTCGCATGTGACATACGCTTGGCTTGATGTGCTGCACGTGAAACCGAGCATCCATTGCTAGCCTTCTGTTATGTTAATGAAGGAGGGAACATGGGGGGTCATTCCGACCCGTTCGCACGCAGTGGTTTATCGCTGCGGTGCGAATGGGTGCGGAATGCGCATGCGCGGCGCCCGTTGTGCGCGAGCGCAACGTTTCCCGGTGACAGAGGTCGCCGGGTTACGTCGCGTCTAAAGAAGAAAGCGGTCGCAGGACGGACCGCAAAGAAGATTGCCAGGATGGAGGCGCGGCTGGGCGGATCTGGACCGTTTGGAGCTGTTTTCGGGGAGTGGTGAGTATAACGCAGGCGTGCCCAGGAGAACGGAGGGCGGAGGAGTGACGTCAAAGCCGGGCCCATCATCGCTGGATCCATCGCACAGGGTAAGTATGTCCAGCCCTAGTCTAGTTTTGCTTGCAAGTGATCGCAGCCCTGCTAAGCTAAAATACGCTCCCCCATAGGCGTGTACTAGTTGATTGCAGCAGCAGTAGCAAAACGTTGCTGGCTGCGATCTACTCGGAATGATCACCATGGTCATTCCGTCCTTCATCAAAGTGTGTAGGGGCAATTCGGGCTGACAGGGATTTGTTCCGTCGCCCCAGTGTGTACCCAGCTTAAGGGGCATTTGCCTGCACATGTCAGAATTTACTCAAAGCAGATGTAATAAACACCATAGAGTGGAATAAACAGTCACAGTAATGTTAGCCCACCTGGTTTGCAACTCGTCTTGTGTCTGGATCGAGTGGATTAAAAACACTCTGACCGCTGTCCACCGGGATGCGTTTAGCATCCTAAAGGATGGAGACCGGCGCCGGAAGACCTACAGCTGATATCCCCAAGGTATCAGGGTCACTGTTAGGGTTAGGGCCTGGGGGATTAGGGTTAAGCATTGAGGGTGGGTGGGTGGGGGGGGAGATAGGGTTAGGCACTAGTATTTACCCTATGCAGAAAAAATATTTAATGTATTTGCTCCCCTTGCGTTGCAACACAGTTTGTTCCAGATACAAAGTTACTTGCCTTTTTTGCTTTACTTCCAAATCAGAATCATGCCCAATATTTGCGACAATAACCACAATGTATACAGCTGTATACTGTTCTGTGTGTTAATAAAAATTAAATTGACAACTGCTCCCTGTAATATACAGATACTTATCAGTGCAATCAGTATAATATTGTCAGTTCAATTGTGAGGCAGAATGGGTGCTATGTATGGGTTTTACATTGAAAATTGTTGCTAAGGGCATGACAGAAGACAATCAGCAGAGACCAGACACAGGACTTCAGTCACTAGGAGCAGGAACACCAGGCAGAAATACAACTGGAAAACTTGAGTCAAAATAGTTTGGAGTGAGGCAGAAAGGAGCAGTGGCGGAACTACCGGAGACAATGGAGGCAATTGCCGCCGGTCTCTATCTCTGAAGGGGCACCTCTCCTTCCGGCTTACACCTCCCCCCTAAGTACACTGTGCACCTGCTGCAGTTTCTCAAACTTATAGAGCTACCTGTTGGCGGGCGTGAGTTGGGGGTGTGCTGCTTCAGTGACAATCACCCGGTGAAGTATGCTAACACCATGGTGGTGATTGGTGCCTGCACGTGTGGGTGTGTTATAGGCGGAGCTGAAGCCACGTGTGCCAACAGGGAGTGGAGGCGGGTGTCGGAAGTGATTAATTTCTCTGCCCACCCATCTCTTTCTCCCCAACGAAATGCTGCACTAGTCCTGGCTATCAGAATGACAGGGAACGCGAATGGAGGCGTACGCACTCAGCACTCACAGGTGGCCGCATTCATCTCTCTGTATCCAAAGGGGCTGCAGCTCTTCATGCCCATATCATGCACACCTTGTGCTGAGCTCCTCCTCTACCATCAGCTCTGCCTGCTCCTCCAATATGTATGTCTACATGGGTCTGGGACTGAGGGTCGACATCAAAGAGGTTGACACACCGTAGGTCGACGCCAATTGGTCGACACACCTTAGGTTGACATGGACAAAAGGTCGACATTGACAAAAGGTCGACAGGAACAAGTTCGACATGGAAAAAGGTCGACATGAGTTTTTTATGTTTTTTTGGTGTTGTTTTCTTCGTAGAGTGACCGGGAACCCCAATTAGTGCACCGCGTCCCCTCGCATGGCTCGCTTCGCTCGCCATGCTTCGGGCATGGTGCCTTCGCTCCGCACAGATTACCGTTACAATCGTAGTCCACGTGGATCGTTAAGTATAAAAAGGTTCAAAAAAAGAAAAAAAAACATAAAAAACCTCATGTCGACCTTTTGTCCATGTCGTCCTAAGGTGTGTCGACCAATTGGCGTCGACCTAAGGTGTGTCGACCTTTTTGTTGTCGACCTGGAGTCCGGATACCGTCTACATATCAGTCCAGCCCCCTAAAAAACTTGTATTATATCTCTGTACGCCCCTCCCCAGTGTGTGTGTCACTATGCCCCCACCCCCAAGTCCAAGTACAGTATATGTGTCACTATGACCCCCACTCCCCAATATGATTATCACAATGTCATCCCCCCCAGGCCCCAATGTGTGTCACCAAACTTGTTCCCCAACTTCTCAGTGTGTGTTACCCTGTCCCCCCAGGAGTTGGTGTGTATGTCTCCATGTTCCTCCAGGTTCCAATATATGTTGTTCCCATGTTCCCCCAGGCTCCAGTATGAATGACAACCTGTTACCCCCACCCACCCAGGCCCCAATGTATGTCACCCCTCAAGTTACAGTGTGTGTCACCATGTCATCCCCCAGGCTTCAATGTGTATGATTCCATGTCACCTCCTGTTCCCAATATATGCATCCATGTACTCACAGATCCCAATGTGTATGTCTTCATGCCACCCCCACCCCCTGATCACATTATTTGTAATCACGTCCTCTTCTCCCCAGACCTCACCATGCATGAATGTCACCAAGTCACCCCCTCTAGGTCACACTGTGTCACTATGTCCTCTTGTCCCCCAGTCCTCACCATATATGAATGTCACCATGTCACCCCCACAGGTTGCACTGTGTGTCACCATGTCCTCCTGTCCCCAAGGCCTCACCATACATGAATGTCACCATATCCCCTCCAATCCCTAATATAAATGTATCCATGTCCTTCAAGGCCCCTAGTGTGTATGTATTCATGTCCAGGCACCAGTGTGTCTCTTATCATCATTATGTGTGTCTTTTCCTTTTTTGCTATTACTCCTCTTATTTTATATTCCCCCACCCCACCCACTTTTACTATTTCCCACCAACCATCCACCCTGTGTCCTTCACAAACCACTGTTCCTCTTGTCTTGAATTTTCTTCAACTTCCCCGTTTTTTTCCTTCCAGTTCTGACCACTTCATCTCTGACCTTTCTCCTCCTTTTCTGCTGAAGGTGATGTAGATGTCATCCTGCTGGCAGCCGTTAAGAAGTGACATGGAAACACCTGACAATGGAAGGTACACACAATCTTCTAGCAGTGCTTTTACCCAGTGTTAAAAACTGGGAACGGTTTAAATTCAATCCTGGGGCATAGGAGAGAGAGAGTGTGTGTGCGTGCGTGCGTGCGTGCGTGCGATGGTGGGGTTCATCGACATCTATTTTGCCATCGGGCCCCTAGTAATTATGCCACTGGAAAGGAGACTGAAGACCTGGCACCACACAGGACCAGCAAGCAGGTTTAATTACCCTAATTTCTGAGTGATTTGGTGGTTTATCAGTATCCTCCATCATGTTGTCTTATATAATGGCTGTGTACTTGCCTGATTTCTAAGCTATTGGGCGGCATCAGAAGAGGGAACATCGTGCGGTAGAAGGATGTCTTGTGGCGTCACTTAGGAGACCAAAGACAAGTAGTACACCAGAACACCCAATACATGACAGTAAGCTTATTATGGTAGTTTCACTTTCTGTGTGGTGTGATAACATGGTAATTTAATGATTCATAGGCTATTTTGTATCAATGTATTCAAGGTAATTCTGAAAGCTTTCTTGTTATTTTATACTGTAATAATCTTGAGCATTTCCAAAAAATGCAAGGACTGAATTTAGAAGACCCCTTTCAGATAGCCCACACCCCTTTTCAACCGCACACGCTGCACGTGCACGCGGGAGTCCCGAGTCAACAATTGAAAATGTTGGGAGGTATGTGAACCTGATGGTTCATATGGGCATTATACAAAGGTGAGCAGTACAAACTTTGCTACTCTGTATATATTTGGGGATTTCCAAAGGGAGCTAATATGAACACAAAGATGTACTTTCTCCGCCAATAATAACAACAGTTAAAAAAATACTAATTTATTCATAAGAGCAAACTTGACATAAAATGCCTTATAGTCTCTATTAGTACAGTGTGATTTACAGTTTGCAATGAACAATTACATCCAATTTTGGCATTAGACAATAAACAATGTAGCTGATGGCGATAAAACAAAGATTCTGAAAGCAATTCAGATCAGCATAAAAACCAAAGCGTTTCGTCCATAGGACTTCTACAAGGGTCTTATATCAATGTAGAATTATACAGTCCTTCTATAGTCGTTAAATAGACATTGGAGTTCAAAAATAGAAGGTCGATATGAGAACTTCCACAGATCATGTGACAGTAGTTCACAACAAATGCAGTATGGACATGTCAATGCCAATAGTTCACTTCAATGTCACAAACCATGTAAATATCATTCACAGTGGATAGCTGTATACAAATAGCTTCTCAGAGCAAAATAGCATCCAAAATTGTCTAATTCCAAAATTGGATGTCATTATTCATTGCAAACTGTAGATCACACTGTCCTAACAGAGACTATGGGGTAAATTTACTAAGATTCGTATTTTCCCGTTTGAGGTCAAAGTTCAATCACGAATGACATCGCAAGTGTAAATTTGCAACATTTTGAATTTATTACGGCTAATTTACTACGCTGTCGTATTCTGCATTTTCCGTTTTACCGATGTCGATGTCATTCGGTTTTTTTGGCAGTGTTTTACGTGAGTGACTTGTAAAACACTGCCGACTTTAATACAATGAATCTCGGCCGGATCTGAGAGATCCGTGCTGGGCTTCATTGTGCATCTTGTAAAAAAAAAAAAAAAAATGTTTAAACTTAAAAAAAAAATTGCGTGGGGTCCCCCCTCCTAAGCATAACCAGCCTTGGGCTCTTTGAGCCGGTCCTGGTTGCAAAAATATGGGAAAAAAATTGACAGGGGTTCCCCCATATTTAAGCAACCAGCACCGGGCTCTGCGCCTGGTCCTGGTTCCGAAAATACGGGGGACAAAAAGCGTAGGGGTCCCCCGTATTTTTAAAACCAGCACCGGGCTCCACTAGCTGGACAGATAATGCCACAGCCGGGGGTCACTTTTATACAGCGCCCTGCGGCCGTGGCATTAAATACCCAACTAGTCACCCCTGGCCGGGGTAACCTGGAGGAGTGGGAACCCCTTAAATCAAGGGGTCCCCCCCCCTCCAGTCACCCAAGGGTCAGGGGTGAAGCCCGAGGCTGTCCCCCACATCCAAGGGCTGCGGATGGGGGGCTGATAGCCTTTGTTGAAAGTGTTGAATATTGTTTTTAGTAGCAGTACTACAAGTCCCAGCAAGCCTCCCCCGCAAGCTGGTACTTGGAGAACCACAAGTACCAGCATGCGGCAGAAAACCGGGCCCGCTGGTACCTGTAGTACTACTACTAAAAAAATACCCCAATAAAGACATAAGACACACACCTTGAAAGTATAACTTTAATACATACATCCACACCACCATATACACATACTTACCTTATGTTCACACGAGGGTCGGTCCTCTTCTCCATGTAGAATCCATGGTGTACCTGTTGAAAAAATTATACTCACAAAATCCAGGGTAGAAGGCTCTTCTGCTTGTAATCCATTTGTAATCCACGTACTTGTCAAAATAAAAAAACGGACACCCGACCTCGAACTGAAAGGGGCCCCATGTTTTCACATGGGACCCCTTTCCCCGAATGCCAGAAACCCCCTCTGACTTATGTCTAAGAGGGTATCTTCAGCCAATCAGGGAGCGCCACGTTGTGGCACCCTCCTGATCGGCTGTGTGCTCCTGTACTGTCTGACAGGCGGCACACGGCAGTGTTACAATGTAGCGCCTATGCGCTCCATTGTAACCAATGGTGGGAACTTTGTGGTCAGCGGTTGACCGAAAGTAACCTGGTAGTGGCTGGAGGGGGGGACCCCTTGATTTAAGGGGTTCCCACTCCTCCAGGGTACCCCGGCCAGGGGTGACTAGTTGGGTATTTAATGCCACGGCCGCTGGGCGCTGTATAAAAGTGACCCCCGGCTGTGGCATTATCTGTCCAGCTAGTGGAGCCCGGTGCTGGTTTCAAAAATACGGGGGACCCCTACGCTTTTTGTCCCCCGTATTTTTGGAACCAGGACCAGGCACAGAGCCAGGTGCTGGTTGCTTAAATATGGGGGAACCCCTGTCAATTTTTTTCCCATATTTTTGCAACCAGGATCGGCTCAAAGAGCCCGAGGCTGGTTTGACTTAGGAGAGGGGACCCCACGCATTTTTTTTTAACAAATTCAAACATTTCCCACCCCTTCCCACTGAAAAACATGCACGGATCCCATGGATCCGTGCATGCCTATCCAATCACGGTAAAAAAAAGCAGGTCTGTTTTTTTTTAGCACTTTTTCACGAATTGTATTTCAGCACGGCAGTGTTTGGCTATTGTCGGCAGTGTTTGTGATTTGCACTTTTTAGTAAATTCCCGATTTCTACCAAATTGCAGGCGTATTTGACCGATGGTGTATTGATTCGTGATTTTTTCCTAGGACTTCCAAAATATTACGAATGCCCTCATCACTGCCGTGATTTTTGCTTAGTAAATTACCGAGATGACACTTTGAAGAAAAAACGGCATCTCGGTCAAAATCGGGAGCTTAGTAAATATACCCCTATAAGTCATTTTATGTCAAGTTTGCTCTTATGAATAAATTAGTATTTTTTTTAACTGTTGTTATTATTGGCGGAGTACATATTTCTGTTCATATTAGCTACCTTTGGAAATCCCCAACTTTGTATCTTTATCATATTGTACCCTGTCTAAATAGGATTTTGGTTACCTACCGGTAAATGCTTTTTTCGTAGTCCGTAGAGGATGCTGGGGTCCACATTAGTACAGTGGGGTATAGACTGGTCCATCAGGAGCCATTGGCATGTTAAGAGTTTGAGAGTGTGGGCTGGCTCCTCCCTCTATGCCCCTCCTACCAGACTCAGTCTAGAAACTGTGCCCGAGGAGACGGACATCTTCGACAGAAGGATTTAACACAGATGGTGGCGAGATTCATACCAGCTCACACATACAAGGCACATCAAGCTAACTAGCTTGAAACATTCAGCAACTGCTGAAACATTACTTACCAAGTAACAATGCAGTACATAACTAAACAAAGTAGTACTGAACCAAATAACGGTTGCATGAAAACGAAGCGCTCGACGGGCGCCCAGCATACTCTACGGAATACGAGAAAAGGATTTACCGGTAGGTAACCAAAATCCTATTTTCTCTTACATCCTAGAGGATGCTGGGGTCCACATTAGTACCATGGGGATGTACCAAAGCTCCCAGAATGGGAGGGAGAGCACGGAGGCTCCTGCAGAACTGATTGACTGAACTTCAGATCATCAGAGGCCAAAGTATCGAACTTGTAAAACTTTGCAAACATGTTTGACCCAGACCAAGTTGCAGCTCGGCAAAGTTGTACTGCCGAGATACCCCGGGCAGCCGCCTTAACAGATTTTGGACACGGCAGTCCTGCCATAGAATAAGCATGCTGGATAGTGAACCGAATCCAGCGAGAAATAGTCTGCTTAGAAGCAGGACACCCAATTTTCTTGGAATCATATAGGACATACAGAGAGTCCGACTTTCTGTGATGAGAAGTTCTCTTCACATATATCTTCAGAGCCCTTATAACATCCAAGGACTTTGATGCAATTGAGGAGTCAGTAGCCACTGGCACCACAATAGGTTGGTTGATATGAAATGCCGACACAACCTTCGGAAGAAACTGCTGACGTGTCCCGAGCTCAGCTCTATCTTCATGGAAGATCAAGTAATGGCTTTTACAGGATAAAGCCCCCAATTCGGACACGTGTCTAGCAGAAGCTAAGGCCAACAACGTGACTGCCTTCCGTCGAAGTAAAAAATATTACATAGAGAGAACATACAGACTCCACACATTATGAGTCGCTATGCTTGCAAATACGTGCAGCGAGCACAGCAATATATGGTAACATATGCATTTACACAGACATGCCACAAAGATAGATTCAAAACATATTTCATACAGCACATAATTATAACATATCAAGCGCCAGACATTATAATGTTTTAAAATTATATAATGGAGTAACGTCATGTATGTGTATTATTGGAATGAAGCAAGATGGACATGTCGTGTTTGGTATTAAAGCAACCAGATTAATGTGTATATCAATTTGATGCCTGTTATTAAGTTGTAGCTCATTGCAACAAGTAGATATGATTAAATGTATGAAAGCTAAAGTCACTCTTATTAGAACAATGGATTTTCTGGAAGACAGCATGATTGTAGCCTGGAGCCAGTGGCTATCTCCGGTAATTACACCATCAAGGCTGGACATTGCTTGCATATGAACTGACCAATGACTCATCATGAATGAGAAAGTTCCCTCCCCTAGACTAGTTACAAGAGATCTGTATACGCCCCAAGAGACTCAGTGTATTGCTGAAGAGACACACAGAAGCGTGCCTTTTCCCCTGGGTCCTGAACGAGATGGGTTTCTGCCGATACTCTGCTCCTTTGAGCATGGAGGGGGAGCGTAGTGAGCATTGAGGGAGATGGTAATTGTATCGCTGGCCTGTAACTGTATGGATTCCTGCTTCCTGAGTAAATTGTAACCATGTAACTATATATATATATATACTGTACATTGTGATATATTGAATACATATCCTTTTAATAACAAATATATACATCAATGAGCTTTGGAACTCAGATGTGTGGGTGTATTGTTTTCTCTTATGGGATGCAGTGTTTTGCGATGTATAGCGCACATTCATAGCACATGGTAATAAGATGCGCAGGCGTCCATAATATATATTAGAACGGGCATTTTAAATATTTGTTAGAAAGCAATTAGACTCTTACACTTCCATGTAAGAAATTTGACCTCAACCTCCTGTAGAGGCTCAAACCGATCTGACTGGAGGAACTGCAACACCACGTTAAGATCCCAAGGCGCTGTAGGCAGTACAAAGGGAGGTTGGATGTGCAGAACTCCCTTTAAAAAAGTCTGGATAGGGCCGAAATCTGGACCTTCAAAGATCCCAACCTCAGGCCCTTATCAACACCTGCTTGCAGGAAGAGGAGAAACCATCCGAGTTGAAACTCCACCATAGGAAACTTCTTGGATTCACACCAAGAGACATATTTCTTCCAAATACGATGGTAATGTTTAGACGTTACCCCTTTCCTAGCCTGTATCAGTATCAGGCGCTCAACTTCCATGACGTCAAACGTAGCCATGGTAAGTCTTGATAGGCGAATGGCCCCTGCTGCAGCAGGTCCTCCCGAAAGAGGAAGAGGCCTCGATTCTTCTCGCAGTAGATTCAGAAGGTCCGCGTACCAAGCCCTTCTCGGCCAGTCTGGAGCAATGAGGATCACTTGAACCCTTGTTCTCCTTATGAGCTTTAGGATTCTTGGGATGAGTGGGAGTGGTGGAAACATGTACACTGACTGGAACACCCACGGAGACACCAGGGCATCCACTGCCACTGCTTGTGGGCCTCTCGACCTGGAACAATAACGCCGAAGCTTCTTGTTGAGACGAGAGGCCATCATGTCTATTTGGGGTAATCCCCAAAGGTCTGTTATTTCCTTAAACACCTCCGGATGGAGATCGTGTCTGCTGAGGAAGTCTGCTTCCCAGTTGTCTACTCCAGGAATGAAGATGGCTGACAGCGCCAACATGTGTTTTTCTGTCCAGAGGAGTATTCTTGTCACCTCTGACATTGCCGCTCTGCTCTTCGTTCTGCCCTGTCGGTTTATGTAAGCCACTGTTTTTACGTTGTCTGACTGCACTTGAATGGCCCGATTTCTTAGAAGAGGGGCCGTCTGAAGAAGACCATTGTAGACAGCTCTTAGTTCCAGGATGTTGATGGGCAGGCCAGCTTCCAGGCTTCACCACCGTCCTTGGAAAGTTACTCCTTGAGTGACTGCTCCCCAGCCCCGAAGGCTCACATCCATGGTTAGATGGACCCATTCCTGAATCCCGAACCTGCAGCCCTCCAGAAGGTGAGGTAATTGTAACCACCAGTGGAGCAAACAAATTCTCTGGTGCATGTGGAGATGAGATCCTGACCACTTGTCCAGAAGATCCAGTTGGAAGGTCCGAGCGTGGAACCTCCCATTCTGGAGAGCCTCGTAAGAGGCCACCATCTTTCCCAACAGTCGAATGCATTGATGAACCGACACCCGGGCTTGCTTCAGGACATCCCGGACCATAGTTTGTATCACCAACGCCTTTTCCTGCGGAAGAAACACCTTCTGCACTTCTGTGTCCAGGATCATTCCCAGAAAGGACAACCTCTGGGTTGGTTCCAAATGTGACTTTGGAAGGTTCAGAATTCAACCCATGACTCTTGAGGAGGTGTGTTGTGAGAACAATGGACTGCAGCAGCTTCTCCTTGGACGATGCCTTTATCAGCAGATCGTCCAGATATGGAATGATGTTCACTCCTTGTTTGCGGAGGAGAACCATCATCTCTGCCATCACCTTGGTAAACACCCTTGGTGCTGTGGAGAGGCCGAATGACAGGGCCTGGAACTGGAAATGACAGTCCAGCAATGCGAAACGGAGATAAGCCTGATGTGGCAGCCATATCGGAATGTGGAGGTACGCATCCTTGATATCCAGGAATACCAGGAATTCCCCAGGAATTCCCCCTTTTCCAGATCTGATATCACCACCTTGAGAGACTCCATCTTGAACTTGAACTCCTTTGGAAAGGGGTTCAATGATTTTAGGTTCAGAATGGGCCTGACCGAACCATCTGGTTTTGGTACCACGAAAAGGTTCGAATAGTAACCTGTGGCCTGAGCAGGAGGAGGAACTGGCACAATGACCTGTGCCTCCACCAGCTTTTGTACAGCTTCTTGTAGTACAGTGCTGTCTGCCAACAGAGCTGGTAAGCCTGATTTGAAAAAACGATGAGGGAGACTTTGAAATTCCAGCCTGTGTCCGTGGGATACAATATCTATAACCCAGGGATCCAGGCCGGACGATACCCAGACGTTACTGAAGTGTCTGAGTCTCGCTCCCACCGGCCCCACCTCCATGCCGCGCTGTCCACCGTCATGCAGAGAACTTTGGCATACCTGAAGCAGGCTTTTGTTCCTGGGAACCTGCAGTGGCAGGTTTCTTGGACTTAACCCGACCTCCCCTAAAGAAGGTATTGGACGGTCTGGCCTTTCTAGGCTTGTTAGGCCGAAAGGACTGTGTTGCAGATGAAGAGAAAGATTTCTTCATAGCAGGTGCTGCTGAGGGAAGAAACAGAGACTTACCCGCTGTAGCCGTGGATATCCACGCGCCTAGAGCTTCCTCAAAGAGAGCCCGACCAGTATAGGGTAGGGACTTCACACTTTTTCTGGATTCCACGTCGGCCGACCACTGGCGCACCCACAGTCCCCGACGAGCTGAAACAGACATGGAAGATATTTCCGCAGCCATGGAACCAAGGTCTTTCATGGATTCTACCATAAAACCTGCTGAATCATGTATGTTGCGTAAAAATAAATCAACATCATCCTTATCCATCGTATCCAAATCCTCAAGTAAGGTAGCCGACCACTTTACTATAGCCTTTGCAATCCATGCACTAGCAATAGTGCGACGTAATATGGCCCTTGAAGCAGTGTACATTAATTTAAGTGTGTTATCAATTTTTCGATCAGCCGGCTCCTTTAAGGCGGTAGATCCTGAAACAGTCAAAACCACTTTCTTTGAGAGTCTGGACACAGATGCGTCAACAATCGTCGGCTTTTCCCATTTTTTTCTATCCTCCTCAGGGAAAGGAAACGCCACCTGTACCCGTTTAGGGATCTGGAATTTTTTCTCAAATATAGCATTCAATTCCTTTAATGCAGGGAAGGTTAGCGAGGCCTTGCCAGGGGGGTCAGTGTCTCACTCGCCACTTCTTCAGCTCTGTAAGGGGGTGGCGGCATGCTGCTGGGGTGAGCGATCCCCTGTGGCGGGGAGCGATCCGACCCCTCTGGTGCTCAGTGTCCAGTCAGCGGAGAAAGTGGCTCAGACCCCGCAGGGTGGACACTGCTCCCTCCCTTAGTCCCTCACTGCAGGGAGGCTGTTGCCAGCAGCCTCCCTGTAAAATAAAAAACTCTAACAAAACTTTTTACTAGGAAAACTCTGGAGAGCTCCCCTAGCTGTGACCGGCTCCTCCTGGCACATTTTCTAAACTGAGTCTGGTAGGAGGGGCATGGAGGTAGGAGCCAGCCTACACTCTCAAACTCTTAAAGTGCCAATGGCTCCTGATGGACCCGTCTATATCCCATGGTACTAATGTGGACCACAGCATCCTCTAGGACGTAAGAGAAAGATTATTTCCCCTGATGAGATAAACCAAAGGTATATTCTCTAGTGAAGAAAGGCATACCCAGACTCACACTCTAATGGGCCCTACACACTGGGCGAGAGTACTGAAAGATATGAACGATCTCATTCATTAATGGACGAGATACTGTTCATATCTTTCAGTTTGGAGGCACCAGTGATGAATGTTGCGTGGCCCTGTGCTCGTTCATCGCTGGTGCCCTGTCGCTTGTGCATGCAGGCCAATATGGACGATCTTGTCCATATTAGCCTGCACTGCTATGGAGCCAGGTGACGGGGGGAGTGAAGAGTCTTTACTCCCCCCGTCACTTCCCGCCCGCCGCCAGGTCGCCCGTATCCGCCATCGGGCAGCTCGGCGGCAGATCGACAAATGTGTAGGGCCCATAAGTGAAGGTATTCCTCTTATCATGGTTTCTTTTGTATATGTGGATCTTCCACCATAAACAGATATTCGCCCTCTTTTGTAGATGAAAAGAAACCTTTATGTGCAGTGAACCACCTTATATACCATGAGTGAGGAATGCTTATCCATTTGTGAAACAATCCTGCATATCAAAGATAACTTTAGGTGCTTAACCTCTCCATATTCTAGTGTAAGTGGGGTACGTTCTTCTACTATCCACACAGAGGGTGAATATCTGTTTATGGTGGAAGTTCCACATATATAAAAGAAGCCTTGATAAGAGGAACACCTTCCCTTAGAGTGTGAAGGTAGAACTGGCAGAAACCAGTAGGACCCAGGCACACCCATCTACTGTTCGGAGTAGTCTGGCCAAAAGTGGGCTTCATGAAAGAATTGAGGCCAAAAACAATACCATCGATGTGGAAACATGCCACGTGACTCAACTATGGGGGTAATTCCAAGTTGATCGCAGCAGGAAATTTTTTAGCAGTTGGGCAAAACCATGTGCACTGCAGGGGGGGCAGATATAACATTTGCAGAGAGAGTTAGATTTGGGTGGGTTATTTTGTTTCTGTGCAGGGTAAATACTGGCTGCTTTATTTTTACACTGCAATTTAGATTGCAGATTGAACTCACCACACCCAAATCTATCTCTCTCTGCACATGTTATATCTGCCTCCCCTGCAGTGCACATGGTTTTGCACAACTGCTAAAAAATTTCCTGCTGCGATCAACTTGGAATTATCCCCTATGTACGTAAACATAGGCACTGGGGTGCAGAATAATGGCAGCAGGTGCTCTGGACTCATGCGTCAAAATTTTAAGTATTTGGCTGTAACAGAAGGCAATTTGTTTTCCAAAGGGCTGGAGAGCGGTACAATAATGAGTGTCTGCAGGCAACAGTGAAGCATGGTGGAGGTTCCTTGCAAGTTTGGGGCTGCATTTCAGCAAATGGAGTTGGGGATTTGGTCAGAATTAATAGTGTCCTCAATGCTGAGAAATACACGCAGGTACTTATCCATTATGCAATACCATCAGGAAGGCATCTGATTGGCTCCAAATTTATTCTGCAGAAGAACAACCCCAAACATACAGGCAATGCCATTAAGAACTATGGCCCTCATTCCGAGTTATTCGCTCTGTATTTTTCATCGCATCGCAGTGAAAATCCGCTTAGTACGCATGCGCAATGTTCGCACTGCGACTGCGCCAAGTAACTTTACTATGAAGAAAGTAATTTTACTCACGGCTTTTTCTTCGCTCCGGCGATCGTAATGTGATTGACAGGAAATGGGTGTTACTGGGCGGAAACACGGCGTTTCAGGGGCGTGTGGCTGAAAACGCTACCGTTTCCGGAAAAAACGCAGGAGTGGCCGGGGAAACGGTGGGAGTGCCTGGGCGAACGCTGGGTGTGTTTGTGACGTCAACCAGGAACGACAAGCACTGAACTGATCGCACAGGCAGAGTAAGTCTGGAGCTACTCAGAAACTACTAAGTAGTTAGTAATCGCAATATTGCGAATACATCGGTCGCAATTTTAAGAAGCTAAGATTCACTCCCAGTAGGCGGCGGCTTAGCGTGTGTAACTCTGCAAAATTCGCCTTGCGACCGATCAACTCGGAATGAGGGCCAATGTTCAGCGTAAAGAACAAGAAGTGATGATATAGCCCTCACAGAGTCCTGATCTGAAATCATGAAGTTTGTCTGGTATTACATGAAGAGACAGAAGGATTTGAGCAAGCCTACATCCACAGAAGAGCTGTGGTTAGTTCTCCAAGATGTTTGGAACAACCTCCTTGCTAATTTCTTTCAAAAACTGTGTGCAAGTGTACCTAGAGGAACTGATGCTGTTGAAGGCAAAGGGTGAACACACCGAATATTGATTTGATTTAGATTTCTCTCCTGTTCGTTAACTTTGCATTTTGTTAATTGATAAAAATAAACTATTAACACTTCAATTTTTGAAAGCATTCTTACTTTGAAGCATTTTTTCCACACCTGCCTAAAACTTTTGCACAGTACTTAAAATATATATATATATACTGTATGACAGGAATGGGCCAGCACTGGCAGCCACTCCCCAGCATGTTCCCCTGCATTTTAGCATCAACTTTTCTCCTTCACGTTGTCTGCACCTGATTGGGTGCTGGTGAACTTTCGGGATAGGTCACCTGACTCTGTATCAAACCACACCCCCCCTCAGTGAGGCAGATCTGACAGCTAGCTCTCCTTGTGCTTTTTCTTAGCAGTATTATTGTCCACATTATGGCCCAGCCCCCAGCTCTAGGTAGTATCTGACTATCACAGAGCCACAGAGGTGAGGCTAGGCTTATAGGTGCCTCACCTCTGGTCTCTCCCTGACAACCCCTGTGGTTCCAGAGGAACGGCGCAAATTTAGTGAACTTTGACTATAAAAATGCTTAGAATACAAAGATGATATTTATAAATTATACATTTTTTTTGTATTTCTCTAATAATTTTTATAGTCAAAACTCACCAAATTTGCAGAGTATACTGGAGTCAGTGTATGCAAACCCCAACTCCCACCAGTCAGTCAGTCAGTCAGTCAGTCAGTGTATGCTAAATCCATCCACCCCATCCCAGTCAGTAAGCATATGCCAACCCACCTGCCCCACCCCACCCCAGTCAGCAGGGCCGTAACTACGTGTGTGCCAAGGGGGCTTGGCACACAGCGCAGTTGCCCTGAGGGAGCAACGGCCAGCGGCATGTAATGAGTCAAATTGACTCATTACATGCCGCCGAAGTCTGCGCCGTGCGCCCCGCTGTGTAGGGAGAAGAGGACCAGCGCCGGGCAGCGGAGAGAAGGAGGAGGAGGGAGGGGGAGCAGGGAGCCGCTGCAGCGCTATTTGATTGGTAGTAAGCGCCGCTGCAGCATCCCCCTCTCCTCCTGTATTGGCTGCCCGGCGCTGCTAAGGAT
This sequence comes from Pseudophryne corroboree, assembly GCF_028390025.1. Lineage (NCBI taxonomy): Eukaryota > Metazoa > Chordata > Amphibia > Anura > Myobatrachidae > Pseudophryne > Pseudophryne corroboree. The sequence goes on along the minus strand of NC_086445.1, from coordinate 233,692,623 downwards.
GCTGGGATGCGGTTCCCCAGCATCCACAGCAGCGCCAGGCAACCAATACAGGAGGAGAGGGGGATGCTGCAGCGGCGCTTACTACCAATCAAATAGCGCTGCTGCTGCTCCCCCTCCCTCCTCCTCCTTCTCACCTCACACAGCCTGCACCGAGAGGAAGCTGCACGAGGAGCCTGTCAGCGGGGAGAAGGTAAGCATATCCCCCCCCCCTCTCTCTCTCTCTCTCTCTCTCGGACACCGTCTGCCGCAATGTGTAAAATGGGGTCTCGTCTGCCGCAATGTGTAAAAAGGGGGCCTGGCTGCCGCAATGTGTAAAAAGGGGGACTAGCTGCCGCAATGTGTAAAAAGGGGGACTGGCTGCTGTAATGTGTAAAAAGGGGGACGCTGTCTATTGTAATGTATAAAAGGGGCGCTACTGTGCAGCGTAATTTGAATAATGTAGACTACTGTGCACCGTAGTATGAATTGCTATTATTTTGTGGCCACGCCCCTTCCCCATTAAGCCACGCCCCTATACTTTTTTTTTTTTTTTTTTTTTGCGCGCACTGACCCTGTCTTACATTGGGGGGGGGGGAGCGACACTATCGTTTCTTGCACACAGCGCTAAAATGCCTAGTTACGGCACTGCCAGTCAGTCAGTGTATGCTAACTTCCCCCCAGTCAGTAAATATATGCCAAATCCCCCCAGTCAGTTAGTGTATGCAAAAACCACATATCCAGCGATTACTGCATTCAGTGATCAAATTCAAAACAGGCTGGGTATGATATACCAGCATTCAGGATGCCGGAACCCAGAATACCAACCATGACATCCTGATGGAGCGAATGCCAACAGTGGGTAGGTAAGTACACTTACCCTCCCTACTAACCAATCTAACCCTAACCCTCCCCACCTGCAGCCTAACCCTAATCTTCCCTGTAGGTGCCTAAAGCTAACACCCCCCCCTTTCCAGAAGCCTAACCCTAATCTTCCCTGTATGTTCCTAAACCTAACATCCCCTCCCTGCAGCCTAACCCTAACCCCCCCTTTCCCGCAGCCTAACCCTAACCCTCCCTGGTGGTGCCTAACCCTAACCCCCTTCCCTGAAACCTAAATCTAATTCTCCCTCCCCTGCAGCCTAACCCTAACCTTCCCTGGGGGTGCCTAAACCTAACCCCCCCCCCTCCCCACAGCCTAACCCTACCTTCCCCGCAGCCTAACCCTTCCCCCGTAGGCTAACCCTAACCATCCCGGAGGGTACCTAAACCTAACCCCCTCGTCGCGGGCTAGCACTACAGTGGGATGGCATACTTACAATCGAGATGCCGGGTGTTGGGTTTCCAGTGTCGACTCCTCGGCTGATGTCACAGTTCCAGTGTCAGCATTTTGGCTGCTTGTTGGGATGCCAGCACTGGAATTCCAAATGCCGGCATTCTGACCGCATCCCCTCAAAACATACCGTAGTTGCCTAGTTTCAGGGAGATTAAAGTCGATAGTAGTGTGCACCATGCAGTGTGGCCCGCTGTCAAGGGGGTGTGCCATACTCCACGCAAAGGGTGTGCCTGGCTTCACCCATCTATTGCCCTTTTGTGGTGTATTCTGCAGTGGCAGTCCATCAGCACTTGTTCCGGCCCTATATTATGTGCATCACTTAATATGAATCTATAAATAAGGAGCTTTCTGTAGGTGGCCAGCTTCTGCATAGTAATGTTTCCTCAGACCACAGCTGTTTTGTGATCAATGAGACTTGCAGCCAGTTGTTCACTATAAGATGCTCTGGGTCAGATCTTTTCTTCTAGTCCAGATAAACAAGACCATGCTCTGTAGGTCCAAATATGGACACTGCTGGGTTTGTTTATCTGAACATCAGTGTTGTTTTGCTGCTTTAAGTTGGACAGAAGGAGGAGGAAGGAGCCAAAGGGGAAAGCGGGGAAAGCAGGGATGCCAGGGGCTGTGACGCAGTTACTTAATATATTAGAGATATAGGGAAGCTCTATGCCTGAATGTACATTTTGTCACATTTCACTAATTTTATTGTTTTATTTTTACATAGATGCTCACACACAGGCACAGGAAAATACAGATTTAGGCAGGTCTTGCAATCTCACACTCCCTCAAAGATCACACAGGAATCACTGCTGCAGCTCTGAGCTCTGACTCTCTCCACTCGCACAGTCCTTTCTGCTCACACGGCACTGAAAAGCATAGAGATCATGTGCAGTATTCAGCTCACCTAAAGGAAGAAATCACTGAAGTCATGAAACAGGCTTTAGCATCAAAAAGGGGCGCTACTGTGCAGCGTAATTTGAATAATGTAGACTACTGTGCACCGTAGTATGAATTGCTATTATTTTGTGGCCACGCCCCTTCCCCATTAAGCCACGCCCCTATATAAAAAAATTTTTTTTTTTTGCGCGCCTGCGGCGCGCACTGACCCTGTCTTACATTGGGGGGGGGGGGGGGGGCGCCACTATCGTTTCTTGCACACAGCGCTAAAATGCCTAGTTACGGCACTGCCAGTCAGTCAGTGTATGCTAACTTCCCCCCAGTCAGTAAATATATGCCAAATCCCCCCAGTCAGTTAGTGTATGCAAAAACCACATATCCAGCGATTACTGCATTCAGTGATCAAATTCAAAACAGGCTGGGTATGATATACCAGCATTCAGGATGCCGGAACCCAGAATACCAACCATGACATCCTGATGGAGCGAATGCCAACAGTGGGTAGGTAAGTACACTTACCCTCCCTACTAACCAATCTAACCCTAACCCTCCCCACCTGCAGCCTAACCCTAATCTTCCCTGTAGGTGCCTAAAGCTAACACCCCCCCCTTTCCAGAAGCCTAACCCTAATCTTCCCTGTATGTTCCTAAACCTAACATCCCCTCCCTGCAGCCTAACCCTAACCCCCCCTTTCCCGCAGCCTAACCCTAACCCTCCCTGGTGGTGCCTAACCCTAACCCCCTTCCCTGAAACCTAAATCTAATTCTCCCTCCCCTGCAGCCTAACCCTAACCTTCCCTGGGGGTGCCTAAACCTAACCCCCCCCCTCCCCACAGCCTAACCCTACCTTCCCCGCAGCCTAACCCTTCCCCCGTAGGCTAACCCTAACCATCCCGGAGGGTACCTAAACCTAACCCCCTCGTCGCGGGCTAGCACTACAGTGGGATGGCATACTTACAATCGAGATGCCGGGTGTTGGGTTTCCAGTGTCGACTCCTCGGCTGATGTCACAGTTCCAGTGTCAGCATTTTGGCTGCTTGTTGGGATGCCAGCACTGGAATTCCAAATGCCGGCATTCTGACCGCATCCCCTCAAAACATACCGTAGTTGCCTAGTTTCAGGGAGATTAAAGTCGATAGTAGTGTGCACCATGCAGTGTGGCCCGCTGTCAAGGGGGTGTGCCATACTCCACGCAAAGGGTGTGCCTGGCTTCACCCATCTATTGCCTTTTTGTGGTGTATTCTGCAGTGGCAGTCCATCAGCACTTGTTCCGGCCCTATATTATGTGCATCACTTAATATGAATCTATAAATAAGGAGCTTTCTGTAGGTGGCCAGCTTCTGCATAGTAATGTTTCCTCAGACCACAGCTGTTTTGTGATCAATGAGACTTGCAGCCAGTTGTTCACTATAAGATGCTCTGGGTCAGATCTTTTCTTCTAGTCCAGATAAACAAGACCATGCTCTGTAGGTCCAAATATGGACACTGCTGGGTTTGTTTATCTGAACATCAGTGTTGTTTTGCTGCTTTAAGTTGGACAGAAGGAGGAGGAAGGAGCCAAAGGGGAAAGCGGGGAAAGCAGGGATGCCAGGGGCTGTGACGCAGTTACTTAATATATTAGAGATATAGGGAAGCTCTATGCCTGAATGTACATTTTGTCACATTTCACTAATTTTATTGTTTTATTTTTACATAGATGCTCACACACAGGCACAGGAAAATACAGATTTAGGCAGGTCTTGCAATCTCACACTCCCTCAAAGATCACACAGGAATCACTGCTGCAGCTCTGAGCTCTGACTCTCTCCACTCGCACAGTCCTTTCTGCTCACACGGCACTGAAAAGCATAGAGATCATGTGCAGTATTCAGCTCACCTAAAGGAAGAAATCACTGAAGTCATGAAACAGGCTTTAGCATCAAAATGGATGTCCGTGCAGTGAAGTCCTCTTGTCCAGGCTCTGCCCCACTCACATGACTCAAAATAAACTGCAGCTCCCAAAAGCTGTGAGCCCCTGGCAGCAAGGGCTGCTGGAAGCTGTAGTTTATTCTGAGCTTCTTCATTGTAGTGCTGTGCAGTGCCTTCCCAGATTCAGCCCTGTTGGTGGGCCCTTGAGACCTGCCAGGCTCTAAGCGATCGCTTTGGTCGCATAGATGTAAATCTGCTACTGACTAAAAGTGCATACACACGGTATCTTATGGTGTGTACACACGGTGAGATCCTTGCTATGCCCGATATTCACTTTGCGATTTCCCCTGAACTCCCCGGAGCCCAGCACCACTGATTGTAACTAACTTTTCTTGAGATATGGACTATGTGTGCTAACAATTTTGGCTTATGTGAAATATAATTGACATGTGAGATGAACTAGATAGTACACCGATCTAGCAAGGATTGACTTGCCTGCACAGTCTAACTTTTCTTGCGATACCGACCTGGGGGGACCGCGCTTCGTGATCGAATCGGGATCACAAGTTGCATAACACTGTCAAAGTCAGAAAAATATCTCTATGCACACTACCATATTTGCACCTCACACAGGTCCGTGCTGCGCATGCGTACGCTCTCCCGTACGTGCGCATACTCACAGTCGCGGGCACCCGCAGGCGCATGGTATGCGTATTTACGGTAGAGTTTATGTGGTTGTAGCGTGCGACTCAATCGTAACATATTTTCAGTAATAATGTATTTTGTAGATCATGGTCCCTTTGATAGATTCTGAAAGTTTGGTTAATATAGAATGTTCATGAACAGAGAAATCCCTCTTTGTTTGATACGAAGGGTCAGACAGGAGTAATACAGTGGTGTTTAGTATCCATCGGAAGAACATTTAATTAGAAATATTCCGGTGTTGGTTTGAAGCAGATCAATCGCTCGTGCGAATAGTTATGGACATAAGAAGTTTATGAACATTTACTTTATTTGCACTTTATTACCCATGCGGCGGGAAACCCAGTTTCCCTCCCACCTGAGCAGTTGGAAATAGTCACAGCCCACCTGTATGAATCAACCTATGACCTTTTGTTATAATGCGAAGCCGAATTCCTGTGTCCAATGAACAATGAGATTGTAGGGACCATTGAATTGTATTGTGTGTGGGGCATAAATAGGCAGGCCGACCGTATCCAGTTCACTCTCTTCAACGGTTCTCATTGCTGATAATCGGGAGCTGGATATCGAGGCGCATGCGATCGTTCCCCTTGTGCGTAAGTTTTCTCCGCAATCATATTGTCTTGATGTTATTGTGAGCCATCTCTCTCTCTCCTTTCTCTTTCTCTCGTATTTTCCTTTAATTGTATTGTATGTTATTTCCTGTGTAGTTATCTGGTTAGTTGGTTTATGTTATATTGTAGTGTATGCTTTGTACTGTGATTCTTTTTGCAAGTATAATAGTCATAATACATATAATAGGTTTCGGACCCTAAGCCCAGGTATCTGTGTATTCTTTATAGGGTTAAGTATTCTCTGAGCGTCGGTGACGCTCAAGCAGCTTTGTAGTTAATCAGGTTACACCAGGTTGCACTTACACTCTGTCTCTACACTAAGGTATACTGTGTATCTCACTGTTAAAGGTATAGAGATAAAGGTTTAAACGTTGTAAGCGTCTGCACCGCTGGTGATCTCCTCGTGGTCCCGAGCGTACGCTACGCTATAGCGAATCATCACGTTAGTCGGCAGCCAATAGCGTCCCTGCCTGTGATCACTGGGCCGTAAGCGAACGTGACGCTTGAGCGTCTCGACTACGTACCCTTACGGTACTTCTTACGTAGATAGCGTACAGTGTTCTTAGACCTCTTAAAGTGATTTATATACGATAAATATTCAGCTTTATCAATTGGGGGCCGTCCAGTCCTTCACATATCTGCACTAGGTAGATCAGCAGACATTATCCATCAGCAAAGGGCGGGAGGTTGTATCTCTCGTAATGCTGACGGGATAAGCGTCTGCTTCGCTTAGGTAAAGAGTGCTGAAGGAACCCGGGAACCGGAGGTAAGAGCAAAACGCAAGTGTCTTTTAAAACTGTTTATTTTTCTGTCTTGCGTACACACGCACGCACATATATATCTGCATTTCTTTTTCATCTGTGTATTTTCGTATATCACTCTCCTGTCTGCTAGTTTTATAGTTGATAAAAGTGCTGAGAGAAATTTGCCGCTATTTCAATAGTTTGAGTAAAGGTAATATAGTTAAAGTGTAGACAAACACACAGTTTTTGCCTGGGAGATAAGGCGAAGTCAGTGTGGTGTGTGGTAGATGATCAAGGATCATCTACATTGATAAAAGTATAAATTGTGTTACGGTGGATCTTTGCTTTGCGTACACGTGTCTCTAACAAAGACTTGCGTACGCAATCCAAAGGCCGACGCACGCAGCGTATATTACGCAACGGAGCGTCTGGGTACGCCCACGTAACTCAAACAACAGGCGATAAATAGCGCAACGCGATAAATAACGCAAGGCGATAAGTAGCGCAACGCGGTAAATAACGCAAAGCGATAAATAGCACAAATTGATTTCAGTTTTCCAAAACTTAGTTTAAATACCTTACTTTACTGTAATACCTCTGGGGAGAGCTATCAGACTACGGGAAATGATTTTTCTGATCAGAAAACTATAAGAATGATTGGGTTGAAAACGGTATGAGTGTATTGAATCCCGCTTTGTGGACTTTGTGATCTGTGTGATAATCCAGCTTTGTGAACTTTGTGATCTGTGTGGAACATGATGAGCACGATCTGAGTGAAAACGTGCAACAGAGTGTGATAAAATTACGCTCTGGCTGTTTTGGAGCACAGTAGGGAGACTCCAATGATCCTACCATTTATGGGCAACAAGTGTCTATAAGTGGTACGATTGGACCGCACGGTTGTATGTGTGACCAATAACGCAACGTGATATGAGGTCGTATATCCATGCGTAAATCTTGCCCTCATACGTGTTGTAGGGAGCACATGCAAGCGTGATTTGTGTAAAGAAAAAGGAAGGGAATTTTCTCAGGAAAATCTCTAGAGATAGGGCCTGCAACGGCTACACGTGTCTGCTAGATGGCGGAACGGAGATACCCGGAGCAGAAGAAGTTCAGTGGAAGAGCTTTAAGGATTTCCAACGAAGTTCTGTGTTTGGTGCATTTTAGGAAATTTTCTGTGTTAAAAAGGTCCACAATGGCAGCCAAGTGCACAACACAGAGACGGTCGGAGGTCAGGATTCAGACTCCAGAGGCTTGCAGACCCCGAGGGTCTGCTCGGTTAGTAATGTGGGGGAAATATGGTCCCCACACTGAGACCTTTTGTGATGAATGGACACGAATGACTGCGGGGGATAAGGTACCATTTCCCGGGATAGGTAGTTTTAACTCAGAGGTGTTGCATAATTTAAGGCGAAGGATATGTCTCATTAAATCAGCAAAGAGACGAATCAAGCATTATGATTGTTTACAGTTATGGCAACAGGAGGGTGAAATGCAAAGAAATGTAACTTACTTACCTAACTTTCATATGGAGAGGAGAGACATGGCAATGGAGGGGATTGTGGTTGCGGAGAAAAGCACAAGGGTGAACAATAAAAACGCTCTTAGCAACAGTAGTATAGATAATATGAATAAGTGTAATAAATGTAACAAAGATAATTGTAATACTGTTGAATGTACAACTATTAACCCATGCAAGTCGCACCCCATGTTAAACTTTCCTCAGGAACACCAACAAGAAAATGAACCCAGAACGATGTCGGCACCTCTTCCAGAAGCCATCACACAAGACATCCAGGTGGACGCGACCCAATCGGTAAAGACTGTAATCAAACCCCCTAATGGAGGGTCAGGTGAGGTCGTGTCCACAGGTACGTATGGTATTATACATTACGCACAAACAAATGTACCTCATATTGTAGAATCAATTCAGAATGACGTTACTGGACTTAATCCTGTCAGGGTAATCGCAGTACCAAATGGGGAAACTGACTCTTCAGGAATCACTCCTGTCAGGAACATCGCCATGTACTGCCCCTTTTCCCGAACAGAATTAAGAACAATTCTGTCTGAATTTCCTGATCCCAGGAAAGACTTAGTTGCTTGTCAAAGATACATTAGAGTGCTAGGACATACTGCAGAGCCAAATAACAAAGATTGGAGGACAGTTTTGAGGGCATGTTTACCCCCCGATGTTGATTCATTGAAATTTATCGCTGATTGTAAGCTAGACGAGGAAGTGCCACTAACAAACGAGTATAACCAAAATAATGTAAAAAGAATCAATCTACAGTTGAAAGAATATTTTCCTACAGTAGTAGAGTGGAATAAAATCTTTACAATAAAACAAAAAGAAGGTGAATCCGCAGAAGAGTATTTTCACCGGGCTCTGCAGGATATGGCTAGGTACACTGGTATAGATGACATTGAAACTAACGTACACCACAGAGAGGTAGCTGTGTCCGTATTAATGAACAACTTAAAAGACACACTAAAAATTAGGGTACAAACCTCAATACCTCATTGGAGAGGTATCTCGGTTGCGGCATTAAGAGAGTCCGCTATCGAGCATGACCGAAATATCCAAAGAACCAGGGAAGCGCAGGGAGAGCGGTTGATGACACTGAACATCCAAGCACTAGAGGATGCATCAAGTCGACCGAAACCCCAGGCCCCTAGCATATGGAGAAAGCCAAGGATTTGTTACCATTGTAGAAGAGAAGGGCATTATGCCAGCAACTGTAATAACCCACATAAAGTCAGACCCCCTAGACCAAGAAATGAGCAAAATTATAACACACACGATTATAATCAGGGATCACATAGGCAGGAAAGGTGATCATTGGGACTGATGGTAAGCCTGAGGTAACGGTTAATAAAATGGGAGGTCATTCACTGAAGACACAGGAATGACCAGGTGAAACGTTGTAAATGTATTTGTGAAGAAAAATGTTTTTCTCTCTCTCCCGATCCCCCCCTAGACCAAGAAATGAGCAAAATTATAACACACACGATTATAATCAGGGATCACATAGGCAGGAAAGGTGATCATTGGGACTGATGGTAAGCCTGAGGTAACGGTTAATAAAATGGGAGGTCATTCACTGAAGACACAGGAATGACCAGGTGAAACGTTGTAAATGTATTTGTGAAGAAAAATGTTTTTCTCTCTCTCCCGATCCCCATCTCTGACGATTATTGGTAAGAATTCAAACATTGCATATATGCTTGGTCCTTGTAGAAGTCTACCAAACCCCAGCATGACCTATCCGCCACAATGTATTTCTGGCCAGATACAAACAGTGGAGTAATGCAGGTGCTGGTGGGGAGGGACTGTTCAAGGAGACCATTAGACACGTAGATATGACAGCCTGATAATGCTACCAATGTTTTCTTAATGTTGGAAAATGTTTGATAAAAATGCTTTGCTTCTCGGTTCCTATTGTTGTTTGTTGTTGAGTTATGTAATATATATATGCACATGAAGTGTTCTCTCTCTCTCTTTTGTTTTTTTTGACTCTCTCTCTCTTCTCATTCATGTTTTCATGGTTTAAAGATGGTATGTCACCCCTCAGTTGGACCAATGGTAATGCCAGATTTTTGCTCCTTACAGAAAGATCGCTGATTAGGAAGGAATATTGCATCACCAGAATGTTCATTTGGAAGACTGAAGAGACAGCACCTTTTGAGATGACAGCAGAACAAGAAGAACAACAAGACGAGAGAACTTATTATCGTAACAAGTTCTCTCCCCCTCAAACTGTTTTCTTATACCCCCATTACAAATTTCTTCTTTTCTCCTCCTGTAAGATGGACTTGCCCCAAGAGACTGTGATCTGGATTTTCCTGTTGACCATGATGTTGACCAGAGCAGTCTGTTTCGGTGAAAGTACCAGTGAGGTCGAGAAAGGATCCAGAAAGGTTCCAATGACTGAGACGGAGGTGTAAATTTCCAATAGCAACCCAATCACCAAGCAAAGGCGAGTACCGGGCACGATCTAACAACCTTGTTATTTGCAAACGTTTTGAAGGATTGTTAGTTTAAGAAGAAAACTGTATCTGTAGGCTCTGTAACAATGTCATCAAGGATGGGTGCATTAAGAAATGCCAATCCAGTTTTAATATCCATATGGACCGGCATCCATTGAGTGACTATCACTCCTTAGTGGGTAGCGTGTTAAATAAAACAGATTGTTGGGTATGCTCTCAAGTACCTCAAGGTCATAGCAAATCAGGGCTAGTACCATTTCCTTTAACGGTAAGGGAGGTACTTGAGCTAAAGGGTGGGAGACCGGTGGACAGGAGGTTTAATATCTCCAGCCCTCCTAGTTTGAAGCTCCACCAATACCATGTGGATAGGTCCCTATTATGTTTTAACATCTCCAATCCCCGAAAGCCGGGAAATTGGGAAGTGTCATGGAGCAACCAAACCATGACCTTTTCGCATAGAGCAGATAGAATGCCTACAGATACAGAGCTTGTACGCCACATAGCCAGTAGAGGAAAATCTTTCCGGTATAGGTATACCTTAGGAAATAGGATTACGAGAGTTGGAGAAGTATCACCAGGATACTGTGCACATATCGTACAAACTGATACGTGTACTAAACAGATGGGAGAATTAGGGTTAGGAGAGTTCACATGGAAAATGTGTAACATGGTAATGACATATTCCGTCCCATATGTTCTCCCCGATGATGCATATTTCATATGCGGGAGAAAGGCGTATGAGCGGCTTGCCCCAAACTCTGAAGGATTGTGTTACATTGGAAAAGTACTACCTGAGGTAATGAGTCTAAGGAGTGAGGAAACTGTAATCCCAATGGATTTGATTTATGACCCAACGGTAGAAACAATGATGTAATGAAAATGCGATTATACGGTCCGTTTCTTTCACCTGTTTTTCCGTTTTCTCCAAGATAAAAAGACCTCCTTGGACGAGGAAGTTGACGAGACGCTATACAGACAACGAATAGACCAAAGAAGAAGTTTTGACAACCTTAGATACGGACACTTGATGAACTGTGCCATGGATCCCCAGTTTCCCTAGAATTCTTAAACTTACGCTAGCCCAACATTTTTTGTAAATCTAATGGCATTGACAAAGCTTTTTGCTCACACCTAATGGGCAACACAGCGCAAAGAAGACGACTTTCAACTGATACCGAACAAAACTTCAACCGACAGATGTACATTAACCTGACATAGAATACCACCGCATTTACCGTAATTATGTCTTTTCTTCATTTCTACAACCCTCAGGTAATGACACACATAGTATAGGGAATACAGGCACAGATATCAGCAATCACATATTCCCCCATTCATGTATCATCAACTAAAATGTGCTCCCCATTTTGTTCAAAATCCGAAAAGAGCTCGGTAAAGTTTGACAGCCCATCCACAGACCCGTACCACGGGATAAGAAGGAATTCAAATGTATACTTCGCAATACCTCGAAGCTTGATTTACAACACGTACGGCACGATGATACATGACCCCCCAAACACGGATTCATACACACATGCTTCTGCTATCTCACTAGGTCATACCCTCTTCACACCTACTCCTCTCTCCTCCCTTACCCAACCATGGAAATTAATTAACCCCTAACATATATTTTTCTCCTTTGAAATGTTTTCAGGAAGTGGCAGTTATTATTGACTGCCAAAGGGTGGACTGTCAAAGTCAGAAAAATATCTCTATGCACACTACCATATTTGCACCTCACACAGGTCCGTGCTGCGCATGCGTACGCTCTCCCGTACGTGCGCATACTCACAGTCGCGGGCACCCGCAGGCGCATGGTATGCGTATTTACGGTAGAGTTTATGTGGTTGTAGCGTGCGACTCAATCGTAACATATTTTCAGTAATAATGTATTTTGTAGATCATGGTCCCTTTGATAGATTCTGAAAGTTTGGTTAATATAGAATGTTCATGAACAGAGAAATCCCTCTTTGTTTGATACGAAGGGTCAGACAGGAGTAATACAGTGGTGTTTAGTATCCATCGGAAGAACATTTAATTAGAAATATTCCGGTGTTGGTTTGAAGCAGATCAATCGCTCGTGCGAATAGTTATGGACATAAGAAGTTTATGAACATTTACTTTATTTGCACTTTATTACCCATGCGGCGGGAAACCCAGTTTCCCTCCCACCTGAGCAGTTGGAAATAGTCACAGCCCACCTGTATGAATCAACCTATGACCTTTTGTTATAATGCGAAGCCGAATTCCTGTGTCCAATGAACAATGAGATTGTAGGGACCATTGAATTGTATTGTGTGTGGGGCATAAATAGGCAGGCCGACCGTATCCAGTTCACTCTCTTCAACGGTTCTCATTGCTGATAATCGGGAGCTGGATATCGAGGCGCATGCGATCGTTCCCCTTGTGCGTAAGTTTTCTCCGCAATCATATTGTCTTGATGTTATTGTGAGCCATCTCTCTCTCTCCTTTCTCTTTCTCTCGTATTTTCCTTTAATTGTATTGTATGTTATTTCCTGTGTAGTTATCTGGTTAGTTGGTTTATGTTATATTGTAGTGTATGCTTTGTACTGTGATTCTTTTTGCAAGTATAATAGTCATAATACATATAATAGGTTTCGGACCCTAAGCCCAGGTATCTGTGTATTCTTTATAGGGTTAAGTATTCTCTGAGCGTCGGTGACGCTCAAGCAGCTTTGTAGTTAATCAGGTTACACCAGGTTGCACTTACACTCTGTCTCTACACTAAGGTATACTGTGTATCTCACTGTTAAAGGTATAGAGATAAAGGTTTAAACGTTGTAAGCGTCTGCACCGCTGGTGATCTCCTCGTGGTCCCGAGCGTACGCTACGCTATAGCGAATCATCACGTTAGTCGGCAGCCAATAGCGTCCCTGCCTGTGATCACTGGGCCGTAAGCGAACGTGACGCTTGAGCGTCTCGACTACGGTTGAGCGATCGCTACACAACTTGCGTACCCTTACGGTACTTCTTACGTAGATAGCGTACAGTGTTCTTAGACCTCTTAAAGTGATTTATATACGATAAATATTCAGCTTTATCAACACCTTGCGATTTGCACTAACTTTTCTTGCGATTTTGACTATATAGTCAAAATCGAAAGAAAAAATCTCACCGTGTGTACACACCATTAGATGTTGACTATGCGATTTACCTTGAACTCCCCCAGAGCCCAGAACCACAGATATTAACTATCTGTACTTTTGATTTTGACTATGGGCCTAATTCAGATCTGTTCGCTCGCTAGATTTTTTCGCTGCACCGCAATGCGCAGGTGCGTCATACGGGTACAAAGCGGATCATTGCTGTGAACTGGTTCTAGCGAAGAATCCATTCGCACAACCGATCGCAAGGAGATTGACAGGAAGAGGGCCTTTGTGGGTGTCAAATGACCGTTTTTTGGGAGTGTTTGGAAAAACGCAGGCGTGTCGAGGCGTTTACAGGGCGGGTGTCTGATGTCAATTCCGGGCTCGAATAGGCTGAAGTGATCGCAGCGGCTGAGTAAGGTCATAGCTACTCAGAAACTGCACAAACTGTTTTTGTATTGCTCGGCTGCACATGTGTTCGCACACTTGCAAAGCTAAAATACACTCCCTTATAGGCGACGTCTAATTGTTCACAGCGCTGCAAAAAATAGCTAGTGAATGAACAGATCTGAATTAGGCCCTATGTAAGTGCCAATTTTGACTATACAGTACTTTGTACTAGATTGTACACAATATAGCCAGGACTGACTTGCCTGCACAGTCTATCTTTCCTTGCGATACCGAATGCGCATCGGTATCGCAGGTGGCTAAACACAGTGCGATTTGCACTAACTTTCCTTGCAATTTTGACTGCTGCAGCTAGGAGTGTTACGAACTGGTGAGAGGCACTATTGCAGTGATCTGCTTTGTTCAAATTGATACTTGGGCGATATCCAGTGATTAGCTGCTCTATGGGCTTGATTTAACCTAATTGATTCAAAATTATCCATGATGTAATTTTTAAACTGGGCTTTGCTCAGTGGAAAATCACTAAATGGGTCACTTCTAATTCCAATTGATATTCCATATGGTGAAATGTGGTCCAATACCATTTTAAGTATTGTTTATTTGCCTTGTGAAGACACGATAAGATGTATGTCCGTATTGTGATTCTTTGCTTATAATATACTGTAAACGCTGGTTTACTTGCAGGACTAAAAAGCATATACCTTAAACACACTTGATACACTTTAATATTGGGCCGCTGCGGCCGCTGTAATTAACCTTTCACCTTTATGTTATTCACAAACCTTACGTACACAAAGTCGCACAGTGTACGCCCTAAAGGGCGTAGTAACTACACAGTTTGCGTACACAGGCCTATACGCTGTTAGCACAATGCAGCAGCCCGAGTGGCTGTAAATACATTTTAATACCTTAGCAGGGAAAGGAAACACGACACCAGATTGTATTTAAAATGCCGGGTTCCGACACACCAACATATAATTACTGAAAGGGGGTTACAATAACAATACAATACAATAGAATAATGGCTACAGTCAATGGTACATACGTGTTTGGTTTTCACCTGTGCTTCCCAGTCTGGTCCTCAGTCAGTCATCTGGGTAGATGACCTTTAGAGTCTGTGATAGTGACCTGGCATGCGACTGGCTCTTTATACAGTGGATTAAAACATAATACAATAGACACTGTGTGCTCTTCTTCCATTGGTTCGGGGGTGGGACATATCCTGCGCACCGGGGATCATTGGTCAGCTCAGGAAGTGGGCGATGGCTAAGACTTGAGATGTGATTTCTGTTGTTTGCATCTGAGTTCCCGCCCCATGACCAGTTAAATCCATCACATTAATCATACATAAATCTGGTATTATCAATAACTTAATGTGGTAATATATGATAATATTCTTATTCCCACCAGATTAATGTTTACGTGACTCTGAACAATATGATCCCACACATGATATGATTATCAATTTCCATCCTCAAGATATACATATATCCACATATATTCATTCATATATATATATATATATATATATATATATATAGTCCCAAGGAAAAGAAACCAGCACCTCCAAATTACTGCATAATAAAATCTTTATCAAAAGTAAGATCTTAAAAACACCAGAGGCAAGAAACATTGAATGAAGCACATGGGGTGTCAAAAAAACTGCATAATGTCATATCACCATTTCAAAGTGGTAAGTGGTGCAAGCCTCCAGCGACAGACAGGTGGGTCGACAGCTGTTTCGGTGCTCAAAGGCACCTTCCTCATGGTGCCTTTGAGCACCGAAACAGCTATCGACCCACCTGTCTGTCGCTGGAGGCTTGCACTACTTACCACTTTGAAATGGTGATATGACATTATGCAGTTTTTTTGACACCCCATGTGCTTCATTCAATGTTTCTTGCCTCTGGTGTTTTTAAGATCTTACTTTTGATAAAGATTTTATTATGCAGTAATTTGGAGGTGCTGGTTTCTTTTCCTTGGGACTATTGTAACATATTATGTACCCAGCACTCCTAATATGGACGATACTGTGTGCGGCAGGCTATATGACTATTATATATATATATATATATATATATATATACACACATACACACACACATACTCCTGCTATTACAATTTGTTGGGAATTATATATATATATATATATATATATATATATATATATATATTCAAATATATACATCTCCAAGAGTTTAGACTATGAATGTTATTACCTCAGATTTCTAAATGTCTGGTTTGTATTTTTGTTAGCTATTGCTAATTGAGTTTCTCCTCAGGCTAGGTTCCTGGGTATTGTCTTTTTGTTTGTCTTGTTTTCAGACAAGACAATGACAATCCAGTATTTATTGTTGTCGACAGAAACTGGGCTACCCTAGAATAATAGGAGTAAACAAAGGTGTTTGCCTTCTTCATAGAATTTCAAAGCTTTGTGTAAATAAGGCAATTGTATTTGAGTCTCTGGGAGTTTAATTTATGTGTGACCGATCTTCATGCTATTAGAAGAGGAAGCAGACAGTGAGGGATTTATGCAATATATGGATTAGATATATGATATGTCTTTGTGGCTTTTCCATGCGAGTACAAATTCCACTGTAATTACTCATACCACGCTCTAATGCGCAGGACCGCGGAAGCGAACATACGCAAATTGCGAATACGTGCACACATGGCCGAATACGTACGCACACGGAGGCCATCTATGTGGTGTTTGTACGTAATGTGTGTACTGTAATATTTTCTGACTTCGACAGTCCACCCTTTGGCAGTCATCAATAACTGCCACTAACTAATCAATAAACAGGAAAAAAATATTACCTATACAATATATACAAAAGCTTGGATGATCGGGGGAGAGTTGTAGGTGGGAAATGTATGACCTAGTGGGATAGTAAAAAGCATGTATGTATGAATCCATGTCTGAGGGGCATGTATCATCGTGCCGTATATGTTCTAAATAAGCTTTGAGGTATTGTGAAGTATACATTAAATCCTTCTCATCCCGTATTAAGGGTCTGTAAATGGGCCAACAAACACTACCGAGCTCTTTTCGGCTTCTTGTTCCAACAAATGGGATGCACATTTAGTTGATGATACATGGAGGGGGAACATATGTGAGTGCTAGTATTAGAGATGTGCACCGGACATTTTTCGGGTTTTGTGTTTTGGTTTTGGATTCGGTTCCGCGGCCGTGTTTTGGGTTCGAACGCGTTTTGGCAAAACCTCACCAAATTTTTTTTGTCAGATTCGGGTGTGTTTTGGATTCGGGTGTTTTTTTCAAAAAAACCTAAAAAACAGCTTAAATCATTGAATTTGGGGGTCATTTTGATCCCATAGTATTATCAACCTCAATAACCATAATTTACACTTATTTACAGTCTATTCTGAATACCTCACACCTCACAATATTATTTTTAGTCCTAAAATTTGCACCGAGGTCGCTGGATGACTAAGCTCAGCGACCCAAGTGGCCGACACAAACACCTGGCCCATCTATGAGTGGCACTGCAGTGTTACGCAGGATTTCCTTTCCAAAAAACACTCCCCAAACAGCACATGACGCAAAGAAAAAAAGAGGCGCAATGAGGTAGCTGTGTGACTAAGCTCAGCGACCCAAGTGGCCGACACAAACACCTGGCCCATCTAGGAGTGGCACTGCAGTGTCCCGCAGGCTGGCCCTTCAAAAAACTACTCCCCAAACAGCACATGACGCAAAGAAAAAAAGAGGCGCAATGAGGTAGCTGTGTGAGTAAGCTAAGCGACCCTAGTGGCCGACACAAACACCTGGCCCATCTAGGAGTGGCACTGCAGTGTCACGCAGGATGGCCCTTCAAAAAACTACTCCACAAACAGCACATGACGCAAAGAAAAAAAGAGGCGCAATGAGGTAGCTGTGTGAGTAAGCTAAGCGACCCTAGTGGCCGACACAAACACCTGGCCCATCTAGGAGTGGCACTGCAGTGTCACGCAGGCTGGCCCTTCAAAAAACTACTCCCCAAACAGCACATGACGCAAAGAAAAATTAAAGAAAAAAGAGGTGCAAGATGGAATTGTCCTTGGGCCCTCCCACCCACCCTTATGTTGTATAAACAGGACATGCACACTTTAACCAACCCATCATTTCAGTGACAGGGTCTGCCACACGACTGTGACTGAAATGACGGGTTGGTTTGGACCCCCACCAAAAAAGAAGCAATTGATCTCTCCTTGCACAAACTGGCTCTACAGAGGCAAGATGTCCACCTCATCATCATCCTCCGATTCATCACCGTGTACATCCCCCTCCTCACAGATTATCAATTCGTCCCCACTGGAATCCACCATCTCAGCTCCCTGTGTACTTTGTGGAGGCAATTGCTGCTGGTCAATGTCTCCACGGAGGAATTGATTATAATTCATTTTAATGAACATCATCTTCTCCACATTTTCTGGAAGTAACCTCGTACGCCGATTGCTGACAAGGTGAGCGGCGGCACTAAACACTCTTTCGGAATACACACTTGTGGGAGGGCAACTTAGGTAGAATAAAGCCAGTTTGTGCAAGGGCCTCCAAATTGCCTCTTTTTCCTGCCAGTATACGTACGGACTGTCTGACGTGCCTACTTGGATGCGGTCACTCATATAATCCTCCACCATTCTTTCAATGGTGAGAGAATCATATGCAGTGACAGTAGACGACATGTCCGTAATCGTTGTCAGGTCCTTCAGTCCGGACCAGATGTCAGCATCAGCAGTCGCTCCAGACTGCCCTGCATCACCGCCAGCGGGTGGGCTCGGAATTCTGAGCCTTTTCCTCGCACCCCCAATTGCGGGAGAATGTGAAGGAGGAGCTGTTGACCGATCAAGTTCCACTTGACTTGATAATTTTCTCACCAGCAGGTCTTTGAACCCCTGCAGACTTGTTTCTGCCGGAAAGAGAGATACAACGTAGGTTTTAAATCTAGGATCGAGCACGGTGGCCAAAATGTAGTGCTCTGATTTCAACAGATTGACCACCCGTGAATCCTGGTTAAGCGAATGAAGGGCTCCATCCACAAGTCCCATATGCCTAGCGGAATCGCTCTTTCTTAGCTCCTCCTTCAATGTCTCCAGCTTCTTCTGCAAAAGCCTGATGAGGGGAATGACCTGACTCAGGCTGGCAGTGTCTGAACTGACTTCACGTGTGGCAAGTTCAATAGGTTGCAGAACCTTGCACAACGTTGAAATCATTCTCCACTGCGCTTGAGACAGGTGCATTCCACCTCCTTTGCCTATATCGTGGCCAGATGTATAGGCTTGAATGGCCTTTTGCTGCTCCTCCAACCTCTGAAGCATATAGAGGGTTGAATTCCACCTCGTTACCACTTCTTGCTTCAGATGATGGCAGGGCAGGTTCAGACGTTTTTGGTGTTGCTCCAGTCTTCTGTACGTGGTGCCTGTACGCCGAAAGTGTCCCGCAATTCTTCTGGCCACCAACAGCATCTCTTGCACGCCCCTCTCGTTTTTTAAATAATTCTGCACCACCAAATTCAAGGTATGTGCAAAACATGGGACGTGCTGGAATTTGCCCAGATATAATGCACGCACAATATTGCTGGCGTCGTCCGATGCCACAAATCCACAGGAGAGTCCAATTGGGGTAAGCCATTCTGCGATGATCTTCCTCAGTTGCCGTAAGAGGTTTTCAGCTGTGTGCGTATTCTGGAAACCGGTGATACAAAGCGTAGCCTGCCTAGGTAAGAGTTGGCGTTTGCGAGATGCTGCTACTGGTGCCGCCGCTGCTGTTCTTGCGGCGGGAGTCAATACATCTACCCAGTGGGCTGTCACAGTCATATAGTCCTGAGTCTGCCCTGCTCCACTTGTCCACATGTCCGTGGTTAAGTGGACATTGGGTACAACTGCATTTTTTAGGACACTGGTGAGTCTTTTTCTGAGGTCTGTGTACATTTTCGGTATCGCCTGCCTAGAGAAATGGAACCTAGATGGTATTTGGTACCGGGGACACAGTACCTCAAACAAGTCTATAGTTGGCTCTGCAGTAATGATGGATACCGGAACCACGTTTCTCACCGCCCAGGATGCCAAGGCCTCAGTTATCCGCTTTGCAGCAGGATGACTGCTGTGATATTTCATCTTCCTCGCAAAGGACTGTTGGACAGTCAATTGCTTGGTGGAAGTAGTAAAAGTGGTCTTACGACTTCCCCTCTGGGATGACCATCGACTCCCAGCAGCAACAACAGTAACGCCAGCAGCAGTAGGCGTTACACTCAAGGATGCATCGGAGGAATCCCAGGCAGGAGAGGACTCGTCAGAATTGCCAGTGACATGGCCTGCAGGACTATTGGCATTCTTGGGGAAGGAGGAAATTGACACTGAGGGAGTTGGTGGGGTGGTTTGCGTGAGCTTGGTTACAAGAGGAAGGGATTTACTGCTCAGTGGACTGCTTCCGCTGTCGCCCAAAGTTTTTGAACTTGTCACTGACTTATTATGAATGCGCTGCAGGTGACGTATAAGGGAGGATGTTCCGAGGTGGTTAACGTCCTTACCCCTACTTATTACAGCTTGACAAAGGCAACACACGGCTTGACACCTGTTGTCCGCATTTCTGTTGAAATACTTCCACACCGAAGAGATGATTTTTTTGGTATTTTCACCAGGCATGTCAATGGCCATATTCCTCCCACGGACAACAGGTGTCTCCCCGGGTGCCTGACTTAAACAAACCACCTCACCATCAGAATCCTCCTTGTCAATTTCCTCCCCAGCGCCAGCAACACCCATATCCTCCTCATCCTGGTGTACTTCAACACTGACATCTTCAATCTAACTATCAGGACCTGGACTGCGGGTGCTCCTTCCAGCACTTGCAGGGGCGTGCAAATGGTGGAAGGCGCATGCTCTTCACGTCCAGTGTTGGGAAGGTCAGGCATCGCAACTGACACAATTGGACTCTCCTTGTGGATTTGTGATTTCGAAGAACGCACAGTTCTTTGCTGTGCTTTTGCCAGCTTGAGTCTTTTCATTTTTCTAGCGAGAGGCTGAGTGCTTCCATCCTCATGTGAAGCTGAACCACTAGCCATGAACATAGGCCAGGGCCTCAGCCATTCCTTGCCACTCCGTGTGGTAAATGGCATATTGGCAAGTTTACGCTTCTCCTCCGACGATTTTATTTTAGATTTTTGAGTCCTTTTTTTACTGATATTTTGTGTTTTGGATTTTACATGCTCTGTACTATGACATTGGGCATCGGCCTTGGCAGACGACGTTGATGGAATTTCATCGTCTCGGCCATGACTAGTGGCAGCAGCTTCAGCACGAGGTGGAAGTGGATCTTGATCTTTCCCTATTTTTGGAACCTCAACATTTTTGTTCTCCATATTTTAATAGGCACAACTAAAAGGCACCTCAGGTAAACAATGGAGATGGATGGATACTAGTATACTTATGGATGACGAGTTACTGACGACACAGAGGTAGCTACAGCCGTGGACTACCGTACTGCGTCTGCGAGTATAGAGATGATAATGATATAAAAAATATATATATATCACTACTGCAGGTATATATATATAATATATAATGACGCACCTGCTGGACGCTGTCAGCAGACTGCTGAACTACTAGTATGAAGAAGATAGAAAAAAAAACCCCCACCACAGGTAGGTATACAATTATGGACGAGCACTGACGACACAGAGGTAGCCACAGCCGTGGACTACCGTACTGCGTCTGCTAATATAGAGATGATAATGATATAAAAAATATATATATATCACTACTGCAGGTATATATAATATATAATGACGGACCTGCTGGACGCTGTCAGCAGACTGCTGAACTACTAGTATGAAGAAGATAGAAAAAAAAACCCCACCACAGGTAGGTATACAATTATGGACGAGCACTGACGACACAGAGGTAGCCACAGCCGTGGACTACCGTACTGCGTCTGCTAATATAGAGATGATAATTATATAAAAAATATATATATATCACTACTGCAGGTATATATATATAATATATAATGACGGACCTGCTGGACGCTGTCAGCAGACTGCTGAACTACTAGTATGAAGAAGATAGAAAAAAAAAAACCCCACCACAGGTAGGTATACAATTATGGATGAGCACTGACGACACAGACGTAGCCACAGCCGTGGACTACCGTACTGCGTCTGCTAATATAGAGATGATAATGATATAAAAAATATATATATATCACTACTGCAGGTATATATAATATATAATGACAGACCTGCTGGACGCTGTCAGCAGACTGCTGAACTACTAGTATGAAGAAGATAGAAAAAAAAAACCCCACCACAGGTAGGTATACAATTATGGACGAGCACTGACGACACAGACGTAGCCACAGCCGTGGACTACCGTACTGCGTCTGCTAATATAGAGATGATAATGATATAAAAAATATATATATATCACTACTGCAGGTGTATATATATATATATAATATATAATGACGGACCTGCTGGACGCTGTCAGCAGACTGCTGAACTACTAGTATGAAGAAGATAGAAAAAAAAACCCCCCACCACAGGTAGGTATACAATTATGGACGAGCACTGACGACACAGAGGTAGCCACAGCCATGGACTACCGTACTGCGTCTGCTAATATAGAGATGATAATGATATAAAAAATATATATATATATCACTACTACAGGTATATATATATTATGCACACCAGTGCCTGCAGGAAAGTACTGGTGTCAGGACTGTTATGCACTCCAGTGCCTGCAGGAATGTACTGGTGTTTGAACTGTTATGCAAAACAAATGGACTTACAGACAGACTGGGGAATATGACATAACGTACACAGAAGGTGATAGGTTAACAAAATACACACAAAGTGAACAGAGAAGCCCAGAGGCTAAGGAACTGGGTATCTCCCTTGTATTAGAACTGCTCAGATGGGAAAAGCAAGATGTTGTGTTTTAATACGTAGAGAACCCGAAATGCTGTTGCTAAGGGCAACAGCAAAACCCTAAAGGGTTACCAACGGGTGTGGCAGTAAACTCCTTGGTCAGAGATGGAATGATAGACACAAGGAGAGTCTCCACAATCCTAATTCTCACTTGCAGTGCACAGGTTCAGCTTACTGCCACTAAACTGACCCCTGACACCTAGCACAGTGAGACAGGATTAGACAGGCAAGTCTTAGAATACAGCCGCATACTTGCTAAGTTCACAGAGTAGTAACAGAACCCCAGCAAGCTAAACGACTGACTCCAGTCTTACTGCTAGGTCTGGATTGGCAGAGTGTAATACCAAATCCCCAGGCCTATTTGCAGTAAGCAACAAACAAATACAAAGCTACACAGTACTGGCTAACTTTCAGAAACTGACTAACCAACAAAGATTCAGCAGCATCTGCTTACCCTGAGAAGAGGCCTTATAAAGCAGGTGCTGTCCACGCCCCACTCAGACCTCACAGACTGTGAGCACAAAAACCAGCACCGGATCCCCTGCCATGCACAGAGCCTATAACCACTGCACAGCAAAAGACCCGAACCGGAGTATCAGCTGCGCTCAGGTCACTCCGCTAGCACTTGTCTCCCGGTTGCCATGACGACGTGGCAGCACAGGGCTTGAGACCCTAACAGTACCCCCCCTCTGACGAGGGGTCAAAGAACCCCTACCACCGGGTTTATCGGGGAACTGCGAGAAGAAAGAGCGTATCAGTCTGGGGGCATGAAGATCACAACTGCGCACCCACGACCGCTCCTCCGGGCCATACCCCTTCCAGTGCACCAAAAATGACAGCCGACCCCGAACCACCTTGGAGTCAAGAATCCTTTCAACAACAAACTCCCTCTGGCCACGTATCAGAAGAGGGGAAGGTCTTCCACTGGAAGAAGGATTACTAATCGCCCGTTTTAAAAGGGAACAATGAAAGGTTTTATTGATACCCAAAGAACGGGGCAGATCTAACTGAAATGCCACCGGATTGATAACCCTGGTGATCTTATAAGGGCCGATGAACCGGGGGCCTAACTTATGAGATGGCTGTCTCAACTTCAAATTCTTGGTAGACAACCAGACGAAGTCTCCTAATTTGAAGCTGCAGGGTCTTTTCCGCTTATCAAAAACCCTTTTGGTCACTAATGACACAGACACAAGGGCTTTCTTCACTTTCCGCCAAATACCTCTAAGGACCGAAACCACAGAGGAACCACCAGGCGTGGAGTCCAGGGGGTCAAAAGAATTGGCCTTAGGATGATGCCCATACACACAAAGGAATGGAGAGATCCCTGTAGCAGAGTGAGCCGCGTTGTTATAGGCAAACTCCGCCATGGACAGATGAGCAACCCAGTCAGTCTGACACTTGGAGACATAATACCTGAGGAACTGCTCCAAGGACTGGTTCACCCTTTCAGTCTGCCCATTAGACTGCGGATGGTAGCCCGACGACAAGCTGACAGAAATCTGGAGATCGGAACAAAATGCCCTCCAGAATTTGGCCACAAACTGGGATCCGCGGTCAGAGACCACATCAAGTGGCAACCCGTGGAGATGCACAACATGCAGCATAAATAATTCAGACAGGCGTCTGGCCGATGGCAGCCCAACCAGTGGAACGAAGTGCGCCATCTTCGAAAACCTGTCAACGACAACCCAGATGGCTGTCATCCCCGAGGATTTGGGCAAGTCCACCACAAAATCCATTGAAATGTGGGTCCATGGCTTAGATGGGATAGAGAGTGGATGTAATAGGCCAACCGGAACCCCTCTAGGAGTCTTATTTCGGGCACAGATGTCACATGCCCGAACCCACTGATCCACATCCTTAGCCACCGAGGGCCACCACACCGCCCTAGATAGCAACTCCCGAGTTCTGGCAATACCCGGGTGACCTGCAGACTTCTTGGCATGGAATTCCAGGAACACTCGCTGTCTTAACCTAGGAGGCACAAACAAAAGACCTACCGGAAGGTCTGGAGGAGCCTGCTCCTGTGCTCTAAGGACTAATGATAAGAGGTCCTGGGTAATGCCCACTTTAATACATGATGGGGAAACAATCGGCAACGGCTCCTCGGTGGTCTCCTGGATTGGAGCAAAACTCCGCGAGAGCGCATCAGCCTTGATGTTTTTTGACCCAGGGCGATATGTTATCAAAAAATTAAAGCGAGCAAAAAACAAAGCCCATCGTGCCTGCCTGGCATTGAGACGCTTCGCTGACTCTAAATATGCCAGATTCTTATGGTCAGTGAGAATTGAGACCACAAACTTAGCCCCCTCAAGCCAGTGTCTCCACTCCTCGAGTGCATCCTTAATAGCCAACAATTCCCGGTTACCCACGTCATAATTCATCTCGGCAGGCGAAAATTTACGGGAAAAGTAAGCACAGGGATGAAGGCGATTATCAGACACTCCCATCTGAGAAAGCACTGCCCCAATACCCATCTCAGAGGCATCCACCTCCACCACAAAAGGACGCTCTGGATCTGGGTGTCGCAGCACCTTGGCCGAAACAAATGCCCTTTTGAGACGGGCAAAAGCCGCTTTGGCCTCACAAGACCAGTGAGCAACATCCGCCCCTTTCTTAGTGAGTGCCACCAAGGGCGCCACTATAGACGAAAATCCAGCGATAAATCGTCTATAAAAATTCGCAAAGCCCAGGAAACGCTGAAGCGCCTTCAAACTAGTGGGCTGCACCCAATCCAGGACTGCCTGTACCTTGGAACCCTCCATTTGGAAACCTTCTGGGGAGATAATATATCCTAGAAATGCGATTTGCTGAACTTCAAATTCGCACTTCTCCAGCTTCGCCCCAAGCCGGTGGTCTCTGAGTTTCTGGAGGACTAAGCGTACATGCTTCCGATGTTCCTCCAGGGAATGGGAGAAGATTAGGATGTCATCTAAGTATACAACTAAGAATCTATCCAAATATTCCCTGAGCACATCATTCATGAAATCCTGGAAGACTGCCGGGGCATTACAGAGCCCAAAAGGCATCACCAAATATTCATAATGCCCTGAGTGGGTATTAAAGGCAGTCTTCCATTCATCGCCCTCTCTTATTCGGATTAGATTGTACGCACCGCGTAGGTCAATCTTAGAAAAAATGGTGGCAGTACGAAGCTGGTCAAACAAGACCGAAATGAGAGGCAGTGGGTATGAGTTTTTAATCGTGATACGGTTCAATTCCCTGAAGTCGATGCAGGGTCGCAACGAACCGTCCTTTTTACCCACGAAGAAGAACCCCGACCCAACTGGAGACTGTGAAGGTCTGATAAATCCCTTAGCCAAGTTCTCCTGAATGTACTCTGCCATAGCCTGAGTCTCAGGACGTGACAGGGAGTACAACCTGCTCTTGGGAAGCTTAGCATTTGGCAACAAATCAATGGCACAGTCATAGGGGCGATGGGGAGGTAGTACCTCTGCAATTTTTTTGGAGAACACGTCCGCAAAATCTGCATAACACCCTGGCAATCCTGGCAAACTTAGCTGCGAGAGCCTGACTGGAAGGCTCAAGCAACTCCTGAAACAATCAGTACCCCAACTAAGAATCTCCCCAGAGACCCAGTCAAATTGAGGATTGTGGGCCCTTAACCAGGGTAACCCCAACACCAATGGGGCAAAAGTACAGACAGTCACATAAAAGGACAATTTTTCAGAGTGTGTGGCTCCAATAAACAAAGAAATCTGGCTAGTGCAAGAGGTAATTTTACCTTGGGATAATGGTTCCCCGTTTAACCCACAAATCTCAATTTCCGATGCCAAGGGTACTAAGGGAACAGAGTGTTTCAGGGCGAATTGGCGGTCCATAAAAACCCCGTCGGCCCCACTGTCCACAAAGGCCTCAGTCTTGACAGTTTGACCGAGGATCTTCAAGGTCACCGGAATGATAAAAGTCTTCTTGGGAAATTCTGACTTCTGGCCTGACAGGATATTTCCCATCACCCTCAGGCCCTGACGTTTTCCGGCTTTTCTGGGCATGATACTACCACATGACCTTTATTCCCACAGTACAAACACAACCCCTGCTGTCTCCTCCGCGTCTTCTCACGCGAGGAGAGGCGGGTAGCCCCAATCTGCATAGGCTCCTCTGAAAATTCCTCAGAGTCTGAGGTTCCCTTGGGAAGGAAGGAAATCTCAGTCTCCCTTTCAAGCCTACGCTCTCTCAGCCGTCTATCCACCCGGATGGATAACTGCATGAGCTGATCCAAGCTATCAGGCAAGGGATATTGTACCAGTTGGTCCTTTATCTGGTTAGAAAGACCTCTTCGGTACTGGTGTCTCAGGGCTGGGTCATTCCACTGGGTATCATGGGCCAACCTCCGAAACTCCGTACAGTAAACCTCAACTGGCCTTCGCCCTTGCTTAAGGATCGAAATCTGAGCCTCGGCTGAGGCCGTCTTGTCAGGGTCATCATACAACATGCCCAGTGCCGTAAAAAAAGCATCAACACTTTTAAGCGACGGACAGTCAGGCTGCAACCCATATGCCCAGACCTGTGGGTCTCCTTGTAGCAAGGAAATCACTATGCCCACCCGCTGAATCTCCGACCCAGAAGACTGAGGCCTAAGCCGGAAGTATAGCTTGCAGCTCTCCTTGAAACAAAAGAACTGCGAGCGATCTCCAGAAAAACGATCCGGGAGATTTACTTTCGGCTCCTTAACCCCTGCAGGTGCTGCTGCTGCGGGAGCTCCGCCAGCAGCCTGGGAGGTGTGCATTTTAATGGACAAATCATTAAATTGTCGAGTCAGGACCTGCACCTGATCGACCACCTGTTGCAACGTATTTTGAGGGGTATGCTCCATATTCCCACAAAATTTCAACAGGAGTATTAGGCTGCTGAATATGTTATGCACACCAGTGCCTGCAGGAAAGTACTGGTGTCAGGACTGTTATGCACTCCAGTGCCTGCAGGAATGTACTGGTGTTTGAACTGTTATGCAAAACAAATGGACTTACAGACAGACTGGGGAATATGACATAACGTACACAGAAGGTGATAGGTTAACAAAATACACACAAAGTGAACAGAGAAGCCCAGAGGCTAAGGAACTGGGTATCTCCCTTGTATTAGAACTGCTCAGATGGGAAAAGCAAGATGTTGTGTTTTAATACGTAGAGAACCCGAAATGCTGTTGCTAAGGGCAACAGCAAAACCCTAAAGGGTTACCAACGGGTGTGGCAGTAAACTCCTTGGTCAGAGATGGAATGATAGACACAAGGAGAGTCTCCACAATCCTAATTCTCACTTGCAGTGCACAGGTTCAGCTTACTGCCACTAAACTGACCCCTGACACCTAGCACAGTGAGACAGGATTAGACAGGCAAGTCTTAGAATACAGCCGCATACTTGCTAAGTTCACAGAGTAGTAACAGAACCCCAGCAAGCTAAACGACTGACTCCAGTCTTACTGCTAGGTCTGGATTGGCAGAGTGTAATACCAAATCCCCAGGCCTATTTGCAGTAAGCAACAAACAAATACAAAGCTACACAGTACTGGCTAACTTTCAGAAACTGACTAACCAACAAAGATTCAGCAGCATCTGCTTACCCTGAGAAGAGGCCTTATAAAGCAGGTGCTGTCCACGCCCCACTCAGACCTCACAGACTGTGAGCACAAAAACCAGCACCGGATCCCCTGCCATGCACAGAGCCTATAACCACTGCACAGCAAAAGACCCGAACCGGAGTATCAGCTGCGCTCAGGTCACTCCGCTAGCACTTGTCTCCCGGTTGCCATGACGACGTGGCAGCACAGGGCAGGAGACCCTAACAATATAATATATAATGACGGACCTGCTGGACGCTGTCAGCAGACTGCTGAACTACTAGTATGAAGAAGATAGAAAAAAAAAACACCCACCACAGGTAGGTATACAATTATGGACGAGCACTGACGACACAGAGGTAGCTACAGCCGTGGACTACCGTACTGCGTCTGCTAATATAGAGATGATAAAGATGATAGAGATGAACAAAAATAATATAACACTACTGCAGGTAAATATTTATATAATATAATGAATGACGGACCTGCTGGACACTGTCAGCAGAATGCGTTTATAGAATTAAAAAAAAAAAACACCACAGGAGTGTTTGTTTAACTTTTTCAGGCAGACAATATACTGGTGGTCAGTGGTCACACTGGCAGCAAAAGTGTGCACTGTACTCCTGCTATAACTGCTCCCCAGTCTCCCCCACAATTAAGCTGTGTGAGCAGCACTGGCAGTGAGCACTCAGCACAGTCAGATATAATACATACATAGATGATATATTATCATTATCATATTATCATGCAGCACACTGAGGCTGAGCACAGATATGGTATGTGACTGTGTATCGTTTTTTTTCAGGCAGAGAACCGATTAAAATTAAACTGGTGGTCACACTATCAGCAAAACTCTGCTGCACTGTACTGAGTACTCCTCCTAATGCTCCCCAAATTAGTAAATCAACTCAAGTGTCTCTGACTCTCTAATCTAATCTAAACGGAGAGGACGCCAGCCACGTCCTCTCCCTATCAATCTCAATGCACGTGTGAAAATGGCGGCGACGCGCGGCTCCTTATATAGAATCCGAGTCTCGCGAGAATCCGACAGCGGGATGATGACGTTCGGGCGCGCTCGGGTTAACCGAGCAAGGCGGGAGGATCCGAGTCTGCTCGGACCCGTGCAAAAAAGGCTGAAGTTCGGGGGGGTTCGGATTCCGAGGAACCGAACCCGCTCATCTCTAGCTAGTATATGTGGATATCACCTGTCGACTATGTGTGCCATTAACTGGAGGTTGAAGAGATGAAGATAAGACACATATATAAAAATACATTCACGTAAACATTTTGTCTATGTGGCTCATGATTCCTTACTATATGTCCCTTGATCCCATCTATGTGTTTAATAATGTGGCTTGTTTTCTCTGTCTAGGGGTCTATATTGACTGTGTTCTACTACTCCTACAGTCTCTGGCAAAATGCCCTTTATTTCTACAAATGTAACATATTATCGGTCGTGATGTACCCCCAGGGTCTGGGGTTTTGGCTGATGGGGCTTTCCTGTCAGAGCCTGTAAACTTATTGTCATCAGCTTCTCCTCCTGTTGTTTTCTGCGCTTAGCAATATTCTTGTGGTGTTCAATTGCGCACTCTCTAAGACAAGCTACCGTGGCCCCTCTCCAATTAGGCAAAGATGTTTGTACCCTGTCCCTTACTGTCTTATTGAGTCCGTCCATTAGCACAGAGACAGCCACCTCCCTGTAATTCGCATCGTTCCCTGTATCTGGTATCCCAATGTATCTATCCATTATTTGCAGGGCCCGATGGAAATATTCAGATGCCATTTAATTTTCCCTCTGTTTTATGGAGAAAATTCTTCTCCACTTAACAGTAGTGAGTAAATACAACTCTAGTTGCCTGTTAATTTGTTCCACATTCTCCTGATTGTTTCCATCAGTCATAGGACTATCTGACTCTAATCTACAATCAGTGATAAATTTTTGCGTGTCAATATTAGGGGGTAGGCACGCTTTCAATAATATCCGCCAATCTTTGTTAGCTGGTTCATGAGCATTGCCCAGATCTCTGATAAACTTCTGACATCTGGCTAAATGCTTCCGGGGATCCGGGAATTCTGAAATGATTGACCGCAGCTCAGCTCTGGACCACGGGCAATACATTGCATTATTCCTGGTGAGGATTACTCCCTGACTATCGGTTCCCCCATTGGGAGTTACTATTTCCAAGACAGGATGTAATCCTACCATTCCGTTCCTTATCTGTTTGCTGTAAGTTGTTGTTATCTCTGTGTAATGACCCGTCTCACACTTACCGGTAGCTGTGACCTCACCAGTTCTTTCAGTGGGGAATACTGTTACTGCTCTAACTGGATGGACAGGCCCCACCTGAGTTTCCTGCAAGGCGACTGCCTGAATGAGTGCTGTGATTTGGCTGGGTCCTTCATCTTCCTGTGACCTATAACCTTGAAAAGACTTCAAAACAGGATACATCTTGCAAAAATTAGTGTTAATACATTTCTCTTGCATTATACTATCATTCATAGATATACCATTGACTGTAGCCATCTCTTCCCTCTCGACCTGTGTCGATAATGGTGTGTTTGTGTCCTCATTCCTGCTAGGTTTGGAACCTGCTTTGCGGGTTTGTTCCCTTTGCATTTCCCCCTCTTGTTGCCATAGTTTTAAACAATCGTTATGTCTGATCCTTTGTTTTCTGGATTTAATTAGACATATTTTACTGCCTACATTCTGTAGTACCTCTGGTTCAAAGCTGCCCACCCTAGGGAATGATACCCTATCGTTGTCAGTCATACGTACCCATTCATCACAATAAACTTCAGCGTGTGGACCATATTTTCCACACATAATAAACCTTGCTGACCCTCTCGGCCGCAATTCTTACCTTCTCGGTCCCGAGTCTGACCTTCTCGGTCCCAACTCTTCTGCCTGAACCCTGGCTACCATACATCCCTTAGTTGAGCAACTGGTTCCCATAATTTGCGGGTCTTGCCTTCTTGGCTAATCCCACAAATACCAAAATACTCAATATAAGGCGGCGGTGAAAGTTCTCCGAGTGCTTCCACCCACTCTCGCCCACGTTGGCCGGTACTACCATACACTGTCGATAGCGAAGGCGATGTACCCAATTTAGGGCTCCTATCAGACCTTACAGCACCGTAATTTCTTTCGGTGGAGGTTCTGTTGGAATATTTTCCTGAGAGAGGCAGCGAAAAATTCCTTTTCGGTATATTTCAACTGGAATTGTTTGTAGGGTGAAAAACAGAGTAATTAGATAACTATCCTTCACCCTTTCCAGTTAAAGCCCACCAGGGAGATTTCCCGACGTCATCAAAGAAAAAACCCTTTGTCTATACAATCACGTCTGCGTATGCTTTTCCACAGCGCATATGACACAATGGTATCACGTTATGCTGTGTAGAAAAAACGGACATGCGATGCAATAGCACAGCCTATAGATACTAGATACTAGTTATCTATATGCCCTACGATTGCTGTAGACCACCTAGCCTAGACCACTCCAGATCACCTAGTTGTATAAGACACCTAGACCACTTCAGATCACTTAGACCACTTAGTTCTAATCACGCAAGGTAGCGAACCCTACGCCACCGGGCCTCTACTAACCCAGTGTTACCACTCCAGCCACTTAGACCACTTCAGTTCCTGGGTTCAGCTCCACACTCCGCTTTCACTCACTCAAATATGCTTTGTTTTTCTGTACAGAAAATTTTCACTCGTTCTGATTGTCATCTTTACCCCCAGAGGCAATACAGTTTAAACAAAAGTTTTATACTAATCTGCTTTAGAAACTGGATAGTTTTGTGCTATTGTTGCATAGCTACTGTCCCATCTTTTAACTAAACAACACTATTGTGTAATTTGTACTAAGCGCCCGCACTCTTACGCACTTTGCATAAACACGCAACCGTGCGTGTCTTTTACGCTGCGTGCGCAGTCCTGTACTTTGTCCGAGACACGTGTACAAAACCGTGCGTCAGCAATAAAACAAATCACACAACTCTATAAATGTGAGCAATACTACCTACTAATGCCCACTAGACACAACTTGTTCTGTATAAACTTTTATGCAGACTTGTGTTCGTGTCTTTACACTTACTTCCTTAAATACTGTTATTTCTATTTTAACTATATAGCAACAAATGTATCCGATTTCACACAGATCTAAATGAATGCAATAATCTATAATTTAAATGATATGATTCAGATTGGATAGCTATCTTGCAGAACATACACTGATATAAATATACACATAATTACAATAATATTTTTTATATATATATATATATATATATATATACATACACACAGAGTAAAAACCACAGCACTCACCGCACCAGAAGCGGGGCTCAGCTATGCACTTACCACTCACAGGGCGGGGTGCATGTAACACTGCACTCTCCAGCACAGAAGCGGGGTACACAGCTGTACTTACCACTCACAGGGCGGGGTGCATGTAGCCCATGACCACATCGCTCTAATAAATACAAACAGAGAACCCAGCACTCACCAAAGTAAACTCACTTATCCTCAACAATTCAATAAATAAATGATGGGGGTTTAGTTGGTGGATTGGCCAATGCACGGAAGCCTGTATACCGATTCAAGGTACCCCACCTTCATACAGGTCCTACACTATCACAGAGTCTTAAAACCTGACTACCACACTGCTGCATCATCTGCCTGCTAGATGTAATGTGTACCTGCCACAAACTTTATGGCTTTTAAAGGCACACTAGTCACCTATTGCACTGGCTCAAAGATGATTGCTAAAAAACAGCTGAGACAGGTTCAGGATAATAAAGTCCACACAGGGGTGCATGAGAAAGCTAGTGGCCACAGTTAATAAGAGCTAACCATAGATTAACCCCTTCATATACACACAGAGTAAAAACCACAGCACTCACCGCACCAGAAGCGGGGCTCAGCTATGCACTTACCACTCACAGGGTGGGGTGCATGTAACACTGCACTCTCCAGCACAGAAGCGGGGTACACAGCTGTACTTACCACTCACAGGGCGGGGTGCATGTAGCCCATGACCACATCGCTCTAATAAATACAGAGAACCCAGCACTCACCAAAGTAAACTCACTTATCCTCAACAATTCAATAAATAAATGATGGGGGTTTAGTTGGTGGATTGGCCAATGCACGGAAGCCTGTATACCGATTCAAGGTACCCCACCTTCATACAGGTCCTACACTATCACAGAGTCTTAAAACCTGACTACCACACTGCTGCATCATCTGCCTGCTAGATGTAATGTGTACCTGCCACAAACTTTATGGCTTTTAAAGGCACACTAGTCACCTATTGCACTGGCTCAAAGATGATTGCTAAAAAACAGCTGAGACAGGTTCAGGATAATAAAGTCCACACAGGGGTGCATGAGAAAGCTAGTGGCCACAGTTAATAAGAGCTAACCATAGATTAACCCCTTCATATACACACAGAGTAAAAACCACAGCACTCACCGCACCAGAAGCGGGGCTCAGCTGAGTGCTGTGGTTTTTACTCTGTGTGTATATGAAGGGGTTAATCTATGGTTAGCTCTTATTAACTGTGGCCACTAGCTTTCTCATGCACCCCTGTGTGGACTTTATTATCCTGAACCTGTCTCAGCTGTTTTTTAGCAATCATCTTTGAGCCAGTGCAATAGGTGACTAGTGTGCCTTTAAAAGCCATAAAGTTTGTGGCAGGTACACATTACATCTAGCAGGCAGATGATGCAGCAGTGTGGTAGTCAGGTTTTAAGACTCTGTGATAGTGTAGGACCTGTATGAAGGTGGGGTACCTTGAATCGGTATACAGGCTTCCGTGCATTGGCCAATCCACCAACTAAACCCCCATCATTTATTTATTGAATTGTTGAGGATAAGTGAGTTTACTTTGGTGAGTGCTGGGTTCTCTGTTTGTATATATATATATATATATATATATATATATATATAAAATTTACTGGCCTCCTCAGTGCTTCTAATTTGCATATCTAAGATGTTTTGCCTGCCTGTACTAGTGGTTGAACCAGTTAATTAATATTTCAATGCCTATCTTATAGCAAACAGAGGGTTAACTAAATCCTGGGAAAGAAGAAGAAAAAAAAGTTTGTTTTTTTTCTGTGTGCAATTTCTTACACCAAGCCAAGCATTTATCTCACCATTTCTCTCTCACTAGGCCCAATTGAAAGTATTTGTAATTGACTATGGCATGGGTTAAATAAATTCATTGGTAACGCAAATGGTGCTTGATGTGACAAAGGAAACTGATTGTTCTGAGCAGACTGAAAATCAGCTATTTAGAAAGTGACCTTCCTAAAATGGCCACTGCTCCTCCCCCTTCCACATCCATGAGGTTTACACAAGATGGTGGACAGGCCATGTGGTTAGTCCAAAATGGAGGACAGACCATGCGGCTTCCTTTGTCACAAAGAAATCACAAATTATACAAGCACCAGAAGTTATTTTAGGCCTGAGTTAAAAAAAAAAAAAAACTATATCAAAGCTATGCAGCAACTTTTAAATGTACTTTTAAATCTACTTAACAGATAAACAATCCAATCTGAATCAAACACAATATTACTTATTTGAACTTTGTTTTGCAACAATGTGAGAGGGTACGCAAAGTATCGGTAACCTTTTGTGTATGCTTTTGGTGGCAAAAAAAATTCACAGATTTTTAAATAGCTTTTTTTCCCTGTTTTACGGGTTCTATCAGCACCTCTGCAGACCATACAGAGCAGACGCAATCTAAAAGCACACACATAGGGTTTTCAGCATATCCATCAACCAGGAAAAGGTTACGTAGGATAACTTTCCGCCCTTTGCTGATAGATTAAGTCTGCTATTACCTGTTAGGCTGTGAGCATGTGAAAACCGGATGATGCCCCCAATTGTAAACGCTGGTTTACTTACAGGACTAAAAAGCATATACCTTAAACACACTTGATACACTTTAATATTGGGCCGCTGCGGCCGCGGTAATTAACCTTTCACCTTTATGTTTTTCACAAACCTTACGTACACAAAGTCGCACAGTGTAAGCATTCTGCGTACGTACGCCTAAAGGGCGTAGTAACTACACAGTTTGCGTACACAGGCCGATACGCTGTTAGCACAATGCGCAGCCCGAGTGGCTGTAAATACATTTTAATACCTTAGCAGAGAAAGGAAACACGACACCAGATTGTATTTAAAATACCGGGTTCCGACACACCAACATATAATTACTGAAAGGGGGTTACAATAAAAATACAATACAATAGAATAATGGCTACAGTCAATGGTACATACGTGTTTGGTTTTCGCCTGCACTTCCCAGTCTGGTCCTCAGTCATCTGGGTAGATGACCTTTAGAGTCTGTGATAGTGACCTGGCATGCGGCTGGCTCTTTATACAGTGGATTAAAACATAATACAATAGACACTGTGTGCTATTCTTCCATTGGTTCGGGGGTGGGACATATCCTGTGCACCAAGGATCATTGGTCAGCTCAAGAAGTGGGCGATGGCTAAGACTTGAGATGTGATTTCTGTTGTTTGCATCTGAGTTCCCGCCCCATGACCAGTTAAACCCATCACATTAATCATACATAAATCTGGTATTATTAATAACTTAATGTGGTAATATATGATAATATTCTTATTCCCACCAGATTAATGTTTACGTGACTTTGAACAATATGATCCCACACATGATATGATTATCCATTTCCATCCTCAAGATATACATATATCCACATATATCCATATACTCATATATATATATATATATATATACAAAACTGGTAAGGTCGGCACTCACTTATGTCGGCAACTGCCTTGGTGCCATCCTAAAGTCCAATTGATATCGATACTGTTCTAATGGAGAGGGGTATGCATCCGTCCACTCCTCCTATGTATAGAACAGGCGGCACTCCAAGGTCTTTGTAATCAAAAATAAAGTGTATTCAAAAAATCAATAAAGTGATTGGCGTAATGTGCCAATCACTTTATTGATTTTTTGAATACACTTTATTTTTGATTACGAAGACCTTGGAGTGCCGCCTGTTCTATACATAGGAGGAGTGGACGGATGCATACCCCTCTCCATTAGAACAGTATCGATATATATATATATATATATATATATATATATATATATTGGACAAAGATTGGTGTACAGGTGCGCTGGTTAGTCTTAATGAAGGTTTGCAGTCCACAGGTAATTCCACACCTTGGCTGTTAACACTGATGAACCACCACCGCTGCACTTCTCCAAAGCACTCAGGACTCCTTGAGTGAATTTCTGGGAAAAAAAGGATTCAGGAGAATGCGCCCATAGTGTAAATCTGATTTATTTATAAAAACATATCAGTAAAACCAAATCACAGGTATAGATATAATAATACCTCTTCAGACCCACACTTTGGGCCAGTTTATGCATATAAGAAAATCCACAAGGCTGATGGACGGGCGGGCTTCTGAGTGCAGCACGGTGCACGGTCCCGGCTTTTGGACACGGCGGTTGGTGCATCAGCCTTGTGGATTTTCTTATATGCATAAACTGGCCCAAAGTGTGGGTCTGAAGAGGTATTATTATATCTATACCTGTGATTTGGTTTTACTGATATGTTTTTATAAATAAATCAGATTTACACTATGGGCGCATTCTCCTGAATCCTTTTTTCCCCATATATATATATATATATATATACACTCACACATACTCCTGCTATTACAATTTGTCATAGAATTTCAAAGCTTTGTGTAAATAAGGCAATTGTATTTGAGTCTCTGGGAGTTTAATTTATGTGTGACCGATCTTCATGCTATTAGAAGAGGAAGCAGACAGTAGGGGATTTATGCAATATATGGATTAGATATATGATATGTCTTTGTGGCTTTTCCATGCGAGTACAAATTCCACTGTAATTACTCATACCATGCTCTAATGCGCAGGACCGCGGAAGCGACCATACGCAAATTGCAAATATGTGCACGCACGGCCGAATACGTACGCACACGGAGGTCATCTATGTGGTGTTTGTACGTAATGTGTGTACTGTAATATTTTCTGACTTCGACAATACCCCTGATGAAGTCTGTAGGACGAAACGCGTTGGGTTAAGACAGTGATTTCTGTCATTTCTTCAAGGAAGATTACTTCTGATGTTGCTTGAATTATCAACACAACTATTGTCTGTACAAACATCATTTATTGTCATCTTGGGCAAATTGTAAACAGTTTTATTTACTGTATTTTAAAAATAAAAAATCTCTTTTTAAGATTGTTTTCCTATACAACAAAATTTGTACATACCAAAGAACGACATTAGCTCCCTGGGGAAACCTTTTTCTTCATTGTTTGTAATACCATACCCCATCTAACAGGGGGTATTTTCCCTAAGGTGTAGCTCTTTATACTTCTAGTGCGAGAAAGGTCTTATATCTCTCCAGATAATATATATATATATATATATATATATATACATATATATTACACACTTATAGCACATCCAATATACCAGATTAATAACTGCAATGCACTGTAGAAAATACATTATAAGGTCCATACACACTTGACAATATTGTCAACAATATCACTTATTTTTACCCTCCTGCGCGATATTGTTTACAATAGAGATGAGCGGGTTCGGTTTCTCTGAATCCGAACCCGCCCGAACTTCATGTTTTTTTACACGGGTCCGAGCGACTCGGATCTTCCCGCCTTGCTCGGTTAACCCGAGCGCGCCCGAACGTCATCATCACGCTGTCGGATTCTCGCGAGGCTCGGATTCTATCGCGAGACTCGGATTCTATATAAGGAGCCGCGCGTCGCGGCCATTTTCACACGTGCATTGAGATTGATAGGGAGAGGACGTGGCTGGCGTCCTCTCCATTTAGAAATTAAAATAGATAGGAGAGTGAGAGTGAGACACTTCATTTACTTACTGGAGCTTAGGAGGAGTTATACTAGTGACTGATGACCAGTGACCTGACCACCAGTGCAGTTTTATAATTTATTATTATTTAATAATCCGTTCTGTTCTTGTTCTCTGCCTGAAAAAAACGATACACAGTGACTCAGTCACACTCACATACCATATCTGTGCTCAGCCCAGTGTGCTGCATCATCTATGTATAATATCTGACTGTGCTCACACAGCTTAATTGTGGGGGAGACTGGGGAGCAGTTATAGGTTATAGCAGGAGCCAGGAGTACATATTAAACAGTGCACACTTTTGCTGCCAGAGTGCCACTGCCAGTGTGACTGACCACTGACCACTGTGACCAGTGACCTGACCACACTGACCACCAGTATAGTATATTGTGATTGAATGTCTGCCTGAAAAAGTACACTCGTCGTGTGACTTGTGTGGTGTTTTTTTATTCTATAAAAATTAAAAAAACTCATTCTGCTGACAGACAGTTTCCAGCAGGTCCGTCATTATATAATATATACCTGTCCGGCTGCAGTAGTGATATATATATATTTTTTATATCATTATTTATCATCCAGTCTATACTAGCAGCAGACACAGTACGGTAGTTCACGGCTGTAGCTACCTCTGTGTCGGCACTCGGCAGTCCATCCATAATTGTATACCATCTACCCGTGGTTTTTTTTTCTTTCTTCTTTATACATACTACATCTCATTATCATCCAGTCTATATTAGCAGCAGACACAGTACAGTACGGTAGTCCACGGCTGTAGCTACCTCTGTGTCGGCACTCGGCAGTCCATCCATAATTGTATACCACCTACCCGTGGTTTTTTTTTTCTTTCTTCTTTATACATACTACATCTCATTATCAACCAGTCTATATTAGCAGCAGACACAGTACGGTAGTTCACG
Organism: Pseudophryne corroboree; assembly: GCF_028390025.1. Classification (NCBI taxonomy): domain Eukaryota; kingdom Metazoa; phylum Chordata; class Amphibia; order Anura; family Myobatrachidae; genus Pseudophryne; species Pseudophryne corroboree. The sequence continues at coordinate 233,653,598 of NC_086445.1, read as the reverse complement.
GCTGTAGCTACCTCTGTGTCGGCACTCGGCAGTCCATCCATAATTGTATACCACCTACCCGTGGTTTTTTTTTTTCTTCTTTAAACATACATACTGCATCTCATTATCATCCAGTCTATATTAGCAGCAGACACAGTACAGTACGGTAGTCCACGGCTGTAGCTACCTCTGTGTCGGCACTCGGCAGTCCATCCATAATTGTATACCACCTACCCGTGGTTTTTTTTTTCTTTCTTCTTTATACATACTACATCTCATTATCATCCAGTCTATATTAGCAGCAGACACAGTACAGTACGGTAGTCCACGGCTGTAGCTACCTCTGTGTCGGCACTCGGCAGTCCATCCATAATTGTATACCACCTACCCGTGGTTTTTTTTTTTCTTTCTTCTTTATACATACTACATCTCATTATCATCCAGTCTATATTAGCAGCAGACACAGTACAGTACGGTAGTCCACGGCTGTAGCTACCTCTGTGTCGGCACTCGGCAGTCCATCCATAATTGTATACCACCTACCCGTGTTTTTTTTTTTCTTTCTTCTTTATACATACTACATCTCATTATCATCCAGTCTATATTAGCAGCAGACACAGTACAGTACGGTAGTCCACGGCTGTAGCTACCTCTGTGTCGGCACTCGGCAGTCCATCCATAATTGTATACCACCTACCCGTGGTTTTTTTTTCTTTCTTCTTTATACATACTACATCTCATTATCATCCAGTCTATATTAGCAGCAGACACAGTACAGTACGGTAGTCCACGGCTGTAGCTATCTCTGTGTCGGCACTCGGCAGTCCATCCATAATTGTATACCACCTACCCGTGGTTTTTTTTTTCTTTCTTCTTTATACATACTTCATCTCATTATCAACCAGTCTATATTAGCAGCAGACACAGTACAGTACGGTAGTCCACGGCTGTAGCTACCTCTGTGTCGGCACTCGGCAGTCCATCCATAATTGTATACTAGTATCCATCCATCTCCATTGTTTACCTGAGGTGCCTTTTAGTTGTGCCTATTAAAATATGGAGAACAAAAATGTTGAGGTTCCAAAATTAGGGAAAGATCAAGATCCACTTCCACCTCGTGCTGAAGCTGCTGCCACTAGTCATGGCCGAGACGATGAAATGCCAGCAACGTCGTCTGCCAAGGCCGATGCCCAATGTCATAGTACAGAGCATGTCAAATCCAAAACACCAAATATCAGTAAAAAAAGGACTCCAAAACCTAAAATAAAATTGTCGGAGGTGAAGCGTAAACTTGCCAATATGCCATTTACCACACGGAGTGGCAAGGAACGGCTGAGGCCCTGGCCTATGTTCATGGCTAGTGGTTCAGCTTCACATGAGGATGGAAGCACTCAGCCTCTCGCTAGAAAACTGAAAAGACTCAAGCTGGCAAAAGCACCGCAAAGAACTGTGCGTTCTTCGAAATCCCAAATCCACAAGGAGAGTCCAATTGTGTCGGTTGCGATGCCTGACCTTCCCAACACTGGACGTGAAGAGCATGCGCCTTCCACCATTTGCACGCCCCCTGCAAGTGCTGGAAGGAGCACCCGCAGTCCAGTTCCTGATAGTCAGATTGAAGATGTCAGTGTTGAAGTACACCAGGATGAGGAGGATATGGGTGTTGCTGGCGCTGGGGAGGAAATTGACCAGGAGGATTCTGATGGTGAGGTGGTTTGTTTAAGTCAGGCACCCGGGGAGACACCTGTTGTCCGTGGGAGGAATATGGCCGTTGACATGCCTGGTGAAAATACCAAAAAAATCAGCTCTTCAGTGTGGAGGTATTTCAACAGAAAAGCGGACAACATGTGTCAAGCCGTGTGTTGCCTTTGTCAAGCTGTAATAAGTAGGGGTAAGGACGTTAACCACCTCGGAACATCCTCCCTTATACGTCACCTGCAGCGCATTCATAATAAGTCAGTGACAAGTTCAAAAACTTTGGGCGACAGCGGAAGCAGTCCACTGACCAGTAAATCCCTTCCTCTTGTAACCAAGCTCACGCAAACCACCCCACCAACTCCCTCAGTGTCAATTTCCTCCTTCCCCAGGAATGCCAATAGTCCTGCAGGCCATGTCACTGGCAATTCTGACGAGTCCTCTCCTGCCTGGGATTCCTCCGATGCATCCTTGCGTGTAACGCCTACTGCTGCTGGCGCTGCTGTTGTTGCTGCTGGGAGTCGATGGTCATCCCAGAGGAGAAGTCGTAAGCCCACTTGTACTACTTCCAGTAAGCAATTGACTGTTCAACAGTCCTTTGCGAGGAAGATGAAATATCACAGCAGTCATCCTGCTGCAAAGCGGATAACTGAGGCCTTGACAACTATGTTGGTGTTAGACGTGCGTCCGGTATCCGCCGTTAGTTCACAGGGAACTAGACAATTTATTGAGGCAGTGTGCCCCCGTTACCAAGTACCATCTAGGTTCCACTTCTCTAGGCAGGCGATACCGAGAATGTACACGGACGTCAGAAAAAGACTCACCAGTGTCCTAAAAAATGCAGTTGTACCCAATGTCCACTTAACCACGGACATGTGGACAAGTGGAGCAGGGCAGGGTCAGGACTATATGACTGTGACAGCCCACTGGGTAGATGTATGGACTCCCGCCGCAAGAACAGCAGCGGCGGCACCAGTAGCAGCATCTCGCAAACGCCAACTCTTTCCTAGGCAGGCTACGCTTTGTATCACCGGTTTCCAGAATATGCACACAGCTGAAAACCTCTTACGGCAACTGAGGAAGATCATCGCGGAATGGCTTACCCCAATTGGACTCTCCTGTGGATTTGTGGCATTGGACAACGCCAGCAATATTGTGTGTGCATTAAATATGGGCAAATTCCAGCACGTCCCATGTTTTGCACATACCTTGAATTTGGTGGTGCAGAATTTTTAAAAAAATGACAGGGGCGTGCAAGAGATGCTGTCGGTGGCCAGAAGAATTGCGGGACACTTTCGGCGTACAGGCACCACGTACAGAAGACTGGAGCACCACCAAAAACTACTGAACCTGCCCTGCCATCATCTGAAGCAAGAAGTGGTAACGAGGTGGAATTCAACCCTCTATATGCTTCAGAGGTTGGAGGAGCAGCAAAAGGCCATTCAAGCCTATACAATTGAGCACGATATAGGAGGTGGAATGCACCTGTCTCAAGCGCAGTGGAGAATGATTTCAACGTTGTGCAAGGTTCTGATGCCCTTTGAACTTGCCACACGTGAAGTCAGTTCAGACACTGCCAGCCTGAGTCAGGTCATTCCCCTCATCAGGCTTTTGCAGAAGAAGCTGGAGACATTGAAGGAGGAGCTAACACGGAGCGATTCCGCTAGGCATGTGGGACTTGTGGATGGAGCCCTTAATTCGCTTAACAAGGATTCACGGGTGGTCAATCTGTTGAAATCAGAGCACTACATTTTGGCCACCGTGCTCGATCCTAGATTTAAAACCTACCTTGGATCTCTCTTTCCGGCAGACACAAGTCTGCTGGGGTTGAAAGACCTGCTGGTGAGAAAATTGTCAAGTCAAGCGGAACGCGACCTGTCAACATCTCCTCCTTCACATTCTCCCGCAACTGGGGGTGCGAGGAAAAGGCTCAGAATTCCGAGCCCACCCGCTGGCGGTGATGCAGGGCAGTCTGGAGCGACTGCTGATGCTGACATCTGGTCCGGACTGAAGGACCTGACAACGATTACGGACATGTCGTCTACTGTCACTGCATATGATTCTCTCAACATTGAAAGAATGGTGGAGGATTATATGAGTGACCGCATCCAAGTAGGCACGTCACACAGTCCGTACTTATACTGGCAGGAAAAAGAGGCAATTTGGAGGCCCTTGCACAAACTGGCTTTATTCTACCTAAGTTGCCCTCCCACAAGTGTGTACTCCGAAAGAGTGTTTAGTGCCGCCGCTCACCTTGTCAGCAATCGGCGTACGAGGTTACATCCAGAAAATGTGGAGAAGATGATGTTCATTAAAATGAATTATAATCAATTCCTCCGCGGAGACATTGACCAGCAGCAATTGCCTCCACAAAGTACACAGGGAGCTGAGATGGTGGATTCCAGTGGGGACGAATTGATAATCTGTGAGGAGGGGGATGTACACGGTGATATATCTCAGGATGATGATGAGGTGGACATCTTGCCTCTGTAGAGCCAGTTTGTGCAAGGAGAGATTAATTGCTTTTTTTTTGGTGGGGTCCAAACCAACCCGTCATATCAGTCACAGTCGTGTGGCACACCCTGTCACTGAAATGATGGGTTGGTTAAAGTGTGCATGTCCTGTTTATACAACATAAGGGTGGGTGGGAGGGCCCAAGGACAATTCCATCTTGCACCTCTTTTTTCTTTAATTTTTCTTTGCGTCATGTGCTGTTTGGGGAGGGTTTTTTGGAAGGGACATCCTGCGTGACACTGCAGTGACACTCCTAGATGGGCCCGGTGTTTGTGTCGGCCACTAGGGTCGCTTATCTTACTCACACAGCTACCTCATTGCGCCTCTTTTTTTCTTTGCGTCATGTGCTGTTTGGGGAGGGTTTTTTGGAAGGGACATCCTGCGTGACACTGCAGTGACACTCCTAGATGGGCCCGGTGTTTGTGTCGGCCACTAGGGTCGCTTATCTTACTCACACAGCTACCTCATTGCGCCTCTTTTTTTCTTTGCGTCATGTGCTGTTTGGGGAGGGTTTTTTGGAAGGGACATCCTGCGTGACACTGCAGTGCCACTCCTAGATGGGCCCGGTGTTTGTGTCGGCCACTAGGGTCGCTTATCTTACTCACACAGCTACCTCATTGCGCCTCTTTTTTTCTTTGCGTCATGTGCTGTTTGGGGAGGGTTTTTTGGAAGGGACATCCTGCGTGACACTGCAGTGCCACTCCTAGATGGGCCCGGTGTTTGTGTCGGCCACTAGGGTCGCTTATCTTACTCACACAGCTACCTCATTGCGCCACTTTTTTCTTTGCGTCATGTGCTGTTTGGGGAGGGTTTTTTGGAAGGGACATCCTGCGTGACACTGCAGTGACACTCCTAGATGGGCCCGGTGTTTGTGTCGGCCACTAGGGTCGCTTATCTTACTCACACAGCTACCTCATTGCGCCTCTTTTTTTCTTTGCGTCATGTGCTGTTTGGGGAGGGTTTTTTGGAAGGGACATCCTGCGTGACACTGCAGTGCCACTCCTAGATGGGCCCGGTGTTTGTGTCGGCCACTAGGGTCGCTTATCTTACTCACACAGCTACCTCATTGCGCCTCTTTTTTTCTTTGCGTCATGTGCTGTTTGGGGAGGGTTTTTTGGAAGGGCCATCCTGCGTGACACTGCAGTGCCACTCCTAGATGGGCCAGGTGTTTGTGTCGGCCACTAGGGTCTCTTAGCTTAGTCATCCAGCGACCTCGGTGCAAATTTTAGGACTAAAAATAATATTGTGAGGTGTGAGGTATTCAGAATAGACTGAAAATGAGTGGAAATTATGGTTTTTGAGGTTAATAATACTTTGGGATCAAAATGACCCCCAAATTCTATGATTTAAGCTGTTTTTTAGGTTTTTTTGAAAAAAACACCCGAATCCAAAACACACCCGAATCCGACAAAAAAAATTCGGTTAGGTTTTGCCAAAACGCGGTCGAACCCAAAACACGGCCGCGGAACCGAACCCAAAACCAAAACACAAAACCCGAAAAATTTCCGGCGCTCATCTCTAGTTTACAATATCTCCCAGTGTGTATGCTATGAACGATGCGCGGTCCCGCTCATAGTACTCGTCCCCCTCCCTCGTCTGTGCATGCAGCTCAATTTGGACTATCAGCCAAAAGCTGCATGTACAGCCCGGCCGCGGCATGACGTCCCTGTGCAATATCGTACAGTGTGTATGCCCTCTGTCGGCATCCATGGGCGGGATTGGAAACGCTAGGCGATATCGCTCCTGAAGCGAATCGCCTAGTGTGTATGGACCTATAGGGCCTAATTCAGGCCTGATTGCACCTCTGTGAATTTGCAGAGGTTTGCGATCGGATAGTCGCCGCCCAGACAGAGTGAAAATCTGCCCCGTGCAAAAGTGTGCATATGCTGTGCAAAAAGCACAGGACTTTAACTTCTACAGTGCGAAAAAAAACAGGCTGATCGGGCTGGAGCTGACGTCACACTCCCTTCCTGAAAACGCTTGGCAGCGCCTGTGTTGTTAACAGCCAGTTATCACCCCCAAATATTCACTTCCTGTCAATCAATCTGCGAACGCCTAGCAATTAAAAAAGACGCATGATTTTTCGCAGTTTAGCCTCGCGCCTGTGCATTATGATCCGTACGCATGCGCAGTCATTCAACAATTGTCCACCTTGCGAATTCGCACAACAGCGATCAGTTCTGAATTAGGCCCCATATCTCCACAAGTCTGAATATCCACCTCCCAGTCACTGGCCAGGAATGTCCAGCATCTTTGCAGTTTTTAGGGAGTTTTGCACACACGCATCACAAAATAATCACTCGCTCCATGGGGGCAGCAGCAAATTTGTTAGCAGTTGGGCAAAACCATGTGCACTGCAGGGGAGCAGATATAGGGGTATATGCAATTGCGGTCAAATTCCCGAAATTGTCGAATTTCGGGAATTTTTCGCCAAAAAAAAAAAATCGTCAATGCAATTCAGTGCTCTCCGTCAAAAAAACGGACTTTCAAAATTCAACTTTTTGAAATTCGACTTTTGTCAAATTCGACTTTTCTGCAATGATACAAGTGCTGCAATTCAACCAAAGTGTATTCAAGTTTGGAAATTCGACAACAGTGCTTTTAGACAGTAAATTCGTCATTTTCAATCCGCCACACTTTGGAGGGTGAAACCAATAAAAAAAATTTAAAACATGTTTTTTTTGGTGTTTTTTTTTTTGGTAATAGCATATCTATTTATATTAGAAGGGATTAGGTACTTGGTTTGTCTTTTTTGGAGGCACAAGTATTATTTATATATTTTTAATTTTTTTTTTTTTTTTTATAGCTGGAACGGTAAAATCAGGGGGAAAAATGGCGTGGGGTCCCCCCTCCAAAGCATAGCCAGCCTTGGGCTCTTCGAGCTGGTCCTGGTTCTAAAAATGCGGGGGGAAATTTGACAGGGGATCCCCCGTATTTTTAAAACCAGCACCGGGCTCTGCGCCTGGTGCTGGTGCAAAAAATACGGGGGACAAAAAGAGTAGGGGTCCCCCGTATTTTTTACACCAGCATCGGGCTCCACTAGCTGGACAGATAATGCCACAGCCGAGGGTCACTTTTATACAGTGCCCTGCGGCCGTGGCATTAAATATCCAACTAGTCACCCCTGGCCGGGGTACCCTGGGGGAGTGGGGACCCCTTCAATCAAGGGGTCCCCCCCCCCAGCCACCCAAGGGGCAGGGGTGAGGCCAGAGGCTGTCCCCCCCATCCAAGGGCTGTGGATGGGAGGCTGATAGCCTGGAGAAAAATGTCAGAATATTGTTTTTTCCAGTAGTACTACAAGTCCCAGCAAGCCTCCCCCGCAAGCTGGTACTTGGAGAACCACAAGTACCAGCATGCGGGAGAAAAACGGGCCCGCTGGTACCTGTAGTACTACTGGGAAAAAAATACCCAAATAAAAACAGGACACACACACCGTGACAAGTACAACTTTATTACATACTGCCGACACACAGCGGACTGAAAGGGGTCCCATATTGACACGAGACCCCTTTCCCCGAATGTGACGGGACCCCACGTGACTACGTGGCGCTCACCTGATTGGCTGTGCGCTGTCTGTGCTGTGACAGCGCATCACACAGCTCTCTCCATTATATTCAATGGTGGGAACTTTGCCGTCAGCGGGGGGGTTACCCGCGGTCAGCCGCTGACCGGCGGGTGACCCCACCGCTAACCACAAAGTTCCCACCATTGAATATAATGGAGAGGCTTTGCGATGCGCTGTCTGAGCTCAGACGCGCAGAGCCAATCAGCAGAGTGCAAGGACGTTGCACTCGCTGATTGGCTGAAGAGACCTTTCAGTGACAGCTGTCACGGAGAGGTCTCTGCATTCGGGGAAAGGGGTCTCATGTGTCAATATGGGACCCCTTTCAGTCCGCTGGCACGGGTTTTTGCGTTTTTTTATTTTGCCAAGTACCTGGATTATACTCTGGACGTGGATTTATCTCTGGACGCTGGAAGGTGAGTATAATTTTTTCACAGGTACCCTCGGATCGTCGGAGACTGTGGCAGTCTGCGTGTCAACATAGGTAAGTATGTGTGTGTCGGCAGTATGTAATAAAGTTGTACTTGTCACGGTGTGTGTGTCCTGTTTTTATTTGGGTATTTTTTTCCCGGTAGTACTACAGGTACCAGCGGGCCCGTTTTTCTCCCGCATGCTGGTACTTGTGGTTCTCCAAGTACCAGCTTGAGGGGGAGGCTTGCTGGGACTTGTAGTACTACTGGAAAAAACAATATTCTGACATTTTTCTCCAGGCTATCAGTCTCCCATCCGCAGCCCTTGGATGGGGGGGGGGGACAGCCTCTGGCCTCACCCCTGCCCCTTGGGTGGCTGGGGGGGGGACACCCCTTGATTGAAGGGGTCCCCACTCCCCCAGGGTACCCCGGCCAGGGGTGACTAGTTGGATATTTAATGCCACGGCCGCAGGGCACTGTATAAAAGTGACCCCCGGCTGTGGCATTATCTGTCCAGCTAGTGGAGCCCGATGCTGGTGTAAAAAATACGGGGGACCCCTACTCTTTTTGTCCCCCGTATTTTTTGCACCAGCACCAGGCGCAGAGCCCGGTGCTGGTTTTAAAAATACGGGGGATCCCCTGTCAAATTTCCCCCCGCATTTTTAGAACCAGGACCAGCTCGAAGAGCCCGAGGCTGGTTATGCTTTAGAGGGGGGACCCCACGCCATTTTTTTCCGGGTTTTTCCCGTTTTTCCCCATTTTTTTAATTTGCGGCAAAATCCGGCAAATCGGCCGTTTTTCGCCCGCGGGAATGTCGAATCCGTTTTTCATTGAATATGGAGAATTCCGGCAGCCACCTGCCGGAATTCACTTGTCGAATTGTGTCAAATTAAAAAAACTGCGATAATTTGCCGCGATTCGCCCGCAATTGCATATACCATATAACATGTGCAGAGAGAGTTAGATTTGAGTGGGGTGTGTTCAAACTGAAATCTAGACTGCAGTGTAAAACTAAATCAGCCAGTATTTACCCTGCACAGAAACAAAATAAGCCACCCAAATCTAACTCTCTCTGCATATGTTATATCTGTCCCACCTGCAGTGCACATGGTTTTGCCCAACTGCTAACAAATTTGCTGCTACGATCAGGTCTGAATTACCCCCCATGAACATTGGCATTGGGTGCACTCACAATCAGGCCCCTTTACCAGCTGGCCAAGATGGAGCACTCATTAATATTATGATGAAAGGCCTTTCGATGATTTGAATGTCATAAACATTTCCAATAGAACTGGATTCATCTGTATCTAGCTTACAAATGTTGCTAATGTACAGTGGTGCTAACAGGTGTATACATTATGTAAACTCACCATATTCAGTCATTATTAGTTTCACTATTAGTTTCTTCAGTAAAACCATTTCTAAACCAGTACTAATTGAAGACTACCAGGGCTGGCTCCAGGCATGTTTGATTAGAGCGGCCGCGCGGGGTGCCACCCTTAATGGGCGCCGCACGCTGGCGCCGCCATATTTATGCCTGGAGCCAGCCTGCAGTGCTACCCGGCCTAAACTCTTGTGTACGTGGCTGACCGGCGCCGGCGTCTGACATCAGACGCCGGCGCCGTGCGCATAGAGCGCACACAGGAGTTTTGGAAGAGTCCACCTTCAGCAGCACTCCCCCTCCCGCCACCACCGCAGGTATCGTGGGGGAATTTATGGATCGGGCACTGTGTGGGGGCATTTATGTATTGGGCAGGGCATTGTGGGGGCATATTTTGCACTGTGGGGGTATTTATGTATCTGGAACTGTGGGGGCATATCTGCACTGTGGGGGCATTTATGTATCTGGCACTGGGGGCATTTATGTATCTGGCACTGTGGGGGCATTTATGTATCTGGAACTGTGGGGGCATTTATGTATCTGCACTGGGGGCATTTATGTATATGGCACTGTGGGGGCATATCTGCACTGTGGGGGCATTTATGTATCTGGCACTGTGGGGGCATTTATGTATCTGACACTGTGGGGGCATATCTGCACTGTGGGGTCATCTATGTAACTGGCACTGTAGGGGCATTTATGTATCTGGCATTGTGGGGGCATTTATGTATCTGGCATTGTGGGGGCGTTTATGAATCTGACACTGTGGGGGCATTTATGTATCTGGCACTGTGGGGGCATTTATGTATCTGGCACTGTAGGGGCATTTATGTATCTGGCGCTGTAGGGGCGTTATGTATCTGGCACCGTGGGGGCATTTATGTATCTGGCACTGTGGGGGCGTTTATGTATCTGGCACTGTGGGGGCATTTATGTATCTGGCACTGTGGGGGCATATCTGCACTGTGGGGGCATTTATGTATCTGGCACTGTGGGGGCATTTATAATTCTCGCACTGTGGGGGCATATCTGCACTGTGGGGGTGTTTATGTATTTGGCACTGTGGGGGCATTTATGTATCTGGCACTGTGGGGGCATTTATGTATCTGGCACTCTGGGGGCATATCTGCACTGTGGGGGCATTTATGTATCTGGCACTGTAGGGGCATTTATGTATCTGCCACTGCGAGGGCATTTATGTATCTGGCACTGTGGGGGCATATCTGCACTGTGGGGGCATATCTGCTCTGTGGGGGCATATCTGCACTGTGGGGGCGTTTATGTATCTGGCACTGTGGGGACATTTATGTATCTGGCACTGTGGGGGCATATCTGCACTGTGGGGGAATTAATGTATCTGGCACTGTGGGGCGTTTATGTATCTGGCACTGTGGGGGCATTTATGTATCTGGCACTGTGGGGGCATATCTGCACTGTGGGGGCATTTATGTATCTGGCACTGTGGGGGCATTTATAATTCTGGCACTGTGGGGGCATATCTGCACTGTGGGGGTGTTTATGTATTTGGCACTGTGGGGGCATTTATGTAACTGGCACTGTGGGGGCATTTATGTATCTGGCACTCTGGGGGCATATCTGCACTGTGGGGGCATTTATGTATCTGGCACTGTAGGGGCATTTATGTATCTGGCACTGTGGGGGCATATCTGCACTGTGGGGGCGTTTATGTATCTGGCACTGTGGGGACATTTATGTATCTGTCACTGTGGGGGCATATCTGCACTGTGGGGGCATTTATGTATCTAGCACTATGGGGTCGTTTATGTATCTGGCACTGTGGGGGCATTTATGTATCTGACACTCTAGGGGCATTTATGTATCTGGAACTGTGGGGACATATCTGGCACTGTGGCCATTTATGTATCTGGCACTGCTGGGGGGCATGTCATGTGTATCTGGCACTGCTGGGGGGCATGTCATGTGTATCTGGCACTGCTGGGGGGCATGTCATGTGTAGCTGGCATGTAGTGTTCCCACTAGGCGTCTGTGGCTACGTAATGTGTCTCAGTGCTCTACCTGGTGCAATGTGTCTCAGTGCTCTGCCTGGTGCAAAGTGTCTAACGTGCTGTGCCTGGCGCAAAGTTTCTAACATGCTCTGCCTGGCGCAAAGTGTCGAACGTGCTCTGCCTGGCGCAAAGTGTATAAGTGCTCTGCCTGGCGCAGTGTGTATAGGAGGTTCTACCTGGTGCAATGTGTATTAGCTGCACTACTGTGTGGTGTAATGCGAAATGCCACTATTATGTGGCCACACCCCTTCTCCACGAAGCAACGCCCCTAAATTATTGATGCGCGCCTGCTGCGGGGCATGTCATGTGTAGCTGGCACTGTTGCGGGGCATGTCATGTGTAGCTGGCACTGCTGGGGGGCATATCATGTCTATCTGGCACTGCACATTATGTGTATCTGGCACTATACTGGAGACATTGTGTGTAAGGAACACTACTGTGGCTGTTATGTGTAAGGCTGCTAATTGTGTGCGTAGATGGGGTGTGAAAATATATTTATTTATAGTTTGATTATATAAAGTTATGAGTCCACGCCCACTTTTCCAGGAGGCCACGCCCACTTTCCCAGGAACTCATAGGAGTTGGGGTGGGTGGGGGGGGGGGGGGGGGGTGGCGCTCTTAAATTTCCTCGCTCAGGGTGCCAGTAGGCCTGGAGCCAGCCCTGCAGACTACTGTGCTTTCAAACATGTTAACCAATTAAGAAAGTTTTTTTCCTGTCAATTGGTCATGGAAAATAATATTTCTGCAGCGGGGTACACTGGTATTCCACAGGGAACATTCCCGTAACTAGACAGTTTAGCGATGTGTGCAAGAAACGGCATCAGCGCACCCCATGCTTAACGTAAACCGGCGGAAGTCCCCTTTTTACACATTACGGCAGACAGCGTCCCCTTTTTTACACATTACGGCACACAGCGTCCCCTTTTTACACATTAAGGCAGACAGTGTCACCTTTTCTTCCTCAGCAGCAACGGTGGCTTAAGCTGTACACAGGCAGGCGGGCGGGCAGGCTGGCGGGCGGCTTCACTGGGACGGGTGGCAGCTTCAGCAGCAGGACACAGTCATGTGGGCGGCAGCGGGTTCAGCCGGACGCAGGTGGCGGCGCTGTCAGTGGGACGCAGGTGGCGGCGCCGTCAGCGGGACGCAGGTGGCGGCGCTGCCTGAAACAGTGAATCTGCGGCCGTGCGGGTGTGATGCTCGATGGTGCGCCCTCAGTGCATTTGCGCTGTGGGCAAAGCACCATCGGGACACACCTAGTTACGGCTCTGTCAGGGAATAACATCGGGGAGTAGTGTTGGATCTTGATCCGAGGCACCAACATGCTAAAGCTTTGACTGTTCCCAGGATTCCTTGCACCGCCTCCTCTATATCCCCGCCTCCACGCCATGGAGCTCAGTTTGTAAGGCAGCTAACAGGGAGGGCTGCGCTAGGCAGCCCTGAAAAGAGCTTTTCTGAGAAGAAAGAAGACTTCAAGGGCCGCAGCACAGGCACTAGTTGCTATATGTCCCTCACCTCCCTCAGTGGCGCTGTATACTCCTGCGCCCTGGTTGCCGGGTACTTACAGCGGAGGCACTCCGATTCCTTCAGGCACACATACCGCTGCTGCTCTCCTGGATCGCGTGGCTGCATCATCGGGAGGAGGTAAGAGGGTCCCCCAGGCGGGACCCGCCGAAATAGCGATCCGGCGCGGTCTCCAGAGATGGACCGCACTGCTAGCGTGGACACTGTGGCCGTGCAGGGACTGCACTATATCCACCAGGGCAAGGGGCACAGGTCGGATTTACTTAAATCCGTTTAGTATAGGCCCCGCAGTACCCAGTGGTGAAGTCCAGCAGAGGGAATAAGGCTCTGACCTGTAGCCCCTCCCCCAGCCCCAGGCGCCATCTACAGCAGATGTTCCCACCCTGGATCTGCATCTCTCTCTCTCCCTCACTCCCTGTCAGTGTTTGGGCGCCATTACATAAAGCTGCACTGATCCTGGGACTGCTTGGCACTGTCTCCTCTGTAAAGCCGCCTGCCTCATCAGCGCTGTGCATTTACAGGACACTTAAGTATTCTACATGTCATTTAGACAGTGTTAGTTAAGAAAAAATGCATACCTATAGGGATATTTAGTATCCTGTGATATACATCCAGTATTTACTGTGCATTGTTATATCTGTATACATACATAGCTTTACTTAGTATTGCTAGTCCAGTGCAGTTTTATTACTGTTTGTAATAATTTCTGCATTGTACTGTACATGTGACTGTGTGTGCCAATACCTGCTCTGTGGTTCCTATTCTGTGTATCTCACACATATTGCTATCCCTATATTCTGTACCCTGAGGGGGCTAAGTGCGTCAGGGTCCTATATATATAGTGTTTCACAGGATATATTAACTTGGTATTTTTCTCTGTGTATTTCAGTCACCATATACCACTTAAATCCTCTGTTTGTGTTCAGCGTCTGCAGTCACACTCCATAGGGGGTTTTTGTCTGGTACTTTGTCTGGCTATATTGTAATGTTACGCCTTAAGGCTACGTTTCCAAATAATGTCTGCTACAGAGGGCGGGAGGTCTGTGGCTGATCCTGCGTCTTGCAGTGCTGACGCCGCGGATGCATCTGAGGAAAATATTCCAGCTGAGGGTCCAGGTACCGGGGGTCCAGTACCCCTCAGTCAGCCAGCAGCACCGGTGGCAAACCAAGATCCACCTTGGGCTGCTTTTTTCTAATCTGCTGACTACGCTAGTAACGAGACTTACGCCCCCTGTGGGACCTACTGTGCCATTGCAGCCACATATTGTCCCTGCAGTTAATCCGCCATGGGAGATAGTCAATTCAGTTACAGCAATTAAATTAGTCTTTGGTTAAACAAAACCCTAACCCTCGCCCTCCTAGGACCAAAGGGTCATCTAAGCGGGCCATTACTTCCTCACAATCCACACATGTTTCGGATACTTCATCCGATGAAGATGGCGTATACCCTGACCCCTTAGACAATGATGCAGATGCTTCTGATGGGGAATCTATTTCACAGGTGGATGTTCCTGACCTCTTGGAGGCTATCAAACTGATTCTTCAGATTGATGATGAATTTGAACCTCCAGATACGTCTAATAAGTTCAAATGTCAGAAGGTCACTAAATTAGTTTTGCCCTATTCTGACCATTTAGTTGACATACGTCAGGAATCCTGGGAGTCTCCAGGAAAGAAATTATCCCTGTCTAAGAAGATGCTAGCTCGTTCTCCCCTCGCTGCAGAGTTAAATAATAATTGGGGAAAAACGCTGCCGGTGGACTCACATGTCACGCGTCTGGTGGTGTCATCTACTCTGCCTGTCACTACCGTCAAATCTCTGAAGGAACCGACGGATAAGCGTGTGGAGGGTTGCTTGAAGTCTATTTACACTCTTGCAGGTGCTGTGTATAGACCCACTATAGTGGCTTCTTGGGCTGCGAAGGCTATTGAAGCCTGGGTTTAAGAAGTTGAAGCGGAGCTACCTTCTAATTTTTCTGATAATGCCAGACAGTATTTAGCATATATTATCACAGCCTCTCATTATATTCAGGAGGCGTCCTCTGATGCTGGTGTCCTGGTGGCCAAAGCGTCTACTACGTCCATTCTGGCTCGCTGGATTCTGTGCTCGCGGTCCTGGTCTGTGGATCTGGACTCTAAAAAGACCTTGGAGGTTATCCCTTTCAAAGGAGACATCCTTTTTGGGGAAGATCTAAACAAGATTGTTGCCGACTTAGCGTCTGCTAAAACTGCATGTCTGCCGAGTACTAATCCTTCGGTTCCAAAGGCTAAAAATACCACCTTTCGTTCCTTTCGACCTCCAAATAAATCAAAGGGTCAGGCGTACCCGAAACAGGCTCGCAGTTCCAAAATCTCTAAGCCTAAGCCTAAACGTTCCTGGGCTGCCCGTCAGCCTTTCTTACGAACCAAAAACTAAATTCCTAATCTAATATGCATGCATAGCTTTCAAATCAAGAACAAGAAAAGATTTTCCTGATCAGCATGTGAATAAATATATAGTTAATATATTATTGTTTTATTCTATAAATGTATATGCAACAGTTAGGTTGCTAAAGTTCTTGATAAGCAGTATATAGCAACTGTAGCAATATGTCCTTTTCACCTGGTCCACACAGGGTATGGTTACTTTGTATGCCGGCGTTCCGGCTACAATGTATACATTTCAAACAGGTAGTATAAACACTGCTGTATAGTTACCGCTGTTCCCTTTTGTTGAAAGACGCGTTGATGCCACACTCCTGAAGTACCCTTGCACTGGTGTACCATTACAGGAATCAGCATATTGAATTACCGCTTGTCACTATCCCGCTGCCGTATCCATTGAGTGAGGTGCCGTGCCCCTGCAGCCGCAGACTACTACATCACTGCTGTCATTGGGCTGTTAACAAACGGAGCGAACGGAGCCTTCCTGATGAGCGCACTATACATGTGATCTATCTCACCTCTCTGGACATCCTACCCCAGTACACATCACCCGGGGCGGTGACAGCCTCACCACCGGGTGAGAAGGGATACAGACGCTATTTCAACAAAAGGGAACAGCGGTAACTATACAGCAGTGTTTATACTACCTGTTTGAAATTTATACATTGTAGCCGGGACGCCGGAATACAAAGTAACCATACCCTGTGTGGACCAGGTGCAAAGGACATATTGCTACAGTTGCTATATACTGCTTATCAAGAACTTTAGCAACCTAACTGTTGCATATACATTTAGAGAATAAAACAATAATAAATTAACAATATATTTATTCACATGCTGATCAGGAAAATCTCCTCTTGTTCTTGATTTGAAAGCTATGCATGCATATTAGATTAGGATTTTAGTTTTTGGTTCGGAAGAAAGGCTGACGGGAAGCCCAGGAACGTTTAGGCTGTGGAATACCAGTGTACTCCGCTGCAGAAAAGGAGATTTATGGTAAGAACTTCCCTTTGTTAAATCTCTTTCTGTGAGGTACACTGGATTCCACAGGACGTTCACCCTGACGCACTTAGCTTCTTTGGGTTTGTATGGCATTAGCCGCTGGTACCTTCTCCTGTTGTGAGAATGTGGTTTGCTGTGGCTACTAACTGTTATCGTCTCTTTTACCTGCTACTGCATTGGACTGGTTAACAAAACTGAGCTCCATGGCGTGGAGGCGGGGATATAGAGGAGGCGGTGCAAGGCATCCTGGGAACAGTCAATGCTTTAGCCTGTTGGTGCCTCAGCTCAAGATCCAACTCTACACCCTGATGTTATTCCCTGTGGAATCCAGTGTACCTCGCAGAAAGAGATTTAACAAAGGTAAGTTCTTACCATAAATCTCCTTTTCTGGTCCTATAAAATTACACAGAAACAGAAATGGAGTAATGGTCCATGAATCACATAGTGAACACACTGCTATATTCTCAGTCACAAATCTGTTCTCCATTAACACTGAGAATGCAGTCTCTCAGACACCTTCTTACTTTTTACAATACAGTGACAGAATTATCAAAGCTTGGAGAGAGATGCAGTGAAGAGAGATAAAGTACTGATCAATCTGCTCCTAGCTGTCATTTTTCAAACACAGCGTGTAAAATGACAGGAATCGATTAATTTACCTCTCTCCACGTTTTCTCTCTTCAAGCTTTGCTAAATGTCTCCAAAGTACCAACCAATCAGCTTCTGTCACTTTACAGGCTGTGGCTCTCATTCACCTTCAGTTGTAGATTAGCAATAATTGCAAACTGCTGCTTTGTGAACGTTTGTGTTATGGCCATTTTTGGAGTGGCTCGATGACGTTACCTGCGTTTCCTGTGATAGGAAACATGTCGGCGGTGCCCCTGCATATGCAGCCTGGCTACGTATACAGGGGGCTTCCACTATTTACCGTTTTCTGCGATGCGATCGCAATTGAATTGCAATTGTTGCATCACTGGGCGGCACTTAGCATGTTAGGTGGCCTTGCCCTATGCTGGGCAGGCTCCAGCATGCGATTGTAGGGGGGTCATTCCGAGTTGTTCGCTCGGTAAATTTCTTCGCATCGCAGCGATTTTCCGCTTAGTGCGCATGCGCAATGTCCACACTGCGACTGCGCCAAGTAAATTTGCTATGCAGTTAGGAATTTTACTCACGGGTTTTTTCCTCGTTCTGGTGATCGTAATGTGATTGACAGGAAGTGGGTGTTTCTGGGCGGAAACTGGCCGTTTTATGGGTGTGTGTGAAAAAACGCTACCGTTTCTGGGAGAAACGCGGGAGTGGCTGGAGAAACGGAGGAGTGTCTGGCCGAACGCTGGGTGTGTTTGTGACGTCAAACCAGGAACGACAAGCACTGAACTGATCGCAGATGCCGAGTAAGTCTCGAGTTACTCAGAAACAGCACAGAGATGTCTTATCGCAATATTGCAAATCTTTCGTTCGCAATTTTAAGAAGCTAAGATTCACTCCCAGTAGGCGGCGGCTTAGCGTGTGCAAAGCTGCTAAAAGCAGCTTGCGAGCGAACAACTCGGAATGACCCCCATAAGCCGTAATAGTTTTGCTATTTTAGCAAAATTGCTACTGAAGCTGAATTAGGCCCTGTGTCTGAAAATGGCAATTAAAAGATGAATGTCTGGTACTGTATCTCTCTCCAAGCTTTAATAAATCTGCCCTGTGGTCTTTTATCAGTATGCATAAAACAGGTTCTCTAATGTTATTGGCTTTTGTTTTACAAATATAAGGGTATATTTATAATTTGCTTCAGTGAATCAACATTTTTTTTAAATACAGCATATACAGTAAATCACCACTCCATTTTACTTATCAAAATAATTTGTCTGGCGGCTGAGCATTGATCACAAAAGTTCAGCACTGAAATGTAACCATTGATACCCCATTTACACTGCACCAAAAACACGGTATCGACCCAGTATTTTGCTGGGTTGACGCAGGTCGCTGTGCAGTGTGAACGGGTCACTGCTGAATTCCCGTGTCGCCTGATCCAGTAATTCCACCTGTGAATAAAGAAGGGTTATTCCCGGCTTATTACCGGGTCAGGCGCAGTGTGAACGCGTTACCCGGGTCGATGCGACCCGGCAACCGTTCACAGCATTGGGAGAGGCGCCGCCGTAGATGACACCCCCACCCCTGATGCTGCGTTTGGCCCCGCCCCCAGATGGCAACCCGACCCGGAAGCCACCCCATTCATATTGCAGAGGTCCAATGCCGGGTCACACCCATGAAGGACCCGTATCCAATTCCCAGGTGTGAATGGGGTATAAGTGATCATTCCTGGAGTCACTGATGACAGCTTGCCAAGTCTGATTTCTGCAGCAAGGCACTGACTACAATACATGGCCTGATGCTGTGTGTGTAACCTACAGTAATTCAGCTGTAGTTGCTCCGACATGGTGTGCATGGAAATAATTGCATTCTATTTGTACACTAGACATTATCATACCACCCAACATTGATAACGGTGGAGGCCGATTTTTAGGAGGCATGGCCTATCGAAAAGGGGGCGTGGCCTCACAGCAAGTGCCGCGATCGCCAGCCACGCCCCCGTTTTCGTCATTATGGGGGCATGAACAGCGCTGTGAGAGCTGCTGGCCATGCCCCCTGTCCCTCTCTGCCAGCAATAGACGCTGTGCGCATGCGCACAGCATCCATTCACCGCTACTCTCCTCAGAGCAGCGAGTGACAGAGGGGGATCTCCCAACTGCCCCCCCCACCCGCGGGACACTGCGTCCCGCGGGTGAGACAGCGGGACAGACCGTGAAAAACGGGACTGTCCCGCCAAAATCGGGACAGTTGGGAGGTATGCATTATATTCATCATCATTATCATAATTGCACACTTGTTCCAGCCTATCCTTGATGCAAATAATACAATTGGAAACCAACAACATATTTATGCATCTGTCTTACTCTGCATAGACAGCAGATGCATCAACATGCCCTTTCTGAACGTTGTCTATGTATAAATGCCCCATTACAGCACATTTCCACCTCTTCAATCATAGAGATGTTCTGTGACCAGTGCCAGATTAAGGTCCACATGGGTCTGGAGCTGAAATGTATAAAAGGCCTATTGTGTGCTGCTGCAGGGGATGTGACTAGTGTTGAGGGGGGTATGACCAGCGGTGTGGGGGTGTGGCATGCATCATGGGTTGTATCAAGATCCTTCCTTCAATTGCCCCACCCCATACACACTTTACTTATACAGATGTAGCCACGCTCATCCATCCTGCAGCTTGGCATATTTGCGGCAATCAAGTGTGCCCACGACTAGGATGCACATGTGCGTCTAAGTACAAGCACCCATAGGAATACATTAGAAGCGTGTTGCAGGATGGATGAGCGTGGCTACATCTGTATCAACAGTGTAATGTGAAAGTCTACAAACAAAAGGAAACCCTACTTGTTAACCTGACAGAAAAGTGAAAATGGCGCTTAGTGATTATATGAATGTGAAACCTCAGAACTAAACAGCATATGGGTCACTGAGCGATATCATGAATGTGACATCTCTATATACAGTACTGTATATAAAAAAGAGCCCTAACCTTATTAGTAGCTATACAAAGAAGATACTAAAGCTAGACCCGATAGTGAGAATTTTGTTTAAATAGTCACTGTACAAAAACTACATGTCACCACCAAGTCATGTGATATCTTGGTGGTGTCATGTGGTGACGTGGTGAAGTGTGGTGTCTTGGTGGTGACATGGGGTATCATGTGGTGTCTGACTAGATTGCTTAGATTTTAAGCAGTGATCTCTCCGTGTGTACCCCTCACAGCGATAGCGATGCGCTGCCCGAGCATCTCTATCGCTGCTGCTAGATTGGCCTGCATGCAGGCCAATCTAGCGGGTCGCTCACTTCACCCGCTGGGTGAAGTGAGCGCCCCCCCGTCTCCCCCCGCACGCTCAGCACACATCGCACTGTGCTGAGCGGCGGGAGAGATGTGTGCTGAGTGGTTCGCTCAGCACACATCTCTCTCACATCGGCCAGTGAGTACTGGCCTTTAGAGGTGACATGGGATTTACTTGGAGATGGCACTGATTAACCAATTTCCCCTACACAGCATCCGCAAACATATCCCTGTCCAAGAACCCATTACTCAAGCACCCCCCTCCGTGCATCCATTACACCATCTCTTACCAATTCATTATCAATCCCTCCTCCCAACACCCATTATCACATTCACCCACCAATCCTATCAGCTTCCATAAAGCTACCCTCACACAGCAGCACCCATACTATGCTCACACAGCACCCATATTAGGTCACACAGCCCCCATACTACGCTCACACGGCAGCACCCATACTATGCTCACACAGCAGCACCCATACTACACTCACACAGCAGCACCCATAGTAGGTCACACAGCAGCACCCATACTAGTTCACACAGCACTCATACTACACTCACACAGCAGCACCCATACTAGGTCAAACAGCAGCACCCATACTAGGTCACACAGCACCCATACTATGCTCACACAGCAGCAGGGCCGGATCCAAGGGGGGGCGAACGAGGCGAACGCCCCCCCCTAACAGTCATAGCCACGCCTACTTACATGAGGTGGGGGCTGCTGCCAGGTGATGGTGTGTGGCTGCACTGACATCCCTCCCCATCCTCCGTGTCACTGGGGCCCCTAGCCCAATCTGCCATCATCACATGCCGTCACACCCACCTTGGGCAGTGTGTGCAGCCCGTATGTGTGTTAGTAGTTACATGTGCCTGGTGTGTGTGTGCTACATAAGAAGCACATGTGCAGCCTGGCAATGCTTTATATGCTCTTTAGAGCATTAATTGACAGTTAGTATGCGAAGTGGGAGGAGTAATGAGTGTAGGGGAGGAGTCAGGAATAAATAAACCGCCCCCCCTAAAAGAAAAGTCTAGATCCGTCCCTGCACAGCAGCACACATACTACACTCACACAGCAGCACCCATACCACGCTCACACAGTGGTACCCGTACTATTATTTATTATTTATTACCAGTTATTTATATAGCGCACACATATTCCGCAGCGCTTTTCAGAGAATATTTGCCCATTCACATCAGTCCCTGCCCCAGTGGAGCTTACAATCTATATATTCCCTACCACATGTACACACATACACAATCAGACTAGGGTTAATTTTGTTAGGAGCCAAATAACCTATCAGTATATTTTTGGATTGTGGGAGGAAACCGGAGTACCTGGAGGAAACCCACGCAAGTACGGGGAGAATATACAAACTCCGCACAGTTAGGGCCATGGTAGGAATTAAACCCATGACCTCAGTGCTGTGAGGCAGTAATGATAACCATTACACAATCCGTACTGCCCAACGTCACACAGCCCCCATACTACATCACACAGCCCCCATACTACGTCACACAGCGGCACCCATACTACGCTCACACAGTAGCACCCGTACTATGCTCACAAAGCGGCACCCATACTATGTTCACATAGCAGTACCCATACTACGCTCACACAGCCCCATACTACGCTCACACAGCCCCCATACTACGCTCACACAGCGGCACCCATTCTGCACTCACACAGGGGCACCCATACTACGCTCACACAGTGGCACCCATACTATGCTCACACAGCGGCACCCATACTACGCTCACACAGCACCCATACTATGCTCACACAGCGGCACCCATACTACACAGCACCCATACTACACTCACACAGCACCCATACTACGCTCACACAGCGGCACCCATGCTACACAGCAGCCTTACTACACTCACACAGCACCCATATTATGCTCACACAGCAGCACCCATACTACACTCACACAACGGCACCCATACTATGCTCACACAGCCCCCATACTCAGTGCCAGATTAAGGTTCAGAATGGCTTGGAGCTGAAATTTGTGAAAGGCCTTTTGTGTGCTGCTGCATGGTGTGTGACCAATATCGGGGGAAGAGGGGGTGTATGGTGTGACTGGTTATCTGAGGGCGTGGCCACTGCTATGGGCGTGTGGCCTGTAAGGGAGTGTTTGGTGTGGCTAGCACCATGGAAAAAACACAGTTAGCGCCTATCTTCAGCAATCTCAATCTCCCTCCTCTCTTCACTTATATGAATAGTGTAATGTGAGAGTCTACCAGTGAACAAAGGGAAGCACACCTTGGTGATGTGACCCTAGTATGACAAAAAAAGTCCTTCCATATGTCTGTATGTATTTTATTGGTATCACCCCCATATTTTGATTTTGTACAAAGCCTCCTCATTATATGTTTGTATTGTGCCACCTCTCAGCTGTATATTCTGTACTTTGCCTTTCGCCCCCTTCATCTGTATGTCCTGCATTATGCTGTCATCCCTCTCCCCACCTGTATGTCCTGCATTGTGATGTCCATCCCACCCCCTATCTGTATGTCCTGTATGGTGCTGTCCATCCCTCCCCCTATCTGTATGTCCTGCATTGTGCTGTCCATCCCTCCCGCTAACTGTATGTCCTGCATTGTGCTGTCCATCCCTCCCCCATCTGTATATCCTGTATTGTGTTACCCCCCTGTCCCTAACTGTATGTCCTACTTTGTGGTGTCTCTCTCCTCCATCTACTGTATATGTCTTGCATTGTGTTGCTTGTCCCCACCTAACTGTATGTCCTACATTGTGCTGTCTGTGTCCCCCATCTGTATGTCCTGCATTGTGCTGTCCGTCCATCACCATATGTACTGTATGTCCTGCATTGTGCTGTCCGTCCATCACCATATGTACTGTATGTCCTGCATTGTGCTGTCTGTCCCATCTTCATCAGTATGTCCTGCATAGATTGCAAGCTTGCGAGCAGGGCCCTCCTACCTCTATGACTGTTTGTTTTTACCCAGTTTTGTCTTGTCAAAGTCGAAAAATATTCCAGTACATACACCACATGCTAACCACACACACATTCCCGCTGCGCCTGCACTTGTTCCGCCGTGCGTGCACATATCCACAATTTGCGTATGATCGCTCCCGCGGTCCTGCGCGTGGTATGGGTATTTACGGCGGAGTTTGTGAGCGCATAGAGGGTTATCAAAACATTACATATTTAACCCAAATAGTGCACACTGTACACATAGCCCCCCTGCACCACATCAGCAAGTATCAACAGTTTAAATGATTCCAGGATTAAGGGATTCGCCTTTGCATGATAGGAAGGGACAGACTAAGGTTATAAGGTGATGTCTAGTATCCAGCTGTAGGGTATTTTAAGGGTAACATTCCGGTGTTGGTTAGAGGAAGATCGCATGTTCCTGCGTATAGTTATGTGCAGAAGTAGAATATAGATATAAACTGTATTTACTGTATATTATGTATGCGGCGGGAATCCAGAGGAGACCACCCACAAGAGCAGTTGGGAAAGACATCGCCCACCTTTTCAAATCAACCTATGACCTCTCCTGTAATGTAAAAATGCATCTCTGTGTTCAATGGACAAAGTGATTACAATATCCATTGTATTGTTTATGGAAGTAGTGTATAAAAAGCCTGTTGCTGCCTGGCTGGTCAGAAGACTCTGAACGATATCTACCTGATGAGCGGAGGACTGGTCCAGGTTGCGCAAGCGAATATTCTCACGTATGTACATTGACTGTAGCCATTTTACTCTGTTGTATTTCGTAGTGTATAAATTGTATTGTTATTAGTGATGAGCGGGTTCGGTTTCTCGGAAACCGAACCCCCCGAACTTCACCCTTTTTACACGGGTCCGAGGCATACTCGGATTCT
Organism: Pseudophryne corroboree; assembly: GCF_028390025.1. NCBI lineage: Eukaryota > Metazoa > Chordata > Amphibia > Anura > Myobatrachidae > Pseudophryne > Pseudophryne corroboree. Next base: position 233,629,340 of record NC_086445.1, on the reverse strand, counting down.
CCCGTATGGCTCGGTTAACCCGAGCGCGCCCGAACGTCATCATCCCGCTGTCGCATTCTCGCAAGATTCGGATTCTATATAAGCAGCCGCGCGTCGCCGCCATTTTCACTCGTGCATTGGAAATGTTAGGGAGAGGACGTGGCTGGCGTCCTCTCCGTGTATTGTTGATGCAAATGTTTGTGCTTGCTTTACTTATTGCTTAATTGTGGGGACTGGGGAGCAGCTGTATATTAATATAGGAGGAGTACAGTGCAGAGTTTTGCTGATCAGTGACCACCAGTTTTATCCGTTCTCTGCATGAAAAAAACGCTCCTTATCTGTGCTCAGTGTGCTGCATATATCTGTGCTCACACTGCTTAAATGTGGGGACTGGGGAGCAGCTGTATTATATAGCAGGAGTACAGTGCAGAGTTTTGCTGACAGTGACCACCAGTATACGTTGTCTGCCTGAAAAACACTCCATATCTGTGCTCAGTGTGCTGCTTTATTGTGGGGACTGGGGACCACCAGTATAATATTATATAGGAGGAGTACAGTGTAGAGTTTTGCTGACCAGTGACCACCAGTATACGTTGTCTGCCTGAAAAACACTCCATATCTGTGCTGCATTGTAGACAGTATGTACAGTGCATAATTTTGCTGACCACCAGTATATAATATATAGGAGTACGGTACAGAAGGCCACTGCTGTACCTACCTCTGTGTCGTCAAGTATACTATCCATCCATACCTGTGGTGCATTTCAGTTTTGCACAGTTTGCTGACCACCAGTATATAATATATAGCATTACGGTACAGTAGGCCACTGCTGTACCTACCTCTGTGTCGTCAAGTATACTATCCATCCATACCTGTGGTGCATTTCAGTTTTGCACAGTTTGCTGAACACCAGTATATAATATATAGCATTACGGTACAGTAGGCCACTGCTGTACCTACCTCTGTGTTGTCAAGTATACTATCCATCTACATTCTATACCTGTGGTGCATTTTAGTTTTGCAGTTTGCTGACACAGTGACCACCAGTATATATAGCAGTACGGTACGGAAGGCCACTGCTGTACCTACCTCTGTGTCGTCAAGTATACTATCCATCTAGATTCTATACCTGTGGTGCATTTCAGTTTTGCAGTTTGCTGACACAGTGACCACCAGTATATATAGCAGTACGGTACGGAAGGCCACTGCTGTACCTACCTCTGTGTCGTCAAGTATACTATCCATCTAGATTCTATACCTGTGGTGCATTTTAGTTTTGCAGTTTGCTGACAGTGACCACCAGTATATATAGCAGTACGGTACGGAAGGCCACTGCTGTACCTACCTCTGTGTCGTCAAGTATACTATCCATCTACATTCTATACCTGTGGTGCATTTCAGTTGAGCGCAGTATATATAGTAGTAGGCCATTGCATTGATACTGGCATATAATTCCACACATTAAAAAATGGAGAACAAAAATTTGGAGGTTAAAATAGGGAAAGATCAAGATCCACTTCCACCTCGTGCTGAAGCTGCTGCCACTAGTCATGGCCAAGACGATGAAATGCCATCAACGTCGTCTGCCAAGGCCGATGCCCAATGTCATAGTAGAGAACATGTAAAATCCAAAAAACAAAAGTTCAGTAAAATGACCTAAAAATCAAAATTGAAAGCGTCTGATGAGAAGCGTAAACTTGCCAATATGCCATTTACGACACGGAGTGGCAAGGAACGGCTGAGGCTTTGGCCTATATTCATGGCTAGTGGTTCAGATTCACATGAGGATGGAAGCACTCATCCTCTCGCTAGCAAAATGAAAAGACTTAAGCTGGCAAAAGCACAGCAAAGAACTGTGCATTCTTCTAAATCACAAATCCCCAAGGAGAGTCCAATTGTGTCGGTTGCGATGCCTGACCTTCCCAACACTGGACGGGAAGAGCTTGCGCCTTCCACCATTTGCACGCCCCCTGCAAGTGCTGGAAGGAGCACCCGCAGTCCAGTTCCTGATAGTCAAATTGAAGATGTCACTGTTGAAGTACACCAGGATGAGGATATGGGTGTTGCTGGCGCTGGGGAGGAAATTGACAAGGAGGATTCTGATGGTGAGGTGGTTTGTTTAAGTCAGGCACCCGGGGAGACACCTGTTGTCCGTGGGACGAATATGGCCATTGACATGCCTGGTCAAAATACAAAAAAAATCAGCTCTTCGGTGTGGAATTATTTCAACACAAATGCGGACAACAGGTGTCAAGCCGTGTGTTGCCTTTGTCAAGCTGTAATAAGTAGGGGTAAGGACGTTAACCACCTCGGAACATCCTCCCTTATACGTCACCTGCAGCGCATTCATCATAAGTCAGTGACAAGTTCAAAAACTTTGGATGACAGCGGAAGCAGTCCACTGACCACTAAATCCCTTCCTCTTGTAACCAAGCTCCTGCAAACCACACCACCAACTCCCTCAGTGTCAATTTCCTCCTTACCCAGGAAAGCCAATAGTCCTGCAGGCCATGTCACTGGCAAGTCTGACGAGTCCTCTCCTGCCTGGGATTCCTCCGATGCATCCTTGAGTGTAACGCCTACTGCTGCTGGCGCTGCTGTTGTTGCTGCTGGGAGTCGATCGTCATCCCAGAGGGGAAGTCGGAAGACCATTTGTACTACTTCCAGTAAGCAATTGACTGTCCAACAGTCCGTTGCGAGGAAGATGAAATATCACAGCAGTCATCCTGCTGCAAAGCAGATAACTCAGGCCTTGGCAGCCTGGGCGGTGAGAAACGTGGTTCCGGTATCCACCGTTAATTCAGAGGCAACTAGAGACTTGATTGAGGTACGGTGTCCCCGGTACCAAATACCATCTAGGTTCCATTTCTCTAGGCAGGCGATACCGAAAATGTACACAGACCTTAGAAAAAGAGTCACCAGTGTCCTAAAAAATGCAGTTGTACCCAATGTCCACTTAACCACGGACATGTGGACAAGTGGAGCAGGGCAGACTCAGGACTATATGACTGTGACAGCCCACTGGGTAGATGTATTGCCTCCCGCAGCAAGAACAGCAGCGGCGGCACCAGTAGCAGCATCTCGCAAACACCAACTCGTTCCTAGGCAGGCTACGCTTTGTATCACCGCTTTCCAGAAGAGGCACACAGCTGACAACCTCTTACGGAAACTGAGGAAGATCATCGCAGAATGGCTTACCCCAATTGGACTCTCTTGGGGATTTGTGACATCGGACAATGCCAGCAATAATGTGCGTGCATTACATCTGGGCAAATTCCAGCACGTCCCATGTTTTGCACATACATTGAATTTGGTGGTGCAGAATTATTTAAAAAACGACAGGGGCGTGCAAGAGATGCTGTCGGTGGCCCGAAGAATTGTGGACCACTTTCGGCATTCAGCCACCGCGTGCCGAAGACTGGAGCACCACCAAACATTCCTGAACCTGCCCTGCCATCATCTGAAGCAAGAGGTGGTAACGAGGTGGAATTCAACCCTCTATATGCTTCAGAGGATGGAGGAGCAGCAAAAGGCCATTCAAGCCTATATATCTGCCCACAATATAGGCAAAGGAGGGGGAATGCACCTGACTCAAGCGCAGTGGAGAATGATTTCAACGTTGTGCAAGGTTCTGCAACCCTTTGAACTTGCCACACGTGAAGTCAGTTCAGACACTGCCAGCCTGAGTCAGGTCATTCCCCTCATCAGGCTTTTGCAGAAGAAGCTGAAGACATTGAAGGAGGAGCTAAACAGAGCGATTCCGCTAGGCATGTGGGACTTGTGGATGGAGCCCTTAATTTGCTTAACCAGGATTCACGGGTGGTCAATCTGTTGAAATCAGAGCACTACATTTTGGCCACCGTGCTCGATCCTAGATTTAAAACCTACGTTGTATCTCTCTTTCCGGCAGACACAAGTCTGCAGAGGTTCAAAGACCTGCTGGTGAGAAAATTGTCAAGTCAAGCGGAACGTGACCCGTCAACATCTCCTCCTTCACATTCTCCCGCAACTGGGGGTGCGAGGAAAAGGCTAAGAATTCCGAGCCCACCCGCTGGCGGTGATGCAGGGCAGTCTGGAGCGAGTGCTGACATCTGGTCCGGACTGAAGGACCTGCCAACGATTACTGACATGCCGTCTACTGTCACTGCATATGATTCTCTCACCATTGAAAGAATGGTGGAGGATTATATGAGTGACCGCATCCAAGTAGGCACGTCAGACAGTCCGTACGTATACTGGCAGGAAAAAGAGGCAATTTGGAGGCCCTTGCACAAACTGGCTTTATTCTACCTAAGTTGCCCTCCCTCCAGTGTGTAATCCGAAAGAGTGTTTAGTGCCGCCGCTCCCCATGTCAGCAATCGGCGTACGAGGTTACTTCCAGAAAATGTGGAGAAGATGATGTTCATCAAAATGAATTATAATTAATTCCTCCGTGGAGACATTCACCAGCAGCAATTGCCTCCAGAAAGTACACAGGGACCTGAGATGGTGGATTCCAGTGGGGACGAATTAATAATCTGTGAGGAGGAGGATGTACACAGTGAAAGGGGTGAGGAATCGGAGGATGATGATGAGGTGGACATCTTGCCTCTATAGAGCCAGTTTGTGCAAGGAGAGACTGATTGCTTCTTTTTTTGGTGGGGGCCCAAACCAACCAGTCATTTCAGTCACAGTCGTGTGGCAGACGCTGTCGCTGAAATGATGGGTTCGTTAAAGTGTGCATGTCCTGTTTATACAACATAAGGGTGGGTGGGAGGGCCCAAGGACAATTCCATCTTGCACCTCTTTTTTCTTTCATTTTTCTTTGCATCATGTGCTGTTTGGGGACAATTTTTTTGAAGTGCCATCCTGCCTGACACTGCAGTGCCACTCCTAGATGGGCCAGGTGTTTGTGTCGGCCACTTGTGTCGCTTAGCTTAGTCACACAGCGACCTTGGTGCGCCTCTTTTTTTCTTTGCATCATGTGCTGTTTGGGGACAATTTTTTTGAAGTGCCATCCTGCCTGACACTGCAGTGCCACTCCTAGATGGGCCAGGTGTTTGTGTCGGCCACTTGTGTCGCTTAGCTTAGTCACACAGCGACTTTGGTGCGCCTCTTTTTTTCTTTGCATCATGTGCTGTTTGGGGACAATTTTTTTGAAGTGCCATCCTGCCTGACACTGCAGTGCCACTCCTAGATGGGCCAGGTGTTTGTGTCGGCCACTTGTGTCGCTTAGCTTAGTCACACAGCGACCTTGGTGCGCCTCTTTTTTTCTTTGCATCATGTGCTGTTTGGGGACAATTTTTTTGAAGTGCCATGCTGCCTGACACTGCAGTGCCACTCCTAGATGGGCCAGGTGTTTGTGTCGGCCACTTGTGTCGCTTAGCTTAGTCACACAGCGACCTTGGTGCGCCTCTTTTTTTCTTTGCATCATGTGCTGTTTGGGGACTATTTTTTTGAAGTGCCATCCTGCCTGACACTGCAGTGCCACTCCTAGATGGGCCAGGTGTTTGTGTCGGCCACTTGTGTCGCTTAGCTTAGCCATCCAGCGACCTCGGTGCAAATTTTAGGACTAAAAATAATATTGTGAGGTGTTCAGAATAGACTGAAAATGAGTGTAAATTATGGTTATTGAGGTTAATAATACTATGGGATTAAAATTACCCCCAAATTCTATGATTTAAGCTGTTATTTAGGGTTTTTTGTAAAAAAAAACCCAAATCCAAAACACACCCGAATCCGACAAAATATTTTCAGGGAGGTTTTGCCAAAACGCATCCGAATCCAAAACACGGCCGCGGAACCGAATCTAAAACCAAAACACAAAACCCGAAAAATGTCCGGTGCACATCACTAATTGTTATCCCCTTTCAGATATATATGCTGAGGTTTCGGAGCCCAGTGTTTAACTAAAAATCAGTGTTGTGTCCTCTTTTCCCTGCTAGGGTTTAAAGCGTATTACATTACCTAACTGTATAAGGTTTAAGAGTGTATTGATAAGGTGTGTACGCACTGCGGGTACTTTATACCGTCAGCTGTGCTTAAAGGTTTAAGGTGTAACATCATTGCAGTGCTTTGCTGCATAAGGTTTAGAGTGTAATAATATTATTGCATTGCATTACGAATAAGGTTTAAAGTTTATCAAGAGTGTGTGCGCACGCTGTGTGTACTTTGTACCCCCCAGTGCGGCGTTTGTACGCTAAGCCCATACAACGTACAGGACTCTGTACGCAAATAGCGTAAAAAGTGCGTAGTGTGTGTAGTAAGTCTAGCGACCGCAGCGGCTCCATGGTAAAAGTGTGTTTAAAGGTATAGCTTTATGGTTTAAGATAATATAGACATTATCAATTGGGGACATCGTCCGGTTTTTCCTCATACCCGCAGCCTAGCAGGTTAAAGCAGACTTTATCAGCAAAGGGCGTACAGGTATCCCACGCAAGCCTTCTCCTGGTTGGTGGATACACTGGTAAACCCTATCTCATTGCTGATAAGATGGCGTCTGCTCTGCATGGTTTGTAGGGATGCTGATGGGATCCGTAAGGTAAATACGCAAAGCTATTTGAAAAGTCTGTGAATTTTGTTTGGCGCCAAATGCGCACACAACACAAGCATACACCTGTACTTTGTATACCTGCTCGCATTGTTGCCATAAGTATTGATTAGTAGATTAATTTTGACCTGTGCTGAGAAATTTGTTGCTATTTAGTTAAAACATAAACTAGATATTAAGGAAGTAAACGTAAAACACAAATACAGTCTGGCCTAGTTAAACAGGTTTATACAGAAAGAAACTGTGTTGTGTTAAGTAAACGATTATAGGTAATATCGCTTACATTTATAGAAGTGTGGGATTTGTACTACTGCGGACGTACGGTCTTTGTACACGTGTCTCGGACAAAGTACGGGACTGCGTACGCAACGTAAAGACATACGCACGGTCGCGTGTTTACGCAACGTGCGTAAGGGTACGGCCGCTAAGTACAAATTACACATTAGCATTGTTTAGTTTAGGCGCGGGACGGTAGCCACGCGACAATAGCACAAATTGCTCAGTGTCCAAGATTTAGTTTAAATAAAACCTTTTTTACTGTATTACCTCTGGTACTACGGCTGTTTATCTGAATGAAAGTTAATTTTCTGTACAGAAAAACCAAAGTGTATTTGAGTGAACGAGCATGAGTGTGCAAACATAATAAAGGTTTTGTGGACCCAGTGAATTCGGGATCCCGTAGAGGTGGAACACCAGGTGAGTGGAGACTTGGTGGCGTGAGAATTAGCTGGCTCACGTTAATATAAATTGAAGTACAAAGGAGCAAGGTAGCAGATACCGCAGGCCAGAAGGTCAGCGAAGGTTTAGAGTACCGCAGACCAAAGGTCAGCGAGGTTTTTGTTTAGGTACCGCAGCCCAGGGGGTTAGCGAAGATACCCATATAGGCTTTTGATTGATACGCTCCGGCTGAGGTTTCGCAGCCTGAAAAATCGATTCCATTGGTCGTACGGCGGATAAGTAACAGTTACCTATATGCTGTGCGATTGGACCGCGCGTTCGTGGGTGCAATACTTAGCGCAACGTGATACCCTTTTTACGAGCTTTGCGTAAAATCGCGGGATCATTAGCGCTGGATATAGCATACGCAAGCGTGATTTGTGTATAATAAAGGTCAAAGGGAGTTTCGCTGGTCTCACTCAGGAAATTTCCAACAACCAATATTTACTGGAAAGGGTAAGTCACTCCCATATACTTCCAGTAAATAGAGGTTACATAGGGGCCCTAGGTTGGGTACATACCTCCGCTAACGACAGTGTTTGGTAGTATTGGCCAACGTGGGCGGTGAGTGGGTGAAAGCACTCGTAGAACTTTCACCGTTGCCTTATATTGAGTATTTTGGTTTTTTGTAGGATTAGCCGGGACGGCAATACCTGCAAAATATGGGGGCCAGTTGCTCAAGTAAGGGACGTTCAACCAGGGTTCAGGTTGACATTCCGCGGCCCAAGGGGTCAGCGAGGTTCATAATGTGTGAGAAGCATGGCCCACATGCAGAAATTTTGTGCAATGAATGGGAACGTATGACTGCGGAAGATAGGGAACCATTCCCTAAGGTAGGCAGTTTTGAACCAGAGGTATTGCAGAATTTAAGGGTTAGGATATGTCTGATAAAATCCCGAAAGCAAAGGGTCAGACACACAAATTGTTTAAATTTATGGCAGCAAGAGGACGATATGCAGAGGGAACTAGCTCACGCAGCAGGTTCCAAACCTAGCAGGAAAATGATGGCAACCGCACCACCACCACCGTATATTGAAGGGGAGAAAGTGGCTACAGACAATGGCATACTGGTATCTGATAAGAGTATAGTTGATAAATGTACTAATGCTAACCCGTGCAAGTTGTATCCCATTTTAAACTTTCCTCAGGACTGCGAGCAAGAAGATGAGCCCAGCACGATATCGGCACTCTCTCTAGCAGCCACCATACAGAATACTCAGGTGGGCATGGCCCAACCAGTAAGATCAGTAGTAAGGCCCCCTAGCGGAGGGATAGGTGAGGTCGTGTCCACAGGTAAGTATGGTACCATACATTATGCAGAGACAATAGCACCTCACATTGTAGAATCAACTCAGAATGATGTAATTGAACTAAATCCTGTCAGGGTGATCGCAGTCCCCAATGGGAGGACTGACGCTCAGGGAGTCACTCCTATCAGGAACACTGCTATGCATTGTCCTTGGTCCCGGACAGAATTGAGGACAATTATGTCTGAATTTCCCGATCCAAGAAAGGATCTAGTCGCATGCCAGAGGTTTACTAAAGAATTAGGTAATGTCACCGAACCCACAAACAAAGATTGTCGAACAGTGCTACGGGCATGTTTACCCTCCAATATTGACCCCGTGAAATTCATTACTGATTGTAAATTAGACGCAGAAGTACCTCTCACTGATGAGTACACTCAGGAGAACGTACGACAGATCAATCTGCAATTAGGAGTATATTTCCCTATTGTTGTCAAATGGAATAAAATCTTTTCCATAAGACAAAAAGAAGGTGAAACGGCATCTGAATATTTCCACCGAGCACTGCAGGAAATGGCTAGATACACTGGGGTCGAGGACATTAAGGAAAATGTACATCACAGGGAGGTAGCTGTGTCAGTATTAATGGACGGGTTAAAAGAAACATTGAGAACAAGGGTACAAACCACTCTACTGGAGAGGTATCTCGGTGGCTGCATTAAGAGAGTCCGCTATCGAGCACGATCGGAACATCATTAAGCACAGGGAGTCACAGGGGGATAAGCTGATGACAGTAAGTATAAATGCCCTTACAACGAAGCCGCATCAGCCAAAACCCCAGACCCCTGATGGTAAGTTACGTGTAGTGGTATGCTATAACTGTAAGAAGGAAGGACATTATGCACGGAATTGTAGGTATAAGGACACACATAAGGTATACAGTAGAGATGAGCGCCTGAAATTTTTCGGGTTTTGTGTTTTGGTTTTGGGTTCGGTTCCGCGGACGTGTTTTGGGTTCGAACGCGTTTTGGCAAAACCTCACCGAATTTTTTTTGTCGGATTCGGGTGTGTTTTGGATTCGGGTGTTTTTTTCAAAAAACACTAAAAAACAGCTTAAATCATAGAATTTGGGGGTCATTTTGATCCCAAAGTATTATTAACCTCAAAAACCATAATTTACACTCATTTTCAGTCTATTCTGAATACCTCACACCTCACAATATTATTTTTAGTCCTAAAATTTGCACCGAGGTCGCTGTGTGAGTAAGATAAGCGACCCTAGTGGCCGACACAAACACCGGGCCCATCTAGGAGTGGCACTGCAGTGTCACGCAGGATGTCCCTTCCAAAAAACCCTCCCCAAACAGCACATGACGCAAAGAAAAAAAGAGGCGCAATGAGGTAGCTGTGTGAGTAAGATTAGCGACCCTAGTGGCCGACACAAACACCGGGCCCATCTAGGAGTGGCACTGCAGTGTCACGCAGGATGGCCCTTCCAAAAAACCCTCCCCAAACAGCACATGACGCAAAGAAAAAAAGAGGCGCAATGAGGTAGCTGTGTGAGTAAGATTAGCGACCCTAGTGGCCGACACAAACACCGGGCCCATCTAGGAGTGGCACTGCAGTGTCACGCAGGATGTCCCTTCCAAAAAACCCTCCCCAAACAGCACATGACGCAAAGAAAAAAAGAGGCGCAATGAGGTAGCTGTGTGAGTAAGATTAGCGACCCTAGTGGCCGACACAAACACCGGGCCCATCTAGGAGTGGCACTGCAGTGTCACGCAGGATGTCCCTTCCAAAAAACCCTCCCCAAACAGCACATGACGCAAAGAAAAAAAGAGGCGCAATGAGGTAGCTGACTGTGTGAGTAAGATTAGCGACCCTAGTGGCCGACACAAACACCGGGCCCATTTAGGAGTGGCACTGCAGTGTCACGCAGGATGTCCCTTCCAAAAAACCCTCCCCAATCAGCACATGATGCAAAGAAAAAGGTTAGGTGGTATACAATTATGGACGGACTGCCTGCCGAGTGCAGACACAGAGGTAGCCACAGCCGTGAACTACCGTACTGTACTGTGTCTGCTGCTAATATAGACTGGTTGATAAAGAGATGTCGTAGTAGTATGTATGTATAAAGAAGAAAAAAAAACCACGGTTAGGTGGTATACAATTATGGACGGACTGCCTGCCGAGTGCAGACACAGAGGTAGCCACAGCCGTGAACTACCGTACTGTGTCTGCTGCGACTGGATGATAAATGATATAAAAAATATATATATATCACTACTGCAGCCGGACAGGTATATATTATATATTATATATTGACGGACCTGCTGGACACTGTCTGTCAGCAGAATGAGTTTTATTTTTATAGAATAAAAAAAAAAAAAACACACAAGTGAAGTCACACGACGAGTGTTTAACTTTTTCAGGCAATCACAATATAAGTATACTACTAACTATACTGGTGGTCAGTGTGGTCAGGTCACTGGTCAGTCACACTGGCAGTGGCACTCCTGCAGCAAAAGTGTGCACTGTTTAATTTTAATATAATATTATGTACTCCTGGCTCCTGCTATAACCTATAACTGGCACTGCAGTGCTCCCCAGTCTCCCCCACAATTATAAGCTGTGTGAGCTGAGCAGTCAGACAGATATATAATATATATAGATGATGCAGCACACTGGGCTGAGCCTGAGCAGTGCACACAGATATGGTATGTGACTGAGTCACTGTGTGTATCGCTTTTTTCAGGCAGAGAACGGATATATTAAATAAACTGCACTGTCTGGTGGTCACTCACTATATAATATTATGTACTCCTGGCTCCTGCTATAACCTATAACTGGCACTGCAGTGCTCCCCAGTCTCCCCCACAATTATAAGCTGTGTGAGCTGAGCAGTCAGACAGATATATAATATATATAGATGATGCAGCACACTGGGCTGAGCCTGAGCAGTGCACACAGATATGGTATGTGACTGAGTCACTGTGTGTATCGCTTTTTTCAGGCAGAGAACGGATATATTAAATAAACTGCACTGTCTGGTGGTCACTCACTAGTAAACTCTCTGCACTCTCTACACTTCTACAGTACTCCTCCTAGTCCTAAGCTCCAGTAAATCTCTCTCTCTTATAATCTAAATGGAGAGGACGCCAGCCACGTCCTCTCACTATCAATCTCAATGCACGTGTGAAAATGGCGGCGACGCGCGGCTCCTTATATAGAATCCGAGTCTCGCGAGAATCCGACAGCGTCATGATGACGTTCGGGCGCGCTCGGGTTAACCGAGCAAGGCGGGAGGATCCGAGTCTGCTCGGACACGTGAAAAAAACCATGAAGTTCGGGCGGGTTCGGATTCAGAGAAACCGAACCCGCTCATCTCTAGTATACAGACCCCCTAGACAAGAAAACAAGCCACGTTATTAAACACATAGACGAGATCAAGGGACATATAGTAAGGAATCACGATACAGTATAGAAAAACACAGATTCGGTTAATGGGAAGAACAGAATAAATGCAACTTTACCCTTTTGACAGAATTTACGGAGATTAGGAGGAGGCTTTTAAACTTCTGCTTCTCTCTCTCTAGCAGAAGTGACCTCTAAGTAATTTAACAGGAGTTTTGTTAGAGATGGTATACATATAGAGTGCTCCCACCCAGGAAGCACAAAATATGTTAAAATTCCCACTAAGACTAATATTGCATTTCACTGTTTTAGATGCATGTCCATCACAGGTAGAGAAAATTATCTCAAGGATACCGGGTTCCCTATGAACTTAGAATGGACAAGACACTAGATTGAGGGCTGGGATAGTCCCAGTAGAAATATAACACACATAGAATTTCTCTGACGTCCTAGTGGATGCTGGGAACTCCGTAAGGACCATGGGAAATAGACGGGCTCCGCAGGAGACTGGGCACTCTAAAGAAAAGATTAGGTACTATCTGGTGTGCACTGGCTCCTCCCTCTATGCCCCTCCTCCAGTTAGAATCTGTGCCCGGCCAGAGCTGGGTGCTCCTAGTGGGCTCTCCTGAGCTTACTAGTAAAGAAAGTATTTATTAGTTTTTTTATTTTCAGTGAGCTTCTGCTGGCAACAGACTCACTGCTACGTGGGACTAAGGGGAGAGAAGCAAACCTACCTGCTTGCAGCTAGCTTGTGCTTCTTAGGCTACTGGACACCATTAGCTCCAGAGGGTTCGAACACAGGCACCTGTCCTCGATCGTCCGTTCCCGGAGCCGCGCCGCCGTCCCCCTCGCAGAGCCAGAAGAACAGAAGCTTGAAGACGACGAAATCGGCGGCTGAAGACTCCTGCCTTCATTAAGGTAGCGCACAGCACCGCAGCTGTGCGCCATTGCTCCCAGCACACTTACACACTCCGGTCACTGTAGGGTGCAGGGCGATGGGGGGGCGCCCTGGGCTGCAATTGAAGTACCTTTTGGCATAAAAATACATATATACAGTCTGGCACTGTATATATGTAAAAATCCCCACCATTTTTTTACACAGAAAGCGGGACAGAAGCCCGCCACTGAGGGGGCGGGGCCTTCTTCCTCAGCACACCAGCGCCATTTCTTATTCACAGCTCCGCTGGAAGCAGCTCCCCAGGCTCTCCCCTGCAGTATCCAGGTACAAGACGGGTTAAAAAGAGAGGGGGGGCACATAAATTTAGGCGCAAATAAGACAAAAAAGCAGCTATTGGGAAAATCACTTATTGTCAGTGAAAATCCCTGTGTTATATAGCGCTGTGGTGTGTGCTGGCATACTCTCTCTCTGTCTCCCCAAAGGACTTTGTGGGGTCCTGTCCTCAGTCTGAGCATTCCCTGTGTGTGTGCGGTGTGTCGGTACAGCTGTGTCGACATGTTTGATGAGGAAGGTTACGTGGAGGTGGAGCAAGGGCAGATAAGTGTGGTGTCGCCCCCGTCGGGGCCGACACCTGATTGGATGGATATGTGGAAGGTCTTAAATGACAATGTAAACTCCTTACATAAAAGGTTTGATGACGCTGCAGCCTTGGGACAGCCGGGGTCTCAGCCCGCGCCTGCCCAGGCGACTCAGAAACCGTCAGGGGCTCATAAACGCCCTCTATCTCAGATGGTTGACACAGATGTCGACACGGAGTCCGACTCCAGTGTCGACGATGATGAGGCACATTTACAGTCTAAAATGACCAAGGCCATCCGATACATGATTATTGCAATGAAAGATGTATTACACATTTCTGAGATTAACCCTGTTGATACCAAGAGGGTTTATATGTTTGGGGAGAAAAAGCAGCCAGTGACTTTTCCCCCATCTGATGAATTAAATGAATTGTGTGAAGAAGCGTGGAGTTCCCCTGATAAGAAATTAGTGATTTCTAAGAGGTTACTGATGGCGTACCCTTTCACGCCAACGGACAGGTTACGTTGGGAAACATCCCCTAGGGTGGACAAGGCACTGACACGCTTATCTAAAAAGGTGGCCCTGCCGTCTCAGGATACGGCCGCCCTAAAGGAGCCTGCGGATAGAAAGCAGGAAGCTATCCTGAAGTCAGTGTATACACACTCTGGTACTCTACTGAGACCTGCTATTGCTTCAGCCTGGATGTGTAGTGCTGTAGCAGCGTGGACAGATACTCTGTTAGACGACATAGATTCCCTCGACAGATATACTGTTTTGCTAACCCTGGGCCATATCAAAGACGTCGTCTTATATATGCGGGATGCTCAGAGGGACATTTGCCTGCTGGGCTCTAGAATTAATGCTATGTCCATTTCTGCCAGGAGGGTCTTATGGACTCGGCAATGGACTGGAGATGCTGATTCTAAAAAACACATGGAGGTTTTGCCTTATAAGGGTGAGGAATTGTTTGTCTACAGCTACAGCTGGAAAGTCTTGCCTCAGGTTTCCTCACAGCCTAAGAAAGCATTGTATTATCAAATGCAGTCCTTTCGTTCCCAGAAAGGCAAGAGAGTCAGGGGCGCATCCTTCCTTGCCAGGGGCAGGGGTAGAGGTAAGAAGCTGCACCATGCAGTCAGTTCCCAGGAACAAATGTCCTCCCCTGCTTCCATTAAGTCCACCGCATGACGTTGGGGCTCCACGGGCAGAGCCAGGTGCGGTGGGGGCGTGTCTCCGAAAATTCAGCGACCAGTGGGTTTGCTCACAGGTGGATCTCTGGGCCATACAAATTGTATCTCAGGGATACAAGCTGGAATTCGAAGCGACTCCCCCCCGCCGTTACCTCAGATCAGCCTTGCCAGCTTCCCCCATGGAAAGGGAGGTAGTACTGGCGGCAATTCACAAGCTGTACCTCCAGCAAGTGATTATCAGGGTCCCCCTCCTTCAACAGGGAAGGGGTTACTATTCCACAATGTTTGTGGTACCGAAACCGGACGGTTCGGTGAGACCCATTCTGAATTTAAAATCCTTGAACACTTATATAAAGAAATTCAAGTTCAAAATGGAATCGCTCAGAGCGGTTATTGCAAGCCTGGAAGAGGGGGATTTGATGGTGTCACTGGACATCAAAGACGCTTACTTGCATGTCCCCATTTACCCACCTCACCAGGAGTACCTCAGGTTTGTGGTACAGGACTGTCATTACCAGTTCCAGACGTTGCCTGTCCACGGCACCGAGGATATTTACCAAGGTAATGGCCGAAATTATGATACTCCTTCGGAAGAAGGGAGTTATAATTATCCCGTACTTGGACGATCTCCTCATAAAGGCGAGGTCCAGGGAGCAGTTGTTGATCAGCGTAGCACTCTCTCTGGAAGTGTTGCAACAGCACGGCTGGATTCTGAATGTTCCAAAGTCGCAGCTGATTCCTACGACGCGTCTGCTTTTCCTGGGCTTGATTCTGGACACAGAACAGAAGAAGGTGTTTCTCCCGGGGAGAAGGCCCAGGAATTAGCATCTCTGGTCAGGGACCTCCTGAAACCAAAACAGGTATCGGTGCATCACTGCAAATCTTCTTTGCCTTTACAAACTTATCTATTACTAAACTCTGTGATTTGTCTTCAAAGTTTCCTCTTCATCCTTTTACGTTCACTGACAGGATTATAGTTCAAACGTCACATGCCTACTCGGTCTTTCAGAGCTCTGCCTAACTCCAGTATATCTCACTAGCATAGGGACACCAGTATCAGTGTGCCTGGTCATGCACAAAGGGTGGAGAATGGGAATACTGGTGAAGGTAGACTGTGCATAGATACCGATATGCATGATGGTGTGACAGCCTGATGGTGAACGCAAATCTGACAAATTTTCTTTTTATTATTTCCCCTCTCTTCTAACTTCCCAAAGATCACACAACTGATAATACACAACAGTTAAACAGATTTATGTTTCCTACAGAAAGGTCGCTGACCCGGAGAGAACATCGTGTCACTGGAGTGTCTGTTCCAGGAAGGCTGAGAGGCAGTACTGTTGAGACGGCACCTGAGCGCGGAGAACAACAAGACCAAGAGGCGGTTGTCGCACCAGTTTTTCTTTTTTATTATTTTCTCCATCTCCCACTACCCTCCTTCTCTTCTTTCCTTTTCCTCCCCCTTCTTGTTTCCTATCTCTTCCCTTAACAAGATGGACTTACCCCAAGAGACTGCGTTCCGGGTTTTCCTGTTAACCCTGTTGTTGACCAGAACAGTCTGTTTCGGTGAGAGTACCAGAGAGGTCGAGAAAGGATCTGGAATGGGTTCTGATGGCGAGGACGGATTTGTAGAATTCCAAGAGCAACACATCACTCGAGCAAAGGCGAGTATCAGAAACGATCTGGTAGTCAGGGAACTAGGAGGCACTGTGAAGGGTTATTGGCTGAGGAAAATTGCATTTGTAAAAATTGTGAGAACATAGTTGAGGATGGGTGCATCCAGAGATGTCAGTCCAGCCTTAATATCAACATGGACCGTCATCCATTGAGTGATTACCACTCACTAGTGGGTAAGGTTTTAAACCAAACAGAATGCTGGGTGTGCTCACAAGTACCTCAAGGTCAGAGCAAGTCAGGATTAGTACCGTACCCTTTAGCAATAGATGAGGTACTCGAATTACGGGGTGGGAGACCGGAGGACAAGAAATTTAATATTTCTAGGCCCCCTAGTTTGAAGCTCCACCAGTACCATGTAGATAGATCCTTGTTATGTTTCAACATTTCCAATTCCCGAAAACCAGGAAATTGGGAGGTGACATGGAATAATCAAACCATGGCATTTTCGCACAGAGCTGATAGGATACCCGTAGACTCTGAACTTATACGCCAAATAGCCAACAGTGGAAGGTATTTTCGGTATAGGTATACTCAAGGAAGCAAGACCATGCGGGTTGGAGAAGTATCACCAGGGTACTGTGCGCATATCATCCAGCCTGATACTTGTACTGAGCAGATGGGAGAGTTAGGAATGGGATTTTTCACTTGGAAAGTTTGTAATATGGTAATGTCATATTCTGTCCCATATGTTCTCCCTGATGATGCCTATTTCATATGTGGGAGGAAGGCGTATAAGTGGCTTGCCCCAAACTCAGAGGGATTGTGTTACATTGGAAGAGTGTTGCCAGAGGTCATGACCATAACCCATGATAAGATGAAAGACGTTCACCGCAGTGCTCAGGCTCCTTATACTCATACTCATTATGAACACATCGTTAAGAGACACCTCATAGATAGGACAGAGCACGTAGCCTCTGATTTGATCCACGAATCCACCGGGATTCAATTCTTTCTCGCATTAGACATCACCCGTACTGCCAGAGGAATTATAAATTATAGGTACATCCATGCGCTAGCGAACTTGATAGATAATATCACTGAGATGTATGACGACACCTTCAGGTATACGGGTAGGGAGTTGCAAGCTTACAAAACGGAACTGATCCAGCACAGAATGGTCCTCAATTATATCACAGCCGTGACGGGTGGGTACTGTGTCACTTTGGCAACTCAATATGGTGTGAAGTGCTGCATGTATATTACAAACAGCACTGATGACCCAACCGAGATCATCGATCAAAAGATGGATGATATCTTGCAGTTGAAGTGGGAGTTCCGAAGGAGACACAAACTTACCCTGACTGCTGTGAGTAATGAACTGACTGGCTGGGTCTCATGGTTGAACCCACGCAATTGGTTCTCAGGTTTAGGAGAATGGGCTCAAAATGTTATTATGAGTGTAGGAAAGTTTCTCCTTTGTATCCTGGGAGTCGTCATAATTATTGGCTTGATATTTAGGTGTGTTCGAATTTTAACTCGGCGCAAGCACGGCACACAATCGATGAGTTTAAGGAGCGGGGGCATTGTTACAGCAGCAGATTTGATTTATGACCCATCCATAGAGACAATGTTATGATAAGGATTGCAAATGAATTCCATGGCCCGTTTCTTTCACCCGTTTTTCCTTTGTCTCCCCCTTTGCCCAGATACATCGATCCGGAAAAGACATCAACTACACCCAAGAATGTTTATGAAAATGTTATGTAAATGTATTTTAGATATGTGTCTTATCTTCATCTCTACAACCTTCAGTTAGTGACACACATAGTCGACAGGTGATATCCACATATACTAGCACTCACATATGTTCCCCCCTCCATGTATCATCAACTAAATGTGCACCCCATTTGTTGGAACAAGAAGCCGAAAAGAGCTCGGTAGTGTTTGTTGGCCCACTTACAGACCCTTAATACGGGATAAGAAGGATTTAATGTATACTTCGCAATACCTCAAAGCTTATCTAGAACATATACGGCACGATGATAGATGCCCCTCAGACATGGATTTATACATACATGCTTTTACTATCCCACTAGGTCATACATTTCCCACTTACACCTCTCCTCCTACCATCCAATCATTTGGAGATATTGTATTGTATATTTTTCTGTTTAATGTTTAGATAGTGGCAGTTATTGTTGACTGCCAAAGGGTGGACTGTCAAAGTCGAAAAATATTCCAGTACATACACCACGTACTAACCACACACACATTCCCGCTGCGCGTGCACTTGTTGCGCCGTGCGTGCACATATCCGCAATTTGCGTATGATCGCTCCCGCGGTCCTGCGCGTGGTATGGGTATTTACGGAAGAGTTTGTGAGCGCATAGAGGGTTATCAAAACATTACATATTTAACCCAAATAGTGCACATTGTACACATAGCCCCCCTGCACCACATCAGCAAGTATCAACAGTTTAAATGATTCCAGGACTAAGGGATTCGCCTTTGCATGATAGGAAGGGACAGACTAAGGTTATAAGGTGATGTCTAGTATCCAGCTGTAGGGTATTTTAAGGGTAACATTCCGGTGTTGGTTAGAGGAAGATCACATGTTCCTGCGTATAGTTATGTGCAGAAGTAGAATATAGATATAAACTGTATTTACTGTATATTATGTATGCGGCGGGAATCCAGAGGAGACCACCCACAAGAGCAGTTGGGAAAGACATCGCCCACCTTTTCAAATCAACCTATGACCTCTCCTGTAATGTAAAGATGCATCTCTGTGTCCAATGGACAAAGTGATTACAATATCCATTGTATTGTTTATGGAAGTAGTGTATAAAAAGCCTGTTGCTGCCTGGCTGGTCAGAAGACTCTGAACGCTATCTACCTGATGAGCGGAGGACTGGTCCAGGTTGCGCAAGCGAATATTCTCACGTATGTACATTGACCGTAGCCATTTTACTCTGTTGTATTTTGTAGTGTATAAATTGTATTGTTATCCCCTTTCAGATATATATGCTTAGGTTTCGGAGCCCAGTGTTTAACTACAAATCGGTGTTGTGTCCTCTTGTCCCTGCTAGGGTTTAAAGCGTATTACATTACCTAACTGTATAAGGTTTAAGAGTGTATTGATAAGGTGTGTATGCACTGCGGGTACTTTATACCGTCAGCACTGCTTAAAGGTTTAAGGTGTAACATCATTGCAGTGCTTTGCTGCATAAGGTTTAGAGTGTAATAATATCATTGCATTGATTTACGAATAAGGTTTAAAGTTTATCAAGAGTGTGTGCGCGCGCTGTGTGTACTTTGTACCCCCCCAGCGCGGCGTTTGTACGCTAAGCCCGTACAACGTACAGGACTCTGTACGCAAATAGCGTACAGAGTGCGTAGTGTGTGTATTAAGTCTAGCGGCCGCAGCGGCTCCATGGTAAAAGTGTGTTTAAAGGTATAGCTTTATGGTTTAAGATAATATAGACATTATCAGTCTTCTAATTGTGTCCAGTTGTAAAGCGCAACGGAATTTGCTGCGCTATATTAGAAACTGTTAAAAAATAAAAATAATAAATAATTGTGCTGTCCATCCCTCCCCTATCTGTATTTCCTGCATTGTGCTGTCCACCCCCCACCCCATCTGTATGTCCTCCAAATGGATGTCTGTCCCGCCATATATATGTCCTGCATTGTGCTATACGCACCCTCCCAATCTGCATATCCTGCATTGTGCTGTTAGCCCCATTCCTCAACTGTATGTCTTGCATTGTACTATCTGTCTCTCCTTACATACTGTATCTCCTACTTTGTGCTGTCTCCCAATTTGTATATCCTGCATTGTACTGCCCCCTCATCTGCCTTCTGTGTCTTGTATTTTCCCTTCCCCCTATATCTTTATATTGTCCCCCTCTCTTCCTTATGTGACTTGTATGCCCACC